>NW_028185539.1:247348-268610 GCF_003343005.1 Rhea americana
GCTCGGGGGGCAACGCCGGGGCGAAAGCCCRAGTAGGCAAGAGGGTGCAAGGGTCTGCACCGGCGCTTCTCCTTGCTCAAGTCACGACTGCTGCGAGGAGACTTCGGTTCAGGCAACAAGGGTGGATACTGCGAACCCGGGCGGAGGTGGTGGACATTGCCCGGAGACCTTCTCTGCCAGCAAGCAGAAAGGCTAGCTCATACTGGGCAAAATTAGGATTAAAATAGCCATATGATTAATTTCCTATTTTAGCCAGAATAAATAAACCTTTGCCTYGGTAACTGTTTTTATAATAGCTGGGCTGATATGCTGGTATCTGCTAAAGAGCTAACGTATTTAGTTTTATTGTTTTGTCAAAATATTAAGAATATCAATATATCTCCATAATTCAGTGTTACACAAAGAAGCATTTTTGTGCCATATATAGCAAAGATTGTATTATACTTTTGAGATCATAGGTAATGATGACAAAGTGATCTGTGTTCAATTTCAGCATTAATGTCTGGTTTGAACAAAGCCTGAAATATGGTCTGGGAGCTAAGAGGCTTTAATATTAAGATCTTTAACTGTAATTTATGTGACAGAAGATAGGGTTTAGCATAATAAAATGTAATGGGCTCCGAGAATGAAGAGGACTAAGAGACAATTGAAAACAAGGTAAAAATGGTAAATTATAAATAACAGTAAATTTACCTTTATGTTGTTACTTCATTTATTTTTGATTTGTTAGACAGGCCCTGTAATTTCTCATTTTGCTACATTTGGAACCAGGCATTTCTCAAATAGTGCACCTCAGGAATAAAGGGTCGAAGGCACAGCAATGCAGCTGGGCCACTCTCCTGGAAGCTGTTTTAGGGCTCCAAATACAAACCCTCTTTTTTTTTTTTTTTTTTTTTTTTTTTTTTTTTTTTTTTTTTTTTTTTTTTTTTTTTCCCTAGAGATTGTAGTTTAGCTGTAAAAATTTGGTCTGAGTTGAATTTTAACACAAAAAAATATGTGGGGAGAAAATGCATTTGCTCATTTTACCTCCAAAATTCGTTTGGCTTTTCTGAGGTCGCTGAAGGGTAAAAAATGAAGAGCTTTCAATAACATGTTGAACATTTGTTTGAACTTGGTGTGTTGCAAGGAAAATAGCTTGGGTTTTGATAACGAGTTGGCCTTTTTGCAAGATACACTTTGCATGTTGTTTGTAGACAGTAACAGTTGACTGAAGCCTCTGCACTKTGCATAGGACCAGCTTCAGCTGCCATCTGCCTTCCTTCTTACTAGCCGCCTACTCTGTGCCATCTGCGAATGGCATTTCCCCCTCCAGAATTCTGTCTACTTCGTGTTCTTCATGAGTTGCAGCTCCCGTTTCAGGCTCCCTGGTTCAGAGCTGCTCCCCCAAAGCAAACTGTGCACTCCCTCGCAGCTCTCTTTGCAAAGGCCCTGGTTTTTTTTATTATTTTTTTTTCTTTTTCTTTCTTTCTTTTTTTTTTTTTTACAGAATGAACTGAAATATGAAAACTACTCAGACATTGTATGCTCAAAGACAGACGCTCAGTTTAGTGCCAAAGACTTGGAATTTCTCTATTCCCCATTTCTTAGAATTTTGCCCGGTCTAGTCTAAAACCAGTGACTGAGAGGAAGAAGACTGTGTACATGCAGTGCTTGGAAAGAACACGATGTTTAAGAAACGTAGTTGTTTTCTTCAGTGRTTGCATTGTATAAAGTCTCAAGGAAAAAATATAACTCTTGTATTTAAAGAATGGGCTCCTCCTTCTTGATAATAACAGAACGTAACAACAGATGAACCAGCAGAATAACATGGTAGAAAGTAGGAACATAAAGCAGATCGTTGTGCAAAAAATTAAAAAGGCAGTGACATGACAGTAGTCATAGTCTTGGCAAGGATCCGGCTCTCCCAGGTCTTGGACAAGTGCAGAGCAAAGAAGATGGCTCCGGTGCTACACTGCTCTCCGGGGACTGGCTTTGGTCGTGCTCACGTACACCAGGAGGGCAAAGCTCAGGGGTTACTGAAGTCATTTCCACCCCTGCCTTTTGTGTTGAAAATTATTTCATTCTATTACTACATATATGTAGGTATAGGTGAACRACCTGATCGCATCCCTTCTTGTATAACTGTCCTGATCATTAAAAAGCTTCCTATTGTCTTCCGTAGAAGCTGGATTGGAGTCTCTCTGGAATCAGGTTTTAGATTAGAAAAGGTAAAAGGAAAGTCTACAGCATTTCAAAGAGGTAGTCCTGATGAAATATGAATTAAAATAAATACAAGGTTTCAATAATAATTAATAAAACATGCTGTGAATATCTCATATATGACTGATACATAATGAATGAATCATACAAATGTATTCATTAGCTAAAATTATCATACATAATAATTACATTTTCTGAAAAATTTATGCTGGGGGAAATTCCTGTCCTCGGAAGTACCTGTGCACTTTCTGTTGACTTTAATGCAGATTAGCGTGTGTGGTCGAGGGTAGAATGTGGTCCTAGGTGTGTGTGTATATCAGTAATGCCAGGAAAGAGGTTTTGTGCTTTAAGAAGTATAAAAATTCATCCTGCTGCATTTCTTATTTGAAAACCATGCTGTGCATTGAATGAAATTCTGTAGCCCAGGGAACATTCACTGCTACCCTGCATTCTGCATAAGTGAAAACTGTTACTATAGGTAACATGATTTATGAGAAAAAGTTTTCTTTGTTTTGTTCCAGCACAACTGCCCGCATATGTAGGCATATAGCCTTCATAACCATGCTGTTTACGGAAGTTATTAGATTTGCTTCTGAAGTGAATTAAAACTTCCTGAAAACCAAAAAAGTGAATTTGTAGTTGGGCCTAGGATCATACAGCTAAAGACAAAGTAGAGCATCTAAAGTCTGCCAGACATAGGCACCAGCATGTGAAGAGCGAACTGCTGAATTAACACCAAARCACTAACTTTCCCAGCGGTGGGGGCCACTCACGTGGGGGATCTGCTCTTCGACGGTTTGCTCTGGCCACAGCTTCTAGGTCAGTGCAGAAAGCCAATGGATAACAAAGAGGCTCATCTGATATTTTAGGATACAGAGGGCTGCCCCTGTGCTTGATGAGTCATGTAAAGCTGATGTCCTCTCCAGGAGGAGCTGTTCCCGCTAGAAGGGCTATCTGCCATCTCCTCCCTGGAAGAGTCTGCAACGTAGGACAGGTGTGTACGCTTAATAAGGGAAGCAGAAATAGGCAGTCCTGGAGAGGACAGCGAAGGTTTGTCAAAATCAGTGAGTTTTAATGATGATTATGGAGGAGAGAGGAAAGAGTGAATGGACATGACCATGGTATTCATTTCTAGCTGTAAAATGGGAAAATCTGAGGACCAAATATGCAACTGCCTATTTGTGGTGATGGTGGGGCTGCAGCAAAAAGTCAAAGAGTTTTAAAGAAAGTCAAGGGTTTTTTAAAAACAAAATATATATAATATATTCACTTGGGAAATGATGTTCCTTTCTTGTTTTATCAGTTGACTATATATCTGCTCTTGTGCAATCTGATCACTGGGTAGAACACACGAGATAATGCAGACAGAAGGATATTGTTTTGCTTACTTAAAATGAGAGACATGCATTACCTGTGCTATAGTTAAATTATCCTGAAAGCCTAGGACTGTGGAGCCTAAGTGAAATGAGAAAAGATCCATAAACCATTTCTCTGTCAGACATATAATAGCATATATTACACGTTTCTTCAGAGCTGATGCTGCTTTAGCATGTTGCCTAGACAATTATGGCTCCAGATTAATAAGCATGTTTTAAACACAATAACATGTGTCTTTAAAATAAACATGATTTCTTTATTAATTGCAAAAATTTACCATGACACATAGCTAAGTGTCTCTAGCGTAACAGGCTTTAGAATTTGATTACAGCACCATCTGCTGGGTATTGAACTTTTCATTTTTCCCAAGCCCTTCCCTCCCTCTCTATTGCAGTGGAAGTATTTGATCACTTTCATAAGACAATTTCAGGGAAAAAAAATTGTTATCATTTAGTTATGGCCTAGATGCTGAGGCTGTTGAAATCACTGCAAAGATTCACTAACTTTAGTGGGATTTGGATTGGGCCCTGCCTGGTGGTGCTCAGTTTAAAATAACATCTCGGACTCAGTGATGAGAAACAGATTTAAAGAGTGAGACAGCGTGTTCCCTGCGATATGTCTCAYGTAATTATAACAGGGAATCATCCATTTAACTAATGAGGGCATTATAGTACTGAATGGGTGTGCCTAGACAGGTATGAGTGAGCAAACAAATGTGATGTCCTCAGGCAAAACAACTGCATGGCAGCAGAAAGCGTTGAATTAATTTAAAGAAAGAAATTTTACTTAAGGGATTAATCAGTTAGACTTAACTCATATCTATGTAGTAGGAATCCCTTGTATTACCTGCAAAAAATTGATTTCCTCCTGGAGAGCGGGTATGTTTAAAAGCTGATTAGTGGAAAAAATGTTTAGAATATTTCTATTCCCTAGTTAATGTTCATTTTGCACATAATTTAGGCTCCCACTGACTTTTACACAGCTGTAATGTTAGCTGGACTTTTAATCCTGCTAACATCTGAGAAGTGCTTTATACCATCTGTTAGTACCATGATCCTTAAGGGACTACTTGCCCAAGTAAGGTACTATTCAAAACAGTCAAGCAATGCAAAATCCTGTGTAGTAAGTGCTGCTCTTATTYTGTGCCTGTAAATGGATTTCTTGTAGCCGTCCACTACATGGGCTTCTGTCTTACAAATTTTGGAGGACTGGTATACAGTTGCTACCAACAGAGCTGGCAAAAGCAGGAGCTGCCCTAAGAAGTGTCCCCAGGTCCTTGGGGCAGGAGTCCTGCTTAGGGCCACCAGGACACAGGTCCCTTGGCCCCACAGTGGGGCACTCCTGGAGCAGGGTCTCACACCCCTTCTTCACTGTTCTGTGCTATACTGTGATGGATGAATGAGTGAGAATATGTCSATTCTTGATCATCCTTATCTCCATCACTTCTAATCATGCGCCAGGTCTCCCTTGGGCTAGCAACCATAGGAACAAACCTAAGAAGATGGTCTGTGTCCAAAAGGGCAGCCTCATTTGCCCTTTCCATATAACAGTACTTGATGAATTCTTTCCTGAGATATTTTATGTTSTCTGAAGACAAACCCATGCTTTCCAATGGGAAAATTAACAAAAAACTGCTACATGACATTCTGTAATCACTCTGATATAGGTAAGCAACATAGTAAAAAATGCTATCYGCAAAAGGATGGGAATCCCTGTGCACAATGAAGTAGATGGCAAAAACCAAATGTGTTTTCTAAGGATGAGATCTCATATGCATCTGTTTGCTCATTTCTGAACAGTCAGGAATAAGCTCTCCCAGTTGTCTGAGTGGAAGGACAAGTGATAAAGGTGGACTAAGCAACCCATCTCAGCAGTGTCACCTTTTCCTCGGCCTCATTAGGATTGATATTGGGTGAAAGTGCTGCAAGGCATCCTTATCTCACACTGAATCCAATCATACAAGCCTTGCAATAGGATTACAGAGTGCCTCTGTCTTGGTTACTAATAGTCTTTGCTGTGTGGTGCACTCCTGGCAGAAAGTCTAAACGTCCTCCCTCAACAGAGCAAGTGTAACTCCAGATCTCCTCCCATTRCCACCAGAACTCCCCTGCCCACCAYGTCTAAACCCTCCACTGTTGCAGTTAAACCTGCTCTTTGCTCGTTCACCAAACACACAGAGAAAAGTTTCTCATTTTCCTCTTTGTGAAAGGGTTYGGGAAGACTGTTATATGTCACTGCTTGTTCAGCTGAATTTCTATTTTTGCTGTTGGTGAAGACTCCATATATTATAATCTTTATAATCTTTGCATAAAATAACCCAGTGGTGCCTGCAAGCTGGTTTCAGTGTGAATGAAAGATGAACCCAGCCCAAAACCAAGGTTCTCCTTGGTTGTGTCCATGAAGTCCAAGCCTGAAGTCCAAACTGCTAGCTTTGATAATTTGCACTTWGTCTTTGGTATATTCCATTGAGAAACACTGTTTATTATTACTAATATAAATAGAGTAATTGGAATAAGTTATTCATTGCTTAGCCTTTATTGTTCAGATGGCATTAATTTTCTATTTGTTTTATTAAAATTTGTTTTTTAGTAGAGATCTCTACTGAATGAGGCACTTCTACTCCAACTTTAATTTGAGGTAATAAATTATGGAGAGTCCATTCTTATAGTTAATATCAACATATTTTGTTAACAAATTCCTGTTATCAGCTAAATACTGAACATTGCATTGCAGAGTGTTTTTGAAATCTGTCCGTTCCAAAAGGTTAATAAGCTGTTTTTAAAGTATATTGCTGATTCTTTTTTTATCGTAATAAGAACAGAACTTTTGCTAKCCAAAAAAGGTGCACTTGGATGTCTTTTGTTTCTTGGTAGTCCTCTGTGGCAGACTTCTAGCTGTTCCTGTTACCTTACCCATGAAGGATATGACAGCAAAGCAACAGAATGAGCAAGTAGCTGCAGCAGGAAAAACGTCAGGATAGAGGTAACACGATCCCTGTCTGTCTGTTTGTCTGTCTGTCATTAAATACTGTGTATAATTGTGAAGCCTTTCCTACCACTTGCCTTTTCACTTTTTAAGCATGTAATGATTTGAATCTAGGAGGCGCCTTTTAGTTCTTCTCTTCTCTGAGGCACGTAGGGACAGCCTTTTAGTCCAACAGAGAAGAGCAAAGGGATGATGGTGATGGTGTTGAGGAGGAGGATGGTAGAAGAGGTGGCAAATGGCAATGCTCTGATGTTTGGTTCCCTAGACAGAGACTTCACACTTTTTGTTTTCAGGATTATTTTGTCCCAGCTCCCACCTTGCAGTTCTTTCTGAAAGGTTCTTCATTCTCTTGCTGGAGAATGAAAGTCATGGAAGAAATAGGGTTGCTTGATGAAATATTCTGTTTAGTTCACTGGTAGCTTACTCTTCTTGTGATGTGGTAGAAAGGTTAAACCATGTATTTCCAAAGCAGAACATGAAAATCTGGTGRAAGCAAGTGGCCTTGCCTGTGCCATCACAGAGTTATGCAACAGAATGATGTCTGATGTAAGGAAATCCGATGAAAAATATTTAGAACCTTAGGAAGATGAAATACCTCCTTCCATATGTATGAGTTTTACTAAGCTAGTAATCCCCAGTTTAAAGAACTTTCTTAAATTTAATAAAGAGGTTATTTTAAACTTAGATCTGCAAAACACTCATACCTCCAGCACATTGCCTCAGTGAAATATCCCTCTACATGAAAATATAGACAGTTAGTTTTTTCTTCCAAAGTGAAACACTGCAAGGTCTTTCATTACTGGTTTATTATGCTTTCTGTATCTTTGCTCATTTTTCACCAGTATTGCATTAAGTATTGATATTGATTTCTTGTAAATGGTACTGAAATGGATGGCTCACAGTTTTTGTTATTGTTCTGTAGCACTTGTATGTAATTTATTATAGCTGCAATGGAACCTGCCCCTTGCTGCCAAGGTTTAAATTAAATGCACCATATTTTGGCCCCTAGTAGTCACATACATTTCTCATTCTAGATCTAAAAGTGTTATGTATAAAGTTACTTTTGTAATTACTTCCTTGGTATTATTTAAAAAGTTTATTTCAATAAATGTGGTAATTAATATCTAATACATTGGCTGAATTAATAGTATTTTTCCTTTCCATTATAGACAAAGACTGC
This sequence comes from Rhea americana, assembly GCF_003343005.1. NCBI lineage: Eukaryota > Metazoa > Chordata > Aves > Rheiformes > Rheidae > Rhea > Rhea americana. The sequence continues at coordinate 255,090 of NW_028185539.1, forward strand.
TGTCCTGTKAAAGTTAAATGGGGTATTTGGTAGTCATAACTGGCTTTATCAGTTCACATTATTTTCGGTGTGTGGTAAGGGACCTAGGGCTTTACTCATGGTCGGACCCTGAAAAAGGTCGCTGGAGGAGAAAGAGATTGGGGTTGACAGTGAGAAAAGCACAATTGCCCTGGAAGGGGATTTCTCTGGACCAGGCTTTAATGCAGTTSCTTGTACTATAATATTGGAATCGGTGGACTTGCTTTTGCTACAAAACTAGACTCAGAACCATTAACTTGGCTGTCTGAGGATAAAGCTACAGCAGTGGCAAAAATATAGTAAAGCAAAGAAACTCCTCACACCAAATGTCTGCCACTGTGGTAGCATCAAGTGGGGCTCTTCAAGGAGAAAACACTGACTGAGAGAACACGAGTGGTTTTGCAGAAAAGAGATTGAATGATGGAACAACAGCAGCTACCACTGGTATTGAAAGTCCTCAAGCAGGGTCCCCTAGAGCATGGTAGACAGGGTTGCATCCAGGCRGGCCTTGAASATCTCCAGAGAAGGAGACTCCACARCCTCTCTGGGCAATAAAAGGCTATTGGATTGGTTAAGCAGGATTTCCCCTTGGTGAACCCATGCTGACTGCTTTATATTTCCCTGTCTTACCTGCTGCCATTTTCAATAGAAATAAACCTTGCTATTGTGGCAGGGAGTGAGATGTTTTTCACTCTGGCCATTACAAATGTCCTGCGCGGGGTTTTTGAAAGGACTGGGCTGAGGGAAGGAGAGCCATGTGGGGCTCTGCTCAGTACCGGTGAGGGGTCTCTGCTTTTCCTCCTTTGACAGCTTCTGAGCCGTTGCACCTCTCGGTTCATGGATGATACCGAGCCACTGAGGTTGCACTCGTGAAACTCTATCGGTGTAAAGCGCGTTAGGTCTGTAATGTGTTTTGTAAGTCACACTCGCAGCTTCCCACGGAAGATTAAGTGAAGTCCTTTACAGAAAGCCTCAGATCCACTTCACTGTATGAAGCCACCTGCCATTCCACGAATTCATCCTGGGCTTTTCCTCGCCCTGATTTTGGGCAAGACCCCTTGTTTTTGCTGCAGCACCGTCGGCTGGGCAAGGTGGCCGGGGCAAGTGGTGGAGCTCTGCCGCTTCCCGACCTGGCAGAAGGCTGCGGTCAGACCCTGCAGCCTCACGGCAGGGGCGCTGGGGGCAGGAGTGGGAATTAGAGCCCGGGAGCAGCAGGGCGGGCTGGAGCGTCCCCCTCGGCTGCCCTGCGGCCACCCCAGCTGGGTCTGGGGACAGCCTTCGAGCGGCAAAGCCGGGCAGTTCAAGTCGTCTTTCTCAGCGAAGAGCGAGGAGGATTTATGGGGCAGGAACTGGTAAGGGTGTTGTGCGAGCGTTGCTGCAGGTCGGAACGGGACTGAGCTCCGGTGGACACGGCGAGCAGGACAGGCTGCTGTCGGAGGCAGACCTGTCACTGATGTGGACATCCTYTGACCTTCAGCTTTTTCCTACAGCTATTCATGACCTTAAAATGACATTAAAGCCATCCTCAGGATTAGCCCAGCAGAGCGTCCTTGGGTTTGATGCGCAAGCTTTGCGTGATGGGAGGCTGAGCTTCTGGCAGCCTAGCTGGGAAGGGAGAGTAGGAAGGATATTTAACTTCCACAAGACATCAGTGCACACTCTGTAAAGCAGGAAAGATGACAAGGTGAACATTGCTAGTTAAAAATAGAATATGGAATTTTATATAGTTGTGAAACCTCTCACTGCTGCAGAGCTGAAATGACTTATTTTCAGCCAGGAAATCCTTATATATACACAAAGCATAAATAAGTCTTGGTTGCATAATACATTTCTGTCAGCTGTAAAATTGCGTACTGTAGTTTTTGCCATGAACTACTGTCCTCTTGTGGTTAACCTGGAACCACCAAAAAAAAAAAAAAAAGAAATCACTTAGTTGTAAAACTCTGATTTATGTTTTAACATGTTTTAATTTAAGCTTTCCAGGTTTAAACTCAAAATTTATCTTTTTTGCTTACTACGTGAAACTCCGGGGGCAGAAATGCCCTGGCTGATTCATTCTCTGCCTGGCGCCTCACGGCTGTATAACCACGCTGATACCAAGTGCCACACAGCTACGACTTGCCCGTCGGCTGCCTGGCACCGAAGGGCTGAGCCACGGGTACGGGACGAATCGCCAAATGTCATTCCTGTTCAAAGAGATCCTTCAGCTTTAGAGCTTTAGAGCAAAGCGCAGCATCATCGTTTGCTAGGCRTTACAGCGTGCCGCAGGAGTGGAAGAAGTCGCCTTCCTTTGCTTTTGCACCGTTAAAATTTCCACTGATAGAGAACGAATAAAAAYGGGGGATTGAATATTTTGCTTCCCACATAGCAAATAACGTGCCAAAATGTTCTTTGCTTCACCCAAGTTATTTTTGCTGGGCCTTAGATCTCATTTACCAAGTCACAGTGTGTATCACGAGACCACTACAAAACCCCCAGGCTCCAGGCTTTGACTGATTTCAGCCATACACGCAAACACAGCAGTTTGCTACACCTTCTAGATTTCTATGGAGCCATGCATTGCAGAGATAAAATGAATTTATCGAGAATCCAAAGAAAAAAGTCACTTCCTTCTTGTTTTTTTTTTCCAAGAGGCAAGTTGGCAATCCAGGTGGGTTAGTTTCCCCATCTTACGTTATTTTTACCCAGTACTAGTTTGTTCGAGTCCCCTGACAGCAACAGGTCCAGCATCCAGAGCTCATATTGCGACAGTGCTGTTGTGTTTTGCAGCAGCACAGTGGAAAATCTGAGCATCAGAGGTGTTAATCTCATCTATCAGTATTGGTGTCCCACACCTCAGCGGCAGTGCAGGAAATTAAAGGATGAGATCTGCAAGGGAACTGTTTCATAATGCTTTAAACAAATGAACTTCTTAACATTTTATGATCTCTGGAAGATTGTTTTGTTGGTAACAATGCTGCCTGCAGTGCTAAGCATTTGCTGGAGAAAGCAGCGGCAYGCCAGTCGTGTCAGCTACAGCCCAGCAAAATACACTTGCTTGAGCTTTATCATTACTGGATAAATTACTCAGTCACCAGCAATCTTCATCTGGGCTAGGTTTTAAGAGAAGCACTAGCCCAAGCCCAGGACTGCAGCTTGCTTTAAATGGTAGAATTACCCGTGGACAGCTCACAAGCCAAGTAACCTTCAGCATTTTTCCCCTCCTTGGTTCGGAAGCGTGCAGTGATATGTGACCATTAGAGCTTTTTGTTGGTTTGTGCTATTTAGAATCTCTTGTCCCCTCTTTTTATACCATTTCCAGAGAATTTCAGTTCCCTCTCCTGCCCCTCTGCTGTCCCCTGCACTGCGGAAGGGCGGAAGGAGACGTCCAGCCCGAGGTCAGCCGGCTGCAGCTCCCGCAGGAGCCCCACAGCTGCTCCTCCACCTGCCGAGGAGCAGAGGTGGTCCGTGCTCCGCGAGAGGCTCCGGGCAGGCTTTGCACTGACGCCTTCTGTTAATTGCAGAGTCCCACACAAGAAGAAAGGCGTATAAAAAGGAAGCAGGAACTCCTCAAGGATAACAGTGACGTACTCTATCCACAGGCTACTAGCAGACCTTTACGGTAGCTTATCGTCTGTAAGAGCTTCAGAGTAGTCATCACGGCCATTGAGCTGTTGGTAGTTTTATGGCTTTTCCCCACCATAAGGCATCCTGATGCAAACCCCCTCTGGAGTGGTTGGCAAGGGGCACGGAGGCCACCACCCCGGAGCRGCAGGCAGTCTTGGTGCTGACACCAGCCTTTCCCCGCCGGAGCATGGGGCCAGGTTGGCCGCGGGTTGGCACCTCAAAGGACTTGCGCTTCTCCTCCACATCCCTGCTTCTCCCGAGCCAAACTCCATGCCTGTTTCCARGGCAGCCCTTTGGAGAGTGAGGCCCCAGCTCAGGGCCAGCAGCAGCTTGGTGGCCGGGGCTGTGATAAATGTGACTTTCCTGCCCACGTGCTCCCRGAGCTGGTGCCTCGCTCCCTCTCTCCCACTCGGGCATTGCACCCCCGCAGTGCCAGCTTCTGCCTCTCCTTCGCTTCCTGCAGACCTTTGCCTGGAAAAGTCAAAATTCAGCCCGAGTCTGCATTAAGCACCGTGGTATTTTAATTCATTGCAAATGATTTCATTAGAAGGGTGGAAAGTGTGTGTGCTTTGCTTTGCAGTCTTTTGCATGTGGTCGAACTGCTCCCTCCGGTCTGCATAACTGCACCCATGAGAAGCACCCAGAGGGTGCACTGCTGAGTATAACCAATTTCAGAATAATGATCGCTCAAGCAACAACAGTACGTACAGATACTTGGATGTATATGACCAGCTGTTTTCCCGAATCACAGTCTGTGGCAAACACAACGCTGTTTCGGGTGTGTTATCTCACACTGTTTTCTTGTCGGGCTGCTACTGATGCCTCTGGAGGAATACCACCTTGTTCAGCCCGTTGCAGGGCTGTACTGGTGAGGTGTCTGCAGTCCCAARCCACCGCGTTACATCGCGAATCGGCATGGAAAGCCTTCCTCCCGTAGCTAATTGGTGATGTACGGCGCATCGGGCATCGTGAGCTGAGGCRCGCAGAGAAACAGAGCCTGCGTTGGGCGTTGCGATGCCTCCTTGCCGCTGGGGCTCGTGCAGCGAGCGCRTCTTTCCGGAGGAGACTGGCTCTCYTGTACGCTCTGCGCTAGGTTTAAATGGCACCTTTGTATTTCAGGAAATGGCCACAGTCCAAGATATAAATCATTCTGTTAATTTTTAAGGCATTTGAGCTGCATTATTCCTGGTGATGTACAAGCAGGTAAAAGAGGCTTCTAGGGAGGGGCTGATAATGTCCCGCTTTTTCTTCACTCTTCRCTCTTTCGGAGGAGAGAGGTGAACTCATGAAAAAGATGGAACAAGCCATGTAAGCCATGACAGACGTATCAGTATAGAGTGTATTGGATATTGCTGTTCTGTTTGTTAATGAACTGAACCCAAGGTCTAYGCCAGAATGCAGATGAAGTTCCTGCTTATGTTCTGCACAGGAATTAGCACAGGAATCATGGGCGTTCAATTCCATTCTGTTTCAATTCTGTACTATAACATAATAAAGTTCRCTCCTGTAATGACCCACAGAAAGAATTTTTGAATTTGAATAAAATTGTAATCATTTGCCATTCATTGCTTACTTTTCATTTTCATAACAGGAGCATTAAAGTGGCCTGTACAATTTCACTTTGTTCTTTGTGCTCCATATTAGTGTTTTTTGCTAGCAGGGAGATATCACTATCACGAACATATTAAAAAAATCATGTGGAAAACATAGTTCTAGCTGGGTAGGTTATCAAGCAGACAGAACGCATATGACCCCACACAGGTTGCTAGGGTTAATTTTTCTTCCTGTGGGACAAAAGCTTTTTCAGAGACAGAAGGAAAAATGAGTATTTTAAATAGAAAACAAATCTTCAAAGTATAGTGCAGACATAAAATTCTGAGCAAATGTTTACAGACTGCAACACCTGGAACAATTAAGATACTGCAGCAGAGTAGCAGGTGATTTAAGAGGCCGCGAGTTGCAGATGGATGCTAAGTACAATACCTGAGTCATCCAAAGCGCGGAATTGCTCCAGCCTCTATCCCTCTATTGCTTTTTGTGAATTAATCTCATATTTGGAAATAATAATGCTCTCCACTGAAGGGACTGGGATGGAGAAGGGTAGCGATTAGCAGCTGTGTTTGCTACACTTCTCTTTACTCTAGCGTGTATTCAGTACGGGCCGGACCTCTACTGATCAGCGGTACAGGGAAATGTGCGTTTCAAAAGGGAAAGATGGGCAAGTGGCAGGCCTGCTTCCTCCGTCATGGTCTGATTATTCGTAAAATAGTTAATTCAATAAATAGCCATTAAAAAAAAAAAAAGTCATTTTTCAAAGTTAGTTTGAGGTTCTCGTATCCATGTAGAAAAATTACTTTGAGTTGTCCCTGATCTGACTGCAAAACTAGATGCATCAGCTAAAAACCATCAGTGCTCCCGGCTGCCAACCCGCAGCGGGCGGGAGCTGCAAGCACCACGCTGCTGCCGCGAGGCCGAGTGAAGCCTGGCAGCAGCAGGACAGCGCTCCGGCCATTCTCAAGACATAATGTTCACTATTTTATATATACCTTTTAAAAACAATGACCTCACTACGGTATATGAAATTGCCAGCCTGCAAAACCACCCCACTGCTCATCCTTCTTCACTTATTCTCAAGGAAGCCTGGAGAGATCAGCCTGTTACAGAGGCTATCAGTTCAGATTGGAGCAGAGCATTAAATAATAAAAGCCAATTTCACAGCCAGAGAGCTTCTTTGGGGAACTCCTTGCCACTGGTGAAGGTCTGCTCTGGTTGTAATGGGGAGGTGATGTGAGCCCACTACGTGTAATAACCTGCACGTTGAGCCCTTTGGAAATGGAGCCTTCACCCAGTGCAATCAAATCTAACTAAGATTACAAAGGTACTGGAAAGACCAAATAAATAAAATTCAAGCAAACATATTATATTTTTGCAATATATTCTATATTCTTATATAGGCATGATTGATATAGGTATAGWAGGAAAATTGGGCATAACCTGCATGATGAAAACATGATTTCAATCAAGTAATAGGTAAGAGTGTCGCTTACATTACATTGTCAGCAGACTTGCTATCAAGAAATTTGAGTTAGAAATGTAAAGCATTTGTGAATCTGTTATTTTTTAACTCAGAGAATTCCCAGGAATAATTCTTGCCCTGTGAAGTATTTGTGTGTAGTATATAGGTAGCAACTTGCAATTTAGGGTGCACTGGTTGGTTTTGATTGGGCTTATTGGTTACAGTGTATCGCTGATTTCTGCTGTTCTGCCAGGTTTTCAAAGCAAAAGCCTGTCTTTATGCAGAAACCAAATACTTCCTCATGAGAGGGAACTAACAGTAGAAAATCATGAAGGCAAGAGAGAAAAACAGAGCTGAAGTAAATTCTACTTTTGTTCAGTTGAATATTCACATACTTGTAAGTTATTACTCAATTGTATTCCACCGTATTCCTCACAGGGGATTAGATTTTCTAGCTGATGACAGTATTTTTGTAGAAAACTAATGTGTTCAATGCATCCTCTCTGGAAGACTTGCTTGGTCTAAATATCGATTGGATTTTACTACCAGCCAAGGTCAGAAACTGAAGAGGTTCCTGCTGCAGGGAGCTGTATATTAATCTCAATATCAACTAAAGTACCTAAACTGTTATTGGAATTTGATGATCAATTACATCTTTGAAAAGTACTTAGTATGACATTTGTTGGGCTTCCATATTTCGTGTTATACAGTCACACTTGATAGTTCAATAACTGGAAAAATACCAGCAAAGAATCTCCTCAAGTCTCTATCCAGACAGTATCTCCTTTGTAATTCCCATTTCTTGCCTTTTCTACATTAATAGGCATCACACACCATTAAAATGCTTTTTTGTGGCCTTTCTTACTGTATTTCATTAGAGGATATACTGATGTTACATATATTTAGGCAGATAAACACCCCAAACCTTCTTCCGAAAGACTATTTCTTAATTCAATCTKTTTCTAGAAGAATATTTCTTGATTCCAGACCCGCAACCCTTACGTTTGGGAATGTCATCATTAGGCTTGCCAGCGCCAACTCGGTCTGGTGGATAAACACCTGGATAGCATCTCTCCTTGTGTTGTCCCAGCCAGCACCACTCAGGAGGACCTTTGCACAACCCGGCCGTAGAAAGGTTGTGCTCTCCTAGCGCCCACCACCCTTCAGCAGGGAATGCTAGATATCTTTAAAGTTCATGGCTCCATTTAGCCATCTCAGTCACAAATCTCCTTCTCACAGTGCTTTTTTTTTTGTTTACTCGCAACGATCTAGTATTTCTGTTTTACTTCCTAACAACGGCTGTCACTCACTGCAGTGGGAGTCATGCAGAAGCTTTTGCTTATTTTAAGCATCACCTGTGATGACATCATYAAAAATCAGCATCATTACAAGGACCTTTTCATTTTAAAGCACATAAAACATTATTAGCGAGCTTCCCTCTTGTGACATGTGCATTGCACCCTCCGAATGAGCTGGGAAAAAGGCAGAAACGAAAGATTTATCAGGCATCATGTTCAACCATCCAAATATCACAAACCTCGTTTTTGTTGCTAGCTGCATGTAATTTTGAAATGGTTTGTAAATTTAATTGTSCGTGTACAGTTTGTGCACAGGCTATGTGCAATCAGCAGCATTGCCAAGATTAGCAACTGTATTTCTTATACAAGTATATCTAACATGCTTTATTGGAAACAAAATGCACCCTGAGGCACTCTAAGCATTGCAGCAACCAGGTAGGGTGAGACTCACGTAGTCAACGCCTTTCAGTAGGTCACAAATAGACATGTTGTGGGATGCCAGCCACACCGATTAAACTGTGCAGAAAAGTTACCAGGCAGTGCTACCTGTTGCTACTAGCTCTAAGCATCAGGAGAAGAAAATGGATGATCCTTTTCTCAGTACTCTACTGTGTTATCTAAAAATGATAATTAATGGTGCTGTTTATGTTTTTCAGGCTAACGAGATTCGGGCATCTTTGCTGCTGATGCGCAGGTGCTTATGCTGGGCTTCACTATAAATCCAGGTCTAGGACGCATCTATTCCCTCTCTCCTCTTCTGTACTTTGTGTGTAGTTACAGGTTATCCGGCTACAGGTGGGGCCCAYATTTAAGTATGTTAAATGACACTGCAGTCTGCATCTGGCAATTATAAAATCTGAAATCTTATAATTAGGTCACTTTTAATTCACAAGTATTTSTGTAAGCTTCCTTAAATATGGAACAAGAATTTGAAGAGGGGAAGGATAAGACTCTTGAATTTTAGGCTTTTCTAGCTTATTCTTACCTCTGTTCAGAGTGGGAAGAAGCAGAAACATGGGGGTCTTTCTGTTCACAGATCAGTGCCTATGTAGCTTGGGTTATTTCACTTTTCTTTTCATATTTACCCCTTTTCCATAAACTCCTGTTCCAAAGATTTATGTCAGAGAGGCAATTTTCTTTCCAACAAGAGAGTTATCTTTTTAGCCACAAAAGCGGGTCCCCAGAATCATAGCTTATTGCAGCGACACTGCAGAATAAGGCAAGAGTAATCACCAAGTATAGCAAATTGGAAAAAAAATCTTTTTTTTTTATTTTGAATTATTTTTCAGTTCCAAATCCAGTTTCTGAGTTACGATTATGAGACTCTCAGCTCTAGGCTCAGTTCTAACTAAAATTTTCAAGAAATCACAGAACTATTGTGTTGAAAAGCCCTCTCAGAAATTAAAGGAAAACATACAGCTATTCAGCTGATGCTCTGGAAATGCTCCACGTAGCCCTCATAAAACCATGACATGAAATGTTAGCTCCAACTCACAGAAGTGCTCACATCACTCTTAGTTTGATGCTGACCTGTATCTTTTAAGCTTAACCCACACTTGCAAAAGCCCACAGGAGTTGTATTGGAGTCTGGACGTTAGTGTACCTTTCTACTCTAATYGAAATAAAACACTTTTCTGGGATGAACAACTACAGCTCTTTCTTTAGTGAAAATAATGACGTAATTTCCCAAGACTTCAAAGATTGGTGCTCAGATGGCCAGGGAGGTTTGTTCCTGACYGGCTTACCCAAACTTTACTAAATCTTTCAACACCAGAATCTACATTCCAGTGCAAAAATCACTGTAAATATTCCACTGGTGTGAACTGGTTTCTGTTTTGGTTCAGGGGGAACTGGAGGGCTAGTGTTAGGAGACAGTGAGATAACGCTTTAAAGATCCTGCCATGGTTTTCTCAACCCATTTCCATAACCAGTAGCTGAGGGGACTTGCACAATTCTTGTAATGCCACACAGTAAGAAAAAGCTGCAACAGCTGGTAGATAATTTCAAGGGAAAATCTAGACGCCGAACTGCCCCAGTCCTTGACAGATTGAGAAATGGAAACCGAATCCGCGGCTCCCGACCAGCACGGCTGCCCTGCCGGCTCTCACGTGGCTGGAGAAGGGGCGAAGGGCTGCGGGCGCCCGCGGCCGCGCGCGGCAAGTGCCCCGCACCGTGCTCGCACCGAGCGCCGGCACGCGGCAGCGGCGAGGGGACTGTCGGCTTGCAGCTCCGCTGGAGAAGCAGGAGGTCGAAAARTAGAAGGATTCAAGCCGGGTTTCAGATGTTGGGAGAGCAATGAGCTTACTGAACGAATTGCGCAGGTGCGGAGCGTACGAACGAGAAACTAGAAATGCTAATAAAAGCAGGATTTAGCAACAAGAACCACCTGTAAAGTGGAAGGCGTCGTCGTGAACGGATCAATTGACCAAGCACGAAAAATGAAGCTTGGATAGCTCGTCTGTGGTCTGTCTGCTATGTCTTTCCATTTTGAGCAGACTGGGAGATCTTCACTCTGCGTTTGGCGTCTGTGGGAAAGAATCTCACTGATTTCAGCAGAAAAATGTCTTTAGATGTGCCTGCGTGGCGCCAAGCYGCCTAGGGGCATTCAAGGTGAAGCTCCTTCTTACCCAGAGAGCCAGCACAAGAGCTCTGCACCATTTAARTCCAGATGAAGCCCTATTTTAAGAGCTTTGGCATGACTTGAGTGATGCGAAAGCCTTGTCTTGGGCTTTCTGCCTGGGAGTGAATTTCATCCTCAGTGAATTATTATTATTATTAGATCGTACTTTTGAAAACATAAAGCAAGCAACTCATGCAGTTAATACTAAAGCAGTGGGAAATGGAAAGCCTTAATAGTCTGCAGAATTACACAGGAATTGCTACATAAACCTTCCTTTCGTGCTGCAGAAGGATACACTAGATGACCCAGAGGTCCTTCCCCATCCCATGGCCAATGGCATCTTGAAAGAATGCTTCTTTCATAAATCTCTCAGGTATCATATATTACCTGTGTTTCTCCTTATTTTTCTCTAGAACAAATACAATATATTTATTAAATTTTCCCAGTCCCCTTCTGAGTGTTTCCTGAATATGAGAAGACAATGATGTAGCATTTTTTTACCTGATAAAATCAATCTTTTTTTTTTCTATTTTGATGTATATGTRTATTTCACTAGGAAATTTTTTCCTCCTCTAAGTTATCTTTCCTTTGACTCAAAATATTCTTCATTAACTCTCTTGTAAGCTTCTCTTATTCCATTACTGATCCTTTTAAAATGCATATTTCTTTATGTCTTATGTATAGATAAAATATTTTCAAAAACTTTCGTGAACTTTCTGCTGTGTTTCTCGGTCTGGAGACTCTGGAGTGAATTTTCTCCACCGCAAAAGATGTCCTCACGGAGCTGGTATGTTGAACACACAAACAGATGATCATTTCAAGCATGAGAGTAATCTCTCTGAGATCATCGGGCTCCTCGTGAGCTTATTGTTACAGACTCCCTTTAATGATCCCTCAGCTCCAACCTCAGCCCCTCAGGTTGGGGCTGAATGTCCCTCCCTTTCTCCATCCAGACCCCTTCCCCTATTTTTCTTAATAATCTGCATATTGTATTTTRGAGAACAGGGCAGCTGAAGTTCACTGTCAATCAAAAAACAGGCTACTTCCATATTTGATGTAAAATCTTATTTATTTGGCAGCCATGRATTCTCATAGGGGTGTGTATTCATTTTTGGGGGATGGCCTTTCTAAATAGCAAAAAACTGCCGCAAGTAGCCTTGCCCTCACGGACACAGGTTAAACGGTACACAGGAATAAACCAGGCACCTCTGAACTAAACTCAGATTTCGAGTAATTGTATGCATTGCTACTTGACATCAGTGGATGGCTGCTCTTCAAAAGAGATGGGAGAGAACTGCAAAAATCAAACACAGCTTGAATTTCTCAGACGTTGGACGAAGTTTTGATGTGTCCTTTTTCAGTTCTTCTCATTGTAGGCATTCAGATCAGAATTTTACCCAAGCTTAGAGGTGTTTCAGTTTAGAGCATGCCCTTTCCTTTTGCTAATGCCGTGTAAGTGGTCATAAGCAGAMTGTCCAACAGCTTTTGTATTGACTTCTTACACAGAAATAAATCAAAGAAATTTCAGACTGGATTAAATGGCATCAACAATTAAGATCAATATTTTCCAATAAAACAGAAATATCTAACCAAAGTCTACCAACAGAGCAGTGCAGCCCTCACCTCAACGTGTGCCATATGCACATATCCAAGGGTCCCGAAATTAACTCTATTTATTTCCAGATAGCATAATATTTTATTTTATTTTAGAGTACTGAACCACTTGCAATACCGCTTGCTGTAAACAAAGCTTTCCTTTCTGCTCTTACCCTCACCTCACTTTCCCCTTTCAGCTCTCATTTGTAATAATAAAATAAATGCAATGCAGCATACGTCAGTGGGCCTAAAAATTCACAGGCGTTTTGAGCAATGGCAAAAAAAATTAAACAACTTCAGGTGATGYTTGCAATACCTAAAAATGGAAGTATCAACCGATAAGTTTTTTGAAAATTGAATATAAAATTATAGAGAAATGCTTTATTTGATTCTCTGTTTATGGGAAATTCATTTTATTTGACTTTTTTATTTGTAATATCAACTATATTGCAGAGCAGAGTTTCTAGGTGCTCCCTTATGGTACCATTCTTCTAAATTATTAATGCCGTACTGTTGATATATTGTCAGCCTTGTACATACATTCTATGAAAATGAGTTTTACAGTAGGCTGGGATTTATAACAAAGCTTGACATATGCAGCTAATTCACCTAGACAGTCTTGTCAGTTTTAGGTTCATAAATAATTGATACTCAGGGCTTGGAGTTCAGCTACTGTTAGTGCTCCAGCTGTTAAATTTCAGCAGCATAATGGATGAATATTTGTTTATAATTTCTGTACATGGACCTGATGTCAGATCCCCGGTCTCATTTACATAGGTAGATTGAGATGTTGGAGGTGTAATGAGCATATGAAGATGATGAATTGTTTTCCTCAGTGCTGGTGCGTTTCTGTAAATGTTTGATTAGTTTTGAATGGATTACTGTTAGATTATCTGGTTCAGGGGTTAAAGTGAGCAGCTCTTTGCTCCCAAAGCTTTCCTGATCCCTTGCTGACAGATTTTAAAATTCATACAGTGATATTAGTGCTGCGAAAGCTAGGGGTATTCTTTGCAACAGATGTTTAGTAATTAAACATACGGTTTCCCGCTTTGGAAGTTGCTCAGGAAATTTAAATCAGAATGATTTGTTTACCATAGTTTGAGGGAATTGCAATTTCTAAAACGTAATACACTTTTGCCCCTAAAGTGCTGAAGTTTTCCCCCCAATGACACTAATTAAAAATGAGAAAAACACACACCCCCCCTCGCAATAATTCAGACGGTTAAGTTAGCTCAGCAGACAGAGGCAACGCGATAAAAAACAGGGGTTCCGCTCGTTTTCTGCCCTTGCAAATTAGCCAGTAGTGTTCGGGAAAATACTTCCAACCGGACGCCTCGGCTGGGAGCAGCGGTGTTGGGCCACGCGTG
>NW_028185539.1:268720-562955 GCF_003343005.1 Rhea americana
CGGGTTCCCGCGCTCGCCGCTCGGCTCTGCTCCGTCAGCCCCGTGCACAGCTCCCCGGCTTGTCTGGCAATCGTGTTAGTGATTATATGGGTAATGAAACACGTGCTCTTTTTGTCTGTAGCTCTGATTAATCTGCTTTCTATTTAGCCTTGATTTATGGCACTCAACTGTTGAGGGGAACGCTGGCCCATCAGTTCCGTAGCCTATTACAGGCGCAGCGACTGCGAAATGCCTGCGAGGCTCGAACTGCTTCTTGACAGCCAGGCTTCCCGCTACATTCCCTCCAATCTGTTTTGCTTCCTGGTGTGACCTTTCATACAGTAAAATACATTAGTTGAATAGCACGGTCTCATTAAAAGAGTGAATTAACCGAAGAGTCTTTTTAACTAAATGACAGCCAAAGGACTGAGTGCTAATAGCCATGGGCAGTTAGAAACTTAACTCATGAATCAGGCTGTTAATACTGCTTGGTGCCTGAAGCGCTAAGGGCACCGCACTCTCTGCTTGCTCTCATAAGAAGAAAAGCTCATTACTTTCCTCCTGATGGGAGAGAAAGAGTGAGCGAGCAATAATAAAGCTTGAATTTTTCAATACTGTTAAAAATGGGGCTGACAGATTGCCGACAATAGGAGCAACGGCCTAGACACTGCAAAGAGGGCCACTGAATTAGCAATACCATATATCATACAATCTAATTAAATCAACCCGAAGAATGAAATTAGTTTTCTGTGAGTGAAATGGCCTTTGAAAGAGCGCTATTAAATGAACTGTAGAACATTAATTAAATAATTCACAGTGAGGGATTTTGCATTTATACAAAAATTGTGCACTTAATTGTCCATGCTGTATTACAGATTTGGCCTTATGTTAACAATGTGTCTAAAGCACACTTATTGGAGCATATCAGGAACAGCTTAACATAAACGTAGCTTATAAAGTTTTAAGGATTGGCAAAGAAACCAAAGCAAAGAGGGACACAAGTGAAAAAATACACAGAATCAGCAACTTTGCCACGTTAATCCTGGGCACGTGTGACAACTTGTTACTTTTCTCCCAACGGAATGACATTAGGACTCCTGATTTTTAATTAAGCAAAGGTTGCAACTTCTAATGATTTGACACAAAGAGGTATCTTTAAGTTACCTAAAAATAGTATATGCACTAGCATAGCTGGGAAAAATAAAGTATTTTGCTTTGGAATCAGAAGAAAAGAAAAGACAAACTCTCCGGGTGGCTTAAAACAACTGATAGTCCCAATGTAAACTAGCAGTCTCAATGTTTTCAGTAAAACGATCAAAAAAAGGAGAGACAGGGGAATCAATTAAAATTTTTATTCTAAACCTTCCTCATGTTGCAACTTAAATTAAGGAATATTCACCATTGGCCATTGGAAATGGCCATCGAAGTGCCATTTTGAAATGAAAGCTTTGTTTTGGAAATCATCAGAATGAAACATGTTCCTATTTTCAAAAGTCTGTTACATGAGGAGAGAAGCTGAAGCTAATTATAAAATTTGATTCTCTAAAACTCTAAATCTCGACATTTTGATAAATGTATTATTTCTTGAAAAGATTAAACCCTATGTTATGCAGCCTCCTACCAAAAAGAAGCCTTGTCTGTCAAATATATTTGACAATATGTTGCATTATATATGATATTATGAGCAATAATAGCTTATCTATCGTTTTCTCTGCCTCTTTTTATTTTCATGTAAATCTGTGATATTACATTAAAATGTTCAGAAACAACTCTTCCATTTGTGTACTTGCATATGAATGTAAGAACATGTAGGGCACCCAGATTTGAAGATGCTGGTCCTAATTCTTGTTCTTTTTCTACTTCACAAAGACCTCTAGAGAAACACTCATTGCATAGCACAGTAGTTTATTAATTTCAGTTGATTTATGTATTACTGTGTTTGGTTTTTTTCATTTTGAATTTTGAAAATGGAAAGTGAATTGCAATCCAGTACTCTAGTGCTCCTAGTAGTGTGCCCTTCAAAACTGTTTCTAGATGAAAACACACTTCAATTATTGTGTGAGCCAGTCAAATTAACCTAGATCAAAACATGGAAACGTAGACAGTTACTTTCAAACTCTTTGCTTTCTTGTCAGCCTCAGGTTTTATCAGCGGTTTCCTCAACGGGAGAAACACTGTGTTTCGGTTCTCAGTTATTAGTAGAGTAAGCCTGAAGATGGTTAGAAATTGTGACAGTCAGTGAAGCCATGATGGGGAATATATGTGGCTGGCTGATTAATTTTGAACAGAAGATGGGAGGTGATGAGTTAAATGGCTTATAACTTCTTACAACATGTTCCCCTATTTGTCCCCACTTTTATTTACTATTTGTGATTCATTCTACGCTGTTGTATGTGGCTCCTTCCCATGTGGCTCGTGCCATGACTCTAAAAGATGGTGAGAATTTGCAAGGGACGTAGATATGGGTGAGACAAACACAAAGCTTCGGCATTCCTAAGAACTGAAGTCAGTGGGAGCAAGGGAGTAGAAAGAGCTTGATTACATACAGCTCAAGAACTTGAAGCAAAAGTTTACGTTAGGGTGAAAGAAGAAATGAGAACAAAATAGGTCTACATGAAGATAAGAGAAGTTAGAGCAGATCCCTGGGGAGGATGATGTAAGCACCTTCATAGATGTAACGAGAACCTGGAAGTAAGATAAAGGGCATAAAAGTACTCACCACCTGACCCAGATATGTTGGAAGGAAATTTCCTAATAGTAAGTGGATGGAGATGGTGATTACTGTCTTGAGGCTGTGCATGGCAATGTATAAAAAGAGTCATTATGACCTCCGAACTGTGAGCAACGGGAGAGCAATGGGGTGGCTGCACAGCAACTGCAACTAATACAGCATCCGCAAAATACCAGCTCAGATTTACTGTACTGATTTACAGCCCTCTGTACTGTTTGCTTGTATGCATGGAGATGGCCTCTGCTGATGGAGATGTCTGTGAACATCTGTGTCTCAGGGCTGAATATAGAAGTCAGGTGAAAGGGAGATTCAAAGCTACATCAAAATCCAAGGGATCTTTATCAGGGTGGCTAACCCTCATAGCGACTAACCACTGGGCCACAGGACACTGAACCAGGTTATGCATCTCAAATCTGTGAGAGAGAGCGTGAGGTGTAATATTTTGCTGTCTTGTCCACTGTGGCCAAATAGCAGTGAGTCTCACACCAGCAGGGTATGCTTGGGACACACAGACAGGCATCTCTCACTAGAACTGGTGATGCTGAGAACCACAAAATGGTAAATGACTCTTCATATGAACCCCTCCTAATATTATACAAGTGGATATACTGCTGTACTTTGTGGTGATTATGCACTAAAGGCCAAATTTTCTTCCTTAAAGTTACATCTATGAGATCTGGTGTTAGTGTCCCCCAATTTGCTGTGTCTTTAGTAGAGGTGTTGATATTGCTTTTGCACAGAAGAACACTCACATCCTCTAGAGCATGCTGGCATGTGATGTAATGGTCATCACTGGTCAGCTCATGTGTGATCCAGGTAACCAAGATGTTTTATGTGTGCGGGATGTTTTATGGGAAAAATGGCATCTGTCACTTATATCACTTGGACTGAAATATGTAGAAAATTGTTGCGAGTTTAAGAGTAAGATTTGAACCAACAGCATTTGACCCCCCGGATAGAAAAGAGATACTCTTCTCTGGGTTACAGAATGCATTTGCGTTCCTGAGACCAATATACTCACGGTGTAAAAAGATACAGAGCAATTTTGTATAGTCTTCAAAGCAGTAGTAGTGAGTGCTGGCTCTGCATATTGCAACTGCCCCTTTTGCTATTGTGTTATGACAGTGGATGATATCAGGAGATTTTGGCTGAATTAGACCAGATCTTGTTCACATTCAAAGGGGGGGGGGGTGCAAGCTGAGCAATTAGTGGTAGCAGTCACTACAGGTATCACCTGGTGGTGCCCAGTGAAGACAGAGATACAGGGGCTGATAGGTACTTGTCTTCTGCTGGGTATAGATATGTTGCAGCTATCCTAGATTTGTTTAACTGGGCTTACTCACAAGTGTGCACAGGACTGCAATTTTTTCTGCCACTCCAGCTCATGCTGACTAGCCTTTCACAGAAAATATTTTTTTAAATGACACTGAAAGGCTTCAGTGACAAATTGCTGTAGTCCTGTATTTCCATTTATTTTATTCGGAGATGTGGTATTGATATAAAACCATCTTGAACCTGTTAATGATATTTCATGTGCAGTAATGTCAAACTATTCAATCAGTCGCATCATTACCTTTCATATTAAGCATATTTAGTTTATTCAGTCATAACAAAGCATTTCCAGCACTAAAGGTTTCTTTTTTCCAAGCACTTATTCATTTCAATTTCATTCCATATCACCTCTAAGAATGTATCTTTTGTCTTGATTTTAGGAAGAAAAAAAAAAACAAAAACCAAAAAACAAACAAACAAAAAAACCCCCCAAACCAGAATGCTTTATTACCTGGGCTGAGAGAAGCTGAAGACTTCTACCTCAAAACATGCAATATTTGAGGTATTCCATTGCAAAGCTCACAGAAAGCTGAGCTCTTCAGGCATTTCCTTTAAAATGACAACTAGCTCTGTTTCTACCTTTTGGACTGCCCTTCTTGATAGAAGGGATAAACAAGTAGAAGACTAAATGAAGACCTGCTGCAGTAGTACCTAATATTTTCCTACCACAGACTAAGAGGGGCTTTTATCCTGCTGTAGGCCCTTTGCTGTCTTTGCCAAACCTCATTTAGGCAGAATCAGCAAGGAAATAGCTGAGATGCCTGAATAGCAAAACTAAAATACAAACTCACATGGAACCACCATTAGCATTTAGAAATGTTTTGTTAATTAATTGTAACATTTGATTTATATTGGTTCCAGACTATGACTAGAAGAAGAATTATATTGAAAAATTATAAGTAACTTAGAAAAAGCTCAGCACCTCACATAGAAGGAAGCATGGTGTAAACAGGAAAAAGAGTAACATCCTTATCCAACCTGGATAAACAACATGGGTTGCTAAGGGGAGAGAGCAGGAGGAGAAAAAGAAAAATGCTTAGGCCTGAAAAATGAGAAGTGTGATATGTCAGTTCTGGATATTCTGGGAAAGTGAGTTTTTTGAAGAAGCTGGACATAAAAACTAACAGCCCCTGGATTTTTAAAACGGTTGAGCTACTGAGTGCATGGCTTTTATTTGTCTCCCCAGTTCTACAAAGTCATCTTAAGTGCAATCATTTCACTGAGGCTTTATAAGCATTAGTAAATGTAAAAACCACTAATATTTCTGTTACATACTGGAAATTTATGACCCGACACAAATTAAGGCATATGAAACAGTAGCAAAGTTTTGAAAAAGAGAAGTTTGATTAATCCTCAGACAAGTGTCAGACTTCCTGTGGTTTATCTATTACATCCAAGACAGTCATCTTTCAAACCAAAATGAAGTCCCAGAAGATTTTGGTACAACCGAAAGAGCCAGAATTTTATGGCTTTGCCCCTTACCTATTGCATTATCTATAAACTATGCCTTGGTGGAAATGAACAGCTAGTCAGCATGGCATAGGACCAGTGTTATATATATATATCAATATATAATGTAAGTACGTGTCATTCAGTATGCTGCAAAACTTGCTATTAAAAATTAATCATTCCCCTTCCTGAGCAGTCTCTCAATGCACTCCAAAAAGTTACCATTTCTGAAAATATTCTCAGTCAGGAAAGTCATCTGCTAGAATGTGCATGGCTAAGAAGAAAATTGATTACAAGATTTTAATGCAGATTTCAGCATATCTTAGAAACAAATTTTGCCTCTTAACAACCTCAGAAATTCCTTGTTGCATCAGACCAGTGGTTGACCCACCCCAGTGATCAGACAGCAGCAATAGGATATGCTCCACAGGGAAGGGTGAGGAGACCACATCACTGCCTACAGTCCACCACCCTTCTATTCTCCATGCTTTTACAATCATTGGATTAGGGATGACAGAAGGTGCTGCCAATTTTCATTAGTATCTATGCATGGGTCTGTTGTCCAGCGATTTGGCTAATACCATTCTGACCTTGCTGATACTGTCTTTCTCCACCACCTCTGTCAGCAAGGAATTCCAGAAGCTCGCTATCCAGTGTAGGCTGTCTGCTTTATCCGCTTTAAACAGTTCTCCTACTAGTTTCAAAGACTTCCTCCTTCTTGCAGTGCTGTGGGATTTGATAAACAGGAGCTGTGCACTCACTCTCCCCACCGCTTTCACGATTATGCAGGCTTCAGTCACAGCCCCCAATCAAATCCCTTACAAGCGTGATAGATCTATTTCCTTTTCCCTTCTTACCTAGCCCCCTTCTTCCTTATTTTCTCCAGCAGGCATTTGACACATTGGGATTAGCTGAAACGTGTTAAAGAGACAAAAAGGCCAGGTGTAGAGATTTGGGGAACTCTGGCAGGGCCATCTCTGGTTATGTGCAGATAGTCTTCACTCGCCTTCAGGAGCTTCTGCAACCTGCTTATGCGATTTAGCAATGTGAAAACACAGGAAAAATAATGTCCTACATACTTTCAGAAAGGGGCATGAGGACTGAACTTGAAATACGGGAATGATTGTCTGCCTAGGACATCTGTCAACCAAAATGTCTGAAAACCAGGAAGGTTTAGGGAAGATCTGAACCACTGGATCTGTAGCCATCACTGAGTAGTCAAAGGTCTTCTTGATTCCCTGGGAGAGATGAAAATAAAAATCAATAAACACATAATCAGTCTGCTAAGAAAATGTACTTTACAAGCACTTGTGTTCATTTATCAGGTGCGTTTTACATATACTAACACTAACCTTAGCAAAACATTTCTTCATCAGGCCTTCTAGCCGATTCCTTCTCAGACAATAGCCTTATACGAATAAACGACTTGACAAAGGCCCCTCTGCGCATCTAGTTTTATCTAGCCAATAGTTTTTATCACTTCCCATCAATGTTTTGATTCTTTGCAGAATTCAGCCTGTAATAAATGTGTTGTAGATGTTCTAACAAGAAAAGAGCAGATGCAAGTTTAGTGAATATTGAGTTTTAAACTTGTCTCATAGTGATTTGTGACTGTGTCACTGCAAATATTTTTCAATGTCATTGCCTAAGCCCTGGCTGTCACTAACATGGTCAGCTGGGGAATAGAAGCCCTAACACTATGATCTCGGTATTAATGGGAGCTGTTGAGAGTGGCAAAGGTGATAAAGTGTTGTTTAGTTATTGGTGCCATACTCTTGCTGCAGGACATTATTATAAAATGTTGTGTTTTTTGGTCAGATTTTAATCACTTATCCAATAACATGTTCAGAAACTTACTGAGAAGAGCCCCCAAAAAATATCTTTGCGTGTTTTTGTTTGGTTTGGAGTTTCTTTGGTTTTAAACTGCTACTAGAACGAAGTCTTTAAAAAAAAAGATTTAAGAGTACTTATGACGTACAGTTTGTGCTTCTGTAGTTTAGCTGTAGTTAGTTTTATGCAAATGTTTAAAATTCAATGCTCAACTCAAACTAAAAAAAATCCCTGTGGTCTAAGATGGATTGGCAGCTACTGAAAGGAGTATACTTCGGTTCATATTCTAGACCTTTGGATAGCTGGTAGGATATCCTACCCCCTTGGTGTGCATGTATATTTTATACTAATGTTAATGGAAGTTATGTGCGGGTATTCAAGAGAGAGAGCATACCCCATTTGGTAGGTAAATTTATGTGCCTCTCTTTTTCATTATTCCCTCGACCAGTACAAGGAGAAATAGAGATATAAGATTTATACAGCTTCTACAATATCCTGTTTTGCCAACTTGTATTCTAGCAAGGGCATGACAGGATTACTCACCCCACCCTTGACACCAGAACACAATTTAATGACTCACTGTCTTTGTCCTTAAGAGTAGCAGTGCATGTGTCTGAGTTATAATTAAAATTACCAGAAACTCCAGCTTTTATTGATGGCAAAGATTACTTGATTTTAAACCTTTTGATGAACACATTCACTGTTACTTTAAACGAGGTACAGTACCTCTTTATAAAAGAGAATATAAAATTAGATTATGAGAGTTTATATAGCTTTTAAATATCAACCTGTCAGGGTTTGTGCAAGTAGAAATATTATAATCAAAGAATGGTGAAGAAAGAGTTTATATTAGAGAGAAGATTTTCAAGTAAATTCATACCAAGTAGAATATAATGCAGACAGGCTTTTTGCCAGTACTTTGGCTCTGCTGACCTCCATTTGCAGCAGAGATTAGCTTGATAAAGCCGACACAACCTCAATAAAACACTAACAATGGAAAGAAGTAAATAGAAATCATATTAAGCAGCAGCAATATTGCATGAATTGAAACAAAAATTTAGGTATAATAGCCGTGGTGGGTTTTAATATTGTTCCCAATCGCATCACAATATGAATCATATCACATTGATTCTAAATAACATTTATCATCTTTAAATCTTCTCTCCTCGTAGACGTCTCACATTATTTGAGGGTTTCTTTTTTTTCTTTTTTTTTAAGAGTTCATACATAATTAAATGTGCTGGAAGCAAAGGGTACAAAATACCTTGAGAAACAGCAACTTTGTGTTATATGTTCAATTAAATGCAACAATCCCGTATTTATTGTTATTTTGCTACCTTCCAGAAGTTAAATGAATGGAATAATAGAATGGTATTGCAGACCAAAAGTCAAATAAATCTTGATGGGAAATTTTATTCCGTTTTCAATTACTCTGGCATAGCTGAATTCTGGGTACAATCTCTAGGGCATGACAAAAGGAAAAGAAGATTGGTCAAAAATGCATTTATGGGGGGATTAGAGGCTAAATATAACAGAAAGATGGGTTCAATTCATTTTGGTAGAAAATTATCTGTCCAAGAGATTATATCTTCATTTACAAGGAAAAGGATACTTCAGATGGCTGGCTCTCTTCACCAGGGGACTCTGGGGTTCGAGTTGCAGGGGTCCACTTTTCAGTGGATCAGAGCAGACTTTACATAGCCCTAGAAGACTCCAGACTCATAGGGCAGATGTATGAGATACCGTTTAAACCACAGATTTCTGCTTGCCCAGCTCCAAAATATGGATCCTCAAACTGTTTCTCAGCATTTGGCTCACCCTGAAAACTCATGGATTTTGCAGGCACCTAATTGCCCAGGGCTAAATTCCCAGGCAATACCAAAAGCCCAGAACTGCCTTTTAGTTGAGCAGAAGAACAGGATTAATGAGCTATGTATTCTTCCACTGAATTTTTATGTGCTATGTGGTTTTGTTGGCATGATCTGAGCATGCCCTATGCATCAAGATTTCTACAAAAATTGGGCAGAATAAATGGCTCTAACGGCAATGAAGGAAACATATTCACATGGACTCACATGAAAAGTCATCTCATTTCTGATCCATATCTCCCAAACTTTGATTAATAGAGTGATCTGTTGTACTTATTGCTTGAGATATTTCGTGCCAAATGGAATAGCCTCAACTAATGACATTTAGAGAACCAAACTGCAAATGCTGATGTTGAGGGCAGCATCAGAGCTACAGAGGAACAGGACTTCAAGGTGTCTTAGCAAGAGAACATGTATGAAACATGATCTCCCAGACCAGGGATGCGTAATAACTAGTTCCTTCCCTCTTATGTCCTATGGGAAGCAACTTCCATAGACTTAAATCTTTAACATGAATGAAGAGTGAGTCTACACATGTCGTACTTGCTGGCTCAAGTACCTTCCTGTTCAGCAGATGTTTTTGTAGATCGCTTTTTTGGGCTGGGAACCTTTTTCATGTTGTACAGAAAGTTTGGATGTCTCACGCACAACTCTAGGTTCCTCTCGGTGGCAGAGTTGAAAAAAGTTTCTGCAGACGGATGCCTTGACAATTCCGTCTGAGTACTTTGGATGTCAATAGTGATCTGGTGACATGAACTGAAAAATGAGAAACATAGGATATTTATCCATTTAATATCACGAAGTCTGATACTGACTCTACCTGATCTGGATCAAATAGATGGTATAGTCTGTCATCTGCAATCCATTTATCATCTTTAGCAGCCTACATCTACTTGCTCAAATATTCAAGTTAACTAAAAGGTTATTTCTGAGGTCCTAAATGTTGATTGAGAGCCCTATATTTAGACCTACAATTTTAATAGCTGAGATTCACTGTATATTTGTTCCAGAATGTGGCAAAAATACTTGCAAAACTAGAGCAGAACTTCCATGTTGCTTGATAGTGATCTTAGAATGCAAAATGAAGGCAAATGTGACTGAAGTCAAGAGTGTTCGCCTGGCATGCAATAACAAAAACATTTCAGCCTCCTACACCAATTATTTCACAGTAGGGCATACATGTCAAGACTTCATAATATAAAACCTTTCAAGATAGGTTTTCATCTGTTTGGGGCAGAGGTTAATAATGATAAAATGCAACAAGTCAATGAAGCGAACAATTAGATTATATGAATGAAGCTAATTAGAATTTTAGCAATTAGCAGTGAGAATAAGCCGAATTTGAACTCAGGTAGCTAATTATCAATAAATGAATCTGTTTTTAATATGCAACGTGAATACATATAAAATATATTTTATATTATAGGTATAAAAATACAAGTATCACATGCTTTATTCATGATTGTTCATTGACTATCACTTAAGCTAATTCTCTTTAACATCATGGCAAAAATGAAATGTGAATAAAGAAAAGCATGGAAAGGTAACCCTCAAGGGAAATGGCCAAGAATGGCAAAGTGAGAGGAAGAGGTCCATTGAAAAAGATGCAGAAAAAAAAGCTAAAGAAAGAGGAGAATTAAAAGAAAGCAAGATGGCAAAAGTCAGTACAGGACAAGATGCAAGAAAAAGCCTCCAGGAAACAAAGCAAGGAGGACAACAGAGAGAAAATGAAGTCTTTTACAGCAGAGAAAAGGGAAGGACATTTCCATGAGCAGTATTATGATTTAGTTTTCCTTTGGCCTATGCAACATGAATACAAAAGATACTTTTTCTGGGACTGGAACATACTAAATAGCCAGAAGTTTTCTGTCCTTCGTGGATGTCATCTGCTAATAGGTTTCTACCTAGAAAACAAATACCGCTGCCTGTTCACGAATTTAAATTTAAAATTTAAAAGGAATTTGCTGAATTTGTCAAGGTCAGGCTGCAAGTAGAAAGGAAGGAAGCTCAGGCTAGCTTTGGGCTCTGCGAACATGCACTCACATACCTGCTTATTTCGACACCAAGCGCTTGGGGCCACATATCGTCCCCTGCTTTGGGGACTGCGTGGCACCGGCTTTGTGTGGGCGGCACACTTGCATCCAGTGCTCTGCGCTTGTCGATATACAAAGAGAAAAATACATACACTTTAAACTATTTATTCATTCTTTAGGAACAATTAACAATTTATCTATGATTTGCCAGGATTAAATATTTCTTACTTTCATCAAGTTCTTGTAGTATTGATGCATTTGGGCTTTTCGGAAAAATTGAAAGGCCTTTTTGAACATGTGGTTTTAATTCTCTATGTTATTTGTAACTAAAGTAGAATGGTAGGCTTGCAATGTGGTAATGGCAAAAAATAAATCAGCCACTCAGGTCCTACTAACTTTTTACATTTTTTATCTGATTTGGACACCTAAGCTGACCATTTCTGCTCTATGCATCAGTTCATTAATACATGAAAATATGCTATCAAACAGACAATCAAATTTCATGTAAAATAAGCTCCAGTATTAAAACTGTTCCTAGTATTTTATGTGTAACTCTGTGGGTAGATATATTTCTTGCTACTAGAGCAAAACTGATTTGTGTGATGGTTCCCCATCATGAAATCACTTGGAAGGTTGTGAGATAAAATGTCGCTTAGGATAATGTAATTGGCCTTAAGGTACAGGAGTTGAATTATTTTCAGTGATTTATAATCTGGAAATTAAAGACTCACTCATTTTCTAATTTAATTCCATCTTCAATGGAAAAATGTTCACTCTGAACTAAATTGGCGAGTAATGTTGCTAATTCAAATGCAGATGCAATTTCGATTCTGGTAGCAGTTTGCTGTGATTGACGAGTCCCCAATGGATCATAATGATTCTTATCTCCCAATCTCACAAATTCTCTAGCAGTTGTGATAATAACTTCAGCTAAGGAGAAAAGGGAAAAAATAAATTCTCTGCTGCACTGTCAATTCAGGTTTTGCTTTTTTCTGACAAGGAATGGGGTTTATTTCAAATCTATTGCATGTTGGAGACAAATATGAAGCCTCATTACTAAATTTTGTGTCATCGTAAAACTGCAGTTTAATTGTTTACTGATACTTTTCTAACTTGCTTTTAAATTAGCCTAAAAAGTGTTTCATGTTCCTTGTAGTTAATTAGCTTACATTTTATTTAAGGTTAAAATACTGAGGACATGTCCAGTGACAGGCACAATAAGCAGTGTTTTGTGTTTTTAATTGTTGCTCCATTGCTAAAAAATATATTAATACATCTGTTATTTTCTCAGTCACTACATGAAATCCTCATGCAATGTATATAGTATTTTTTCTGAGATGAAGATGTACTTATTCTCACATTCCTAGCCAGAGTTGTAAATGTGGCTTTTCCTCTATCAGAGCTCATTTAGCATTGGACTGGTTGTGGATTTATTTGTATTTCCTTCGCAAACATACTCTGCTGAGAAGGTGAGTCAGGGCAAACAGTGCCTCACAGACTGAGGCCTTAACAGACAAACTCCAGAAAAAGAGATTTTTAAGGGAAGAATATAGCTCATTTTGGAGTGGGATGGGGAATACGAGGAAGGAGGGTTACATTTACTTCTTCCAATGATATTTTGGGGTATGTAGTCCAAAATCTTAATGAAATACATAAGGTGACTTCTATAAAAATGTGCGCTCAGGCCCCTTTATCTCAGGAAAATTTGTTTTCTTGGGGAAAACTCTGCTCTCCTCTCCCTCTTTCCCCCACCTCACGTGAGTCTGCAATGCTGACAGCGGCCGATGGAGGGATAAAGTGCAGACATGCTAATTAAAGTCTCACCAGACCTGGCACGTCCTCGCATTGCAAAATGTGTGGTCACAAGCAAAGCCCTCCACAGGAAACTATGTGAAGCCAAAAGGCTTACTAGTTCCAGACTTTCATCCTGAGTCCTTGAAGCCAGGTTATCCTGACACCAGCCAAGCATGCATGTGGGCTCAGGGTAAAAGCTCTGCTGAGGGCTATCACTCTCTTGAAGTCGCACACAGCTCTTCCACGAGGCATTACTTGCTTGAAATAAATAAATAAACAAACAGTTGAAAGATCTTGCAGGGACAGACTAACAGAAGGAAAGGCATGCCCGTTAAACGTATCAGTATAACCTACTTACTAATTGTTTATTTAGCTATTGCAAATAAAAAATGCTAAAAAATAACAACAAAAATGCAATCTTCCTACAGAAGAAGATTAGAAAAAGACTGAGGATGTGTGAATAGGGACAAACCATTCATTTGACTGAAAAGAACCACGAGTTTTGCTCTGTTGCTGATGGAGTTTGGGAGAACAACTACGTGCCTTTGTTTTTACTTGCGATGGTCAGGCTGAGAGCTAGTGCAATGCCGTGTAGCGCTACCACCTCCGCACCCTCTGGCCCCGGTTGCTTGCATCAATAAAATGTTGGCAGTATTCAAGACCAGTGGAAATAGAATATTGCTGGAAGATCAAAGAGTGTCCTTTTGAACACACTTTATTGCCTTTTTCATCTTATCAGTACTTACCATTATTAACCTGAGGATTTCTGTCTGAGTGGGCTATACATGCATGGAATATCAGGAGAAAGCAAGGGCAGTGGGGGAACAGGTCGGCAGGCGGTGGAAGAGATAAGATGATGCACTATTCCCTTTTACACACGCACATTACAGGTGCTCATATAAACATCCCGATATAAGTCACATAGCAGATCTGTTCGTACTGGTTTGAGAAAAACCAGTAAACACTGTGCAACCAGGGATCTGCACAACCAATCGCAGTGATTGCAGCCTGACAGAGTATAAAAGAAACAGAAGCAGTCTGATGTTATCCGTCCCTTGCCTTTGCCTTGCACTGCAAAGAGGGATTATGCAACAGAAAAATAGGTCTGGAGTACTGCAAAGAGCTTTTAGTGTATAATGGAAAAATATTGCCTCCTGAGTTAAAAAAAAATTACCCATCAGTGGATTGAGACACCCAGTGCAGCTGGTTTTGGCATAATTGTAAGCCAGATGTCTAGCTCTCATTCAAACGTTGTAAGTTTCCTACACTAGGATAAATACATTGTTTTTCTCTGCATTTTATGAAAATCTTTCTATTTTATTTTGTGCAGAAAAAATACACCTCTTTAAGTGGCATTCTGAATTATTTCCCTTGAACTATGAACTTGGCAGCACAGGTAAATTTGTTGTTCTTTTCCAGCATACAGATCGTCTTCATCCTCCTCTCCAAAATTTTCTAAAACTTTTTTTTTTTAATCAATTGCCTAATGAACATAAACACGTGGTAAAGACAACCTTGATTTTTGTCCTATTCAGATTGCTATAACATCACGACCAACTCAACGGAAGCAAGCAGAGAGAAAACAGCATAAGCTACACAGGAGATCAGAACCGGTCCCTCGGTTGGCTGTTGATATTTTGTGTCTGTCTCTAATGGTGGGAACTTGCTTTACATTGTTTAGGGTCAAGGACAGTTCCATTAATCTCTATGGCCAGGAACATCTCCTCCCCAGTTCATGCTGAAGTCAGCTCATGCATTTTCACCAGAGTAGGCAAAAT
Organism: Rhea americana; assembly: GCF_003343005.1. Classification (NCBI taxonomy): domain Eukaryota; kingdom Metazoa; phylum Chordata; class Aves; order Rheiformes; family Rheidae; genus Rhea; species Rhea americana. The sequence goes on from NW_028185539.1 coordinate 283,515, forward strand.
TCAGCCTTGAGATGGCCTCCAGGTAGCTCACCAGGAATTACCATCCCCAGCAATGCAGGGAACCGAGAACAGACAACGTGTAAAACACCAGAAGTAGTTTAAAACAACAGAAGTAGGTGGCCACAGTCACCTGTGCTGGTGCTGGGATCCACGTTCCCTCACTCCGCTGTACCCCTCTCCCAGCTTCTTACCGAACCACGTGCAGACATCTGTGGGGAGACCTGCTGGACGGGAGGAGGTGGGGCCAGGCCACCTCCATGACATGAGTGTGATGGAGGTGGACTGCTCCTGCTGTCCTGGAGCTGCTTCCTTTTCCTTTGCCTCCCTCACTGCCTCTTCACGCTCTGAAGGCTGTATTTGCTCCTCACCAGCACCCTCCACAACTGTCCTCTGCTGCTGGAAGGATACTCGGATCGAGGCATCAGTTACAGGACTCATCGGTGCAGAACCAAAGCCATCCACAAGTGCCTGCACTTTTAACTTCAGGGTCTGGGTGTGACGCTGTGGGCTACCCCAGCTGGCAAATCCTTCAGGGCCAAATGAGGTGTGAAGCTGATTTAAAGCGAGTTCATATGAAACAAAGCATCAGAGAGATTTACACTTGAGACTGACCACCACCTTATCTCACAGCCCCGGTGCCAGTGAAATAGGGCACACAGAACCTCATTGGCATGCAGAAGAGGGATTTTTTTTGTAATCCTACTGGGCGTGGGAGTGGGGAGTTACACTGAGCGTTCGCTCTCTGCAATTCTAACAGCAGAGAGCCTTTAAAATATACTGCTGTGCTCGTAATGTCTTGCCAGTGTTTCACATTAACCTTTAGACTATTTGAATTTAACTCTGTAAGTAAGCTAGATAGCTTTCTAAAATGGTAGATAATATAACAAAAAAGGTACAGAAATGAATGAAGACATGTGAGCAAAGCAGTTATTAAAATTAGAATGATTTATTTATGCTGTAATATTTTCAGGTATCCTACATATAGACATGTAAGTGGCTATTCTCTTTAATTTGCCCGTGTAGCTGCTGATTGATAAGCACTAATTAGGTAAACTAAACCAAGGTACAAAGATAAACAAGTGCAACGGGAGAAAAAACTGCTTATTTGATATTCTACAACGTATTGGAAAATGCCATTGGCTCAAAGGTCTGAGTTTGTTAACAAATTCAAAAAGTTAAGCTTCTTTGTTCTAGATTTGCATGCAAAACATGAATATAAAAATGTTTTGCAATGAACTTATTTGTGCCAGCACATTATTGTAATCAAAGATTACAAACCCTCTGAAGAGCTTTAAAACTACACTATGAATAGATTTCTACAAATCTGCTTAGGTTTTTCACTTCTGAATTAATTGCGCCTTATTTAGGTATTCATGCTTCTTTAAGTCCATGGGAAAGTTAAAGAATTACTGCTTCGTAAGTGGATCACCAAGAACATCATTATATCACATCATGTTCCGCTTTACCCACACATTTTAAAACCAACTCCGGTCATTGCAATAGAAGCAGAACTTAGACTTACAGGGGCGCCGTCTCCTCTTGATTCATGAACATAACTCCCATTAATGCTAATAGAAGTTATGCACTTGCGTTGAGAGGAGAATATATCACAAAGAGTTGATGATCATCTTAGACTAACACAGTAGCATACTGGAATTTCTCTCATACAAAATATGTACTCACTTTTCTCCTAATTCCCCAATGTACATCACTGTCAGTCCAGAAACACAGGCACATATACCAAAAATGATATGTGGTAACAGCAACTGGCAAAAGTTATACTGATGAGAAGCCGCAGCAGCATTTGGAGGTGGACAACGCCGCCGATGAGATCTGAGGGCAGCTGCTAATCTCACTGTGCGAGAGAAAGTGAACCGAGAAATTGTCACTTAACGGGAAAGACAAAACAGAGAAAATGAGATACAAAAGTTTTCTAGTTTACTTATTAGTACAATATGTAATTGGATGGAAGTAGCAGGTTTCAAAAATTTGTCTTACTATAACGACTATAATTTTTTAAGGATCGAAAATGAATCTGACTAGAAAATACCATTAAACTACCAACTTGCTTAAAATTTAAAGGGTAATTCACATATAATGCTTTTATTTAATAGCCCAATTTACAAAACGTCTAAAATTAATGCAGATCTTTTCAGGACAAAATCAGCTGTAACTGCACCAACTAATTTTTGCTCATTTGAACTGAATTATTAATAAGAGAGAAATATACCATATGTTCCCAAAAGAGCTGGATACATTTATTTCAAGTAAAATTGCTGTGTTTGGTGGAATATAAGAGGTTTAAATGCTTTCAGAGAAATGGGTTACTTATATAGTGATTTAATAGAGTATAAATCAGGCTGCATAATTAGGGACACAGCTGTTTCCTAACCTAAAGCTGGCAGCTTTTGTTGGTTAAGTTCCTTTATCACCTGCATGGCTTTAATCAGCAATAATTTGTTCTTCTTGTGGAGTAATACAAGTTAATCAATAATTTCGCTGTTCGCACTCTGCTGGAAAAGGGCTTCTATGGCAGGTTTAGTTTAAACTGGGCATACATTCTCCTGACTTGTTTACTTGATTTATTTTGTGATAGTGTGTTCCTGATACTAATCAAAAATGAAAGCAAAGGGTATTTTGGTGACACAGCTTCTGTCTACAACTGCTACAGAGATATTTAGTTTTTGCTTGGACAGACATCCTCTTAAGTTTGTACTATTCTTTGGGGAATAAAATCAAAATCCTGCCTTCATAAGCTAAAACTCTGAGAAAACTTCTCCCCTTAGAGCCCACTTGCAGCTTTCTGTTCTGTCTACGGATCAAAGAAGGGATAAAGGGTATTCCTCTCTTACCCGGTTTTCTTCCTTGGTATCTGATTTTGGGGACAGGCGGTGTCCTGTGGGGACACTTACCCGTGTACCCCCACTTACCTGTGGGGACAGGTGAGAGTACAAGCCCCATAGCTACGTGGTACTAATGTTTTCAGTGGACTGAGCCTAAACACAGCAAGACCCTTCCCTGGCTCATCCGTTGGGCATGGAGCTAAAAACCAAGTAGAAACACAGACCATCCTCAGATATTTTGCTCACAGTGCAGTTCTAAAAAGGTTTGTTGGCCAGTTACCAAAAGAAGAGGGCTCTGCCTCTACACACGTCATCTGCAATTAAAATTTACCCTCAGCCACCATGTGTGCTGGTGAAACCTTGCAGTATGGATTTGGCCTTGCTGTCACATCGGGTCCAGCTGAGCAACAAGGGATAAATAATCATTCCAGCTCCCAAAATGCACGTTGACTTAATGACCTCGCAGGACGCAGCAACCTGGCGCAAGCAGGGTGGGAGGGTGACCCTGTTTCCCCTGCAGATACTGCTGATCTACCTGAGGTGCCATGGAGAACTCGGGAGCCCGCATCTGGGAGCACAGAGCAGAAGGTACTCAAGCAGAGACGATTTGGAGCCTCAAAGTGTAGATCCAGCTCCAAATTTCTAAAACCTGATTTGAGTTTGTGCAGAAGTGCAGGAAGAATGATTTAGACCAAGGAAAGGTTTATACCAAGGAAGTTACGGTAGAGGTAGGTCCTCTGGCAAAGGGCAGAGTGCCCCAGGATGGCTGGCGAGAGCAGCACAGGGAGCTGTAGCTGCCAGCTCTAGTCTTCCTCCTTGCCTTCTACAGGCGTACATACAGATGATCACATTTCTTTCTTTAAAGCTAGAATAGTCTTTTAAAATCCCAAAGAAGCAATATACAGCTTAAATTAGGAAATTATGTTCAGTCACAAATTATGCATTAAAGAGTAGTCGTATCTCACTATATGTCTTGCTCAGAGGGAACTTCCAGGTTCGCAGATTCCAGCTGTGCAAGCTATAAAAATCTTATGCTGTAACTTTTACAGACTGAGAAGGAGTTCCTCAAGAGTTAGACTGCTTCAGAGGAGCTGCCACAAAAGGGCAAGCTCTTGCAGCTCTGCTCTAGCTCTTGGCCTTGGTGACAACCAGAGTGCCACTGAGGGGGAAGGCTGAAACTTCTGACCAACTGACTGAAAAATTTATAATCACTCCTCCTTTCAGCCAGCATAAATGTTAATAAATGTTGTCTATCCTGACAGTCTTAGTAGTGAAGAAAACAGGAGTTTTCCCTAGATATCTTGTCTTTCCTCCTTTGACAGTTCAGACCTCTACAAGCCGAAGATTTACCTAGCCTGTTTATGCTCAGTGTCCGTGGTTTGCTACAAATCAGCCACCTTCCTGGTTTGATAGCAGTGTACAGACTAGAGTTAAAATCTTCCCAAACCCAATTTCCACATCTGTGTGCTCCATAACATAGAAATATGTCCACAGATATGTGAGCTGTCCTCTGTGCTGTCCACGTACCTTATTAGATACTCCAGAAACATCATTATACAGTCAAACACCCCTGTAAGTTCTTAGAAACTCTTTCTTCCTTCCTTGACCGTGTGCAACGACAAAATGTACCGCTTTGCACACAGAGGACAGCTCCTTCTCTGCAAGGTCTTGCTCATATTCCGCCAGCACAACAGCCCTGGTCCTTGGCTCTCCCCACAACACATGAGTTTTAGAGAATTTGCCTGTTAAGCTGTACCGCTTTCTTCCTGAATGCTGCTTCTTATAGTCTTATTCCAAAGAATTTATTCACAATTCTGAGTGCAGTTTGGTAGGCCAATGCCCACCTTATCAGCCTCAAGTAATGCTCATTTTTTCCACTGTGAAGAGAAACAAAAAATGAAAGTTCTTTCATAAGCTGGAATCTCCGCAGATGCCTCCCTTTACTGCTGGTCAAGGACTCAGGGAAGAGAAAATCTTTAGAACTGGCTGATTTTGTCTGTAATTGATTTTCATTTTTCTTCCTCACTCTTTCAAGTAACACAGCTAGTGGTAGAGGTAGAGCTATTTAGGAACATTTAGCTTATAATATTTACCTTATTGCTACTCAATATATGGTATAGGTATAAATCAATATATGTAACAGTAAAAAACCCTAGTAATTAAAGAACTAACACTTTCTATATGCAAAGAATGTGACTTTTCTCCTTTGTGTCTAGTAGTAACTGAAAATATATATATAGCTTTGGAAGAAAGACCCCCCCCCCAATTCTTAATGTTAAAAAGCTGAAAAATTTGATAAGGGCTTGTAAACAAGATATATTTGCTCTTTCTTCCAATGCTCTTTGATCTATGTAATAAATGTCAGCACTCAGTGCTTCATTCTACATTCTCCCAAATACCTAATTGCCTAATTATGGCATTATTTCATAGCGAATCAGCTGAAAGGGTTTGTACGGGAGTATGGCAGAATAAGAGGGCTGTCAGTCTTTGGTTATGGTCCTATAGTTCTAATTCAAGAATTAAATATCTGTCTTTTCTAAAAGTCATTACATGATTTATTGGAAAATTGGTAGAAACAGCCCTGGGGGGGTTGTGCTCAAAATCTGGTTTAGAACAGTAGCTGCTAGCTATGACTTTTGATTTTCTTGTACCAAAATGGATAACATTGCCTGTTTCTATGCAAATTAAATGTTTGAATGTATTTTTTCAGCTAGATTATATTTGCTAATTTAATTGTATTTCTTATGCAATAGGGTGCTTTGTGCTTTGATCTTTCTTCCTGGAGGAAGTGAAATGCTCCCCTTTTGCTACTGATTCACCAGAAGAGCAGGACTGCTTTTTCTGTTGTTTGATAGCTCTAAAATGTCTGCAGAAATTGTAGGTCAAGAATTACAACCATGGTAAATCATGCCTCATGAATGAGAAGTCATCTGTGATTTCTCTAGGGTTTTTTTGGTCTGTCTTTAAAATGAACATAATATTCAGAAGAAAATAAAGGCTTCTTTAGCATATTTGGGCATAAATATGAACCATGCCATTCTATGCATATTTATGTACACTCAAGCTCTGCTGACATCTAAAATTTAGGCTATGTTAAATAGTGAGGAAAATCTATAATAACCTCAAGAAAAATACCCAATATTTTAACATGACCTATTCCCAGTAATTATTCTTGAAAATGTAATAAGATTATTTTCTAGATTTAAAAAGTGATAATTACTTCTCATGGAAAACCCAGAGCCTCCTCACCCTATCGCCTTGCTCCCTGCAATGTCGTCAGTGAAGTTTCTTGCTTTATGCAGCTTTCAAACGTTTTGCCCCTACTCCAACACCTAGGGGTGACAGTCACTGTTTTGCAGTGGGTTTGCCATGGCTCATGCCTTTTCCTGTTCTTTAGGCCTAAAACAAGGTGGCTTGTAACTCCTGTTGGCGGTGGGACTTTGGGACACCATCCTGTGCTGCGGGTCCCCGCCGGCACACAGGGTTCGCTGTGTTGGGCACAACCTGGGGACACCAAGGAATAAGTGGCTTGTATGCACTTTTTTATTGCCTGTGCGGGCGCAACGTGGGGACACCAAGGAATAAGTGGCTTGTATGCACTTTTTTATTGCCTATGCTGACCCATCTGCCTCCATTCCTGAAATGGTCGAGCCGTTTTTGTAACGCCATGGAACAATAAACGCGATTCCCTATTGCTCCCGTTCCTGGCAGAGGTACAAAAGATAGACAAGGACGGGCTTCTTTGTGGCTTCATTTGCCGCCTCTCTACAGGGAGGCTCCTCCGATTTCATGCATCTCAAGCCGAAGGCTCAGAAAAATCAATAACTGCTCCTGTGGTTTGCTGCCAAAACGTGTGTCGAAACAATTCTGTGGCCAGAGGAAAGAGCCGCAAAACTCCATGTTTGAATGCAAACGAGGGGTTACCTTTCCAGTTGGCACACCTGATGTTTATAAGAATTTTTAGCATGTGTAGGCAGCAGCTGGACTCCCACAACAGCCTGCGATGCTGCAAAGGGCACAGAACAGGCACATCAGGCGCAGCTGGACGGACACAATAGCCTGGATGTCTCCAAAGAGCCCCCATGAGAGTCCATCGGGTCAATAATCCACAAACTAAGAAAGATTTACATGACAGACCGTAACAGCTGTTTTGGAGCTATTATATCTTATCAAGTCAAAATCCAGCTTTTAAAATGTAGTCATATATGGATTTGTGCAAGAGGTCTTAATGGCTGTGCAGCTACCATTCTAGGCTACAGCATACACACTATATGGCATCAAAATTAGTAACAGAATGATAATAGGTATTGGTCTGATTCCTCAAAACAGCTCTTTGAGAGTCACTGTACTTCTGCAGATAAAACAGAAAACTTAGGAAAAGCAAACTGTGCAGACTATGTAATTATGAATTAAGATGTGCCTGTACTATGAAAAAAGATCAAAATATCTTTTCTACCTTACTTTGACAGTGTATTTAATAGTGACCTAAGAAAACTTGGAATAATACTGTGACATATTTTCCTTCCATTACTCTTGGCTCAGAGTAATTCAGAAATCCAGAAAGGAATTCCAGTTTGGTTTAATTTAAAGCAGGCTCAAAATTTCTCTAATTTATGCCTGTGAGGATGACTGCCTGTGCACCAATTACATCGTTTTCTTTGACAGCAATGCTCAGCACACTTTTGCAGAGAGAAGCCTGCGTCTGTAGAAATAACTAGGGAAAAATATGGGGGAATTCCCAGTTTCTATTAGCTTTTCCCTTTGTACTAGGACAACGGTATAAATGGTCATAGAAAATGCCAGGATCTGACTCCTTTTCCCAAAAGATTTGTACTGTAAAATGTGTTGCAAATGGAACGCGTAACAAGAATATTGGTACAGTTACATGCTAAATCTGTGAAAGACCTAAACATTAAAAATTAATCTCAAGACTTTATTATTCCTTTGTAACTCAGCACTACAATGATCTTTGTATAGCGTAGGTCTCTGCAGGTCTCATATGTGCTCTTACGCCTAGGCAGAATGCCATGAATTGAGGATGGAGCATAAACCTTGCCTTTGAATTTCCTGGCTTTTGTTAGTTTGTGTCATAAACTCAACATTATTCAAATCTAGGGTTTTGTATTTAATATTATTAAATGCCTCCTCATCAATGCCAAGTCTGTAATTGGTCACAGTGAATAGGTGATTAGGCAGATAAAGTGCAATTGTGATTGCAAAAACTATCACCAGGTTTGCAGAGGACAATAATTATGTAGCTTATAATGTTTGAAAATATTGCCTAAATCTCTTTCCCACATGTTGTTTGTGATGGAAAACAATTAGACAAAGGATTCTTTTTCTAAGCTGCCTCTGATTCAGATTTGCCTGATGAATGGTCTTTATACTGAACCCAAAGCATTTGTTCCAAGTAAATTATATGTCATTGCAAATGCAAAAGGTCTGCTTCACAGTGTTTATTGGGATAAATTAAATCTTCTAAAGAAGGTAAACAGAAGGCCTCAATAATTATTCACTTCTGTATGGTTTAAACTGAAAAGGATGTTGCAGTTAGGAGGATGGAGATGAGGCAAACAACACTCCCTGCATTGTGTTAACAACATAAGAGGTACAATAGGGAAATTTAATTTGATACTGATCTACATGAGGCACAACACAGCAACACAGTTTCAAATGCTACTTTTCTAATGGCAGCTTTTGAATTGCAAATTTCCACCAAAATCACCTGATTCATTACTTGAACACGTTCCCAATCAAGTCAAGGAGTTCTCTCATTGGCTTCAATAGGAGCTGGAGCGGGCTGTACCTTGTTATAATTTCAGAAGGTAGATATAAAACCCAGTGGATGCTTTACTTACGAAAGGCTTGATCCTGCACGATGATGAGCACGCAGGCAGCCTCTCTAGCGCTCAACAGAAAAGACGCTTCCGGGCTTTGCTGCAGCAAGCCAAATTTCTCCTCGCAATGAAAGGTCAAGTCTCAGAATAGGCTGCAGTCCTTTTATAAATGCTTGCCTCACTCATAAAGGATACTTCTTAAAAAGCTGGCAGTGACTGGAAAAAATTTTGTCAGTTCTCTGGACCTGTCCAGCTCCCACTGAAAGAAAACGCAATCTTTCATTTCACGTCCCAATAGAAAATTGCTCTAAGGATGGCTGAGCCCGCCAAGGCAGCGGGACCTTTTGCAGACGCAAAGGTGCCTCCATGGGCACGTGGGGCATTCAAGGACAGCTCTTAAGCACAGAGCAAATCTCTAGTGCTGTCTCCTTCTCCCCTGTCTTTTCAGAAGGGACTCAGTCGACCTCGGGAGTTCTTCGCACAAACCAGAGATTCCCCCTCCATGTGTGAAAAGACAGTGGATCATCTTTGGAATTATAGCACATTCTCACTGAGTTTAAAATGAATATATAGAAATTTTAAAGGATCTCAGTTAATTAGTTTATGATCTATTTAGTGTAAAATTGGATGTTAAGCAATTTTGCTACAAGTTGTCAGATCATTTTAGTCACTCTATTAGCTCATTCCTGTAACCATTAGAATTTTTTAAACTTTCCAGATGCTAAAAACTCATAGAAATCTCGTGCACGAGTGATTAAAAGTTGTTCTACGGACTATTAAAATGCCTTATGGAAAAACATTAGTCATTACCCAATTATGTTGTTTTCACTAACAGATTATTTCTAAAAAATTTAAAATATTTCTTTCAATGTTAACCTGGTTCTACATTTCATGTGTTTATACAGCTTTGAATCATTGCAATATCCCTGGAAAGAATTTCACCATTCAGTATTTACTGCTCATTGGTATTCTCAGTCACAAGTATACCTTTTACTCATATTCTTGCATAGCTTCCCAGACAAAGGCTGTATTAATGGAACTTCATACCTGGTCTTGCAAGCATTTGTGTTTAAACAAATATATATGTTCAAACATATATAAATGTTTGTAGGACTGCAGTTCCTTGAAGGTTAAACCCATTTACTCTGTGCCCTGACACTCCTCATCCTTGATATAGCCCAAATCTTCCACCCTCTGAAATGATTAGTAGGAAGTCAGAATAGCAATTTTTACCTCTTTTTTGGCATGGGCTAGGGCAAAGAGGGTTTAGCAGGGTAGGTTTGAGACAGGCATAGAAATCTATGGTCACTTACAAGCAGAGACAGGCCTAGACAAGTAGACGTGTCTCCTTCATTACTTAGGGTAATGCCAGTAAAATGCAGATAAGCACCTATTACATATGCACCTCTGAGGACGGCACAGATGATATTGCATGTATGAGATGTGGCTATTTTCTTTTAGTGTTTGCACTACTTTGTAAATGAAAAAAGTACAGTCATGAACTCAAGGTTTTTCTCTGCTTAGCAGATGGCCAGAGGAAGCAATTATGCCGTGTACCAAACAAGCAGACTTCTCTTTGCAAAACAAGTCACTAAAATCCTTTATATGTGAACAAGCTTTTATTAATGACCTTTTTGAATTTTACTAGTGAGCCTAGCAATAATGCATGGGTATTGTTAGAAATGTAAATGTAGAGAGATAAGGAAATTTTCAGGCAAATCTGTATTTAATTTCAAGGAAAGCTGTTCTTTTCTAATGACCCAGTTTGCATGGATATCTGATGGTAAGGCTAGGGGAGAGTCACAGCAGATAAAATGTAACAGGATCATTGAATGAAAAACAAATATTTATTTTCCCTTTGTCTCTTTGGGACTCATTTGCATTAAAACTGCAGCATTTCCAGAGACTGTTAGTGAAAAAAAAGCTCATTTATGCATTTAATATTAGGAAAGCTCTTTGAGAGCGAGGCTGCATAAAAACTGATTCCACTTTCTTCACACTCTTCTTTCCATAAAGAACACCAACCTGAGACAAATCGTACAGATACTTGGTTTGCTGTATGCCTCGAATTTGCATTTTATTGCATCTATGTATTTTTATAACTGTGTTATAGATCTCATTATTACGCTTATTTTCTTTTCAGGATTCCAGTTTCTGTTCTACAAAGCAGTTTGTCACTTATTTTAACCTTGAGCACCAACTCAGAAACGAGACTCCTTGCAGGCCTAAATTTAAGCAAGTGCTTACATGAAATGTTATCTCAGGCCTCCAGTTAATCTTGCCCGACTACCTGGAGCTCTTTTGCACTGCTCTCCGTACTCGCCCTGTTCTTTGGCTTCAGCAAAATGTTTTGCTGTCATTCATAATGTCATGGGATCCCTTTTAGAAACAAAAAAATACATTATTTGGGGCAGATACATTTTACTGATGGAATCGGTATTGCTAATTCAAGTCCAGGAAGCTCACTGTCATGCTTTAAGTTTTTGCAGTGGCAGGATCAGGACAACGATAATTCCCCAAAGCGCTTTCTATACCCAGGGGTGCTCCCAGCAGAAACCAGATAGGCTCCCACCTGCATAAAACAAGCAGAGCTGGTATGTAGAGGAACTTGGGGCTTGCTGCCTTTTGTGCCTCTGTCGTCAGGCAGCGACGCACCTGGCACGGTCGTAGTGATAGTGCTTTCCCTATGCGACAGAGACCTAAATGTCAAAGGGCCTGTCAAAACCCGGGACGATTATTCCAGAATATTTTGCGTGCCATTTTATTTCTAGCAGTGCTGCGCTCAACACACAATAAAGCTAGGAAATGTGATCAGATCAGCACACTGAGCTTGTCTCGTTTTTATTGTGTACTCGGCGTGAATAAACACGGTGCATAAGCCAATTGTTTTTAAAGCCCTAATCTAAAAAGCTAGACAAGCATATGTTTCTTTTAAACAACTAGTGGATTTATTTTTAAGTGAGTCAACTTGAAAAAGAGCTAGGATTCGAGTTATGCAATAGACAGGAGCTCTTCATGGAGCTTTTTATGAAGTAGCGTTTCACATCAAAATAATTACATCTATATGCTGATTAATGATTAACCCGACTCGTTAGTATTCCTTTCTGAATGCCATCCTCAGTCCTCACATAGATTACCTTTGGAGTCAATAGGAGAAGCCATGTGCACATCCAAACATGGAAGCTATCTTTGTCATTAACCTTGAGAAGCATCATCGATTGCTGGCAGTAAGTAAGATCTAATGGTTCTAGAGAAACAACTGCTTCAAAAACAATTTTCATGGCATATTTGACAAGGAGTTATGTGAAGCTGCAAAAATATGGGATTGATGTGGTTTGGTACAGCTGGCTCAGAAAAGCTTTGTATCACATCTCAACTAGCTCTATTGGCATGCTGAAGAAGGTAAAAATCACCACATTGCCTTGTTTTCAGGTGAAAATTAGCCTCTGTCTATGATGCCGAAACTGGTAACAGTAGAGAGTCATGTGAGTGTAATGACAGCACCCTAAAAAGATTGTTACAATCAGGGAAGTTACTGGGTTGCACTGCTCACCTAAGCTCCTTTATAGCTCTGGTATAATTGAAAATGCAATCATATGCTTATAACTCGATGTGAGAAAACATACACATGCGTTTTGTGTGGAGTTGGGGGATGTCAAAAATGCATTTCCAAAGGGATTCTCGTCCCACTTAGTCAGTTTGAAAGCATTTTGTAAATCTCGATAAATCTTGATAAATTTGGCTGCTTATTTCAACCAGAGTTCTTAAAACTATTGATGTTACTTTTCCAGTAGATGAAACTTCAGTAATTCAAGTCTTTTTGAATGAGCACTTGGCAAGTACAAACCTGGCACTTGTGGGGGATTCTGCATTCTGAGTCTTGGGACTATTAAGGACGTACATGTTTAAATTTTAACTGGCAGGTCTGCCTTTCTTTCAACTTTCTCAGAATATATTATATACAATAATGCATTTTTAACAAAGGGAACTGTGCTGTAACTCAATTCAAGGCTTTCTAAGATTAAATAAATCTCTGGCCTACTTTACTTAGCCCTGATCAGAGACATCAGACACAAAGAAGTTAGAAATAATAGAAGAAGCCTCTGTGGACATCTGGTTCATCTATTTCCCAAACAGATGATTACGTTTTGCAGGACATGGTCTGTCCTGGTGAGTTTTAGTAGACTCAGATATTAGGCATCTGCGATGGTTTTTGTAAGCCAGGGGTATTTCAGATCACCGTGAGGGTCTGCTAATGTTTTTGTTTCTCTGGTCTGAATTTCACATGCACATGATAATAACTACTTAGACTTGCTGCTTGCATCCTTTTATCCGAAAGTTGTTCGGAGATTCAAGGCAGCCAAGAGGAGGCCAAAGGTTGGGACATGTCCCCATGGATGCAGCCGTAAGCCGAGGAGTGGAGAAGGTGCCTGGGTTCCCATGCCAGCCCTGCATAGGTGCCTTCCCCATGGCACTTTAGTGCAAGAGAGGGTGGAGGGCAGGGGGAAATGCGTTGTTACTTTGCTTGACTTTGCCTGGAAGCAGGTAGTCGGAGGGCTTCAGGACGGGCAAACCAAGGACTTCAGGCATAAACTCACAGATCAGCCTTTGCCGTTACAGCAGAACAAGAGCCAACCTCAGCCGCAGAGTGAGAAACTTTGAGGGATGAAGCATGTTTCTCTGGGGTCTCCCAAATTTAAAGCAATGGATATTGCCTCTCTCCCAAGGTGCCTCTGCTCTGCCATGGCACCATGAACCCAGTGGCAGGTGTGTGCAACGGACCCAATTTGGGGCTCCAGAGAGTTGGGACCAAAGTTTGCTTGGTTTGGCTTCTGGAGCGCAGCAGCAGCTTCATGCAGAGCTACCAGTTTCCAGTGAACTCATATGGGTGCTGAAAGCAAAAAAGAGCTTGAAGGGAGCCAGTAGAAGGCAGAAGGAATGACGTATGAAGTAGAGCAGCTGCAAAAGGCTAAAAATAAGGAGCCAGAGAAAAATATGAATCCAAAAAAGAGCAGTCTCTGAATGGTTTCTGGAGGAGAGCGGTAGGTCTAGTTCTTGCTGTCTTTGCCTCTATATCAACTACTAAGAGTCCTCAGGGGCCTCTGAACCACTGCTGAGGGGAGCCGGAACACTTTGTGCTAAAGCAGCTTTCCTTGCTCCCTCTTTTGCCACTTTCTAGCCCAATGCTGAGGGCTAGTGAGCCCCTAGCCTTGCATCTCCTACAGACTCCTCCTCAGCAGCTGTTTTCCCAGAGAAGAGTCTCTGAACAGTATTTTTGCATAATACATGCACTAAGGGACTAGATATTGAGCATATAGTCCTAAAATTGCCTTGGTGGGTGTTTTAAAAGGGACATGTCAGCTAAATATCATGGTACAAAACAAAACAAAACAAAACAACAGCCAGTTCTTTAATAAAATAATGTGTTCCACTAAAATCTTGGGTGAAAAATGACGAAATAAAAGGGTAGTGTACTGAAATAAAGGCTGAGGCAAAATTCTACTCTGGAGCCTGGCTGGCAACAAACTGCTGAAATTGAAGGTGTAAGTCTGTGGTCCTAACCCAGGCAAAGCCTCCAGTACAGGAGGGCTTTGTTTAAGCAAAGGCTTTAGCAGCTCCCAGTTTGCAGCCAGCCTCTCTAACCTGCATGAGACCGACTTTAGCCATATACATCCAGCTCTGCCTATTTTATTAAGATGTGACCCTTTCTCCTGAACGCTGGAGTCTGCTGCAAGCTCATCCCTTATACCATGATTCGCAGCAATTAATTGGTCTCCTCTAAGCTGACTAGCAAATCCATATACTACTGTAATTACCTGAATGTAAAATATTTAGGAAATATCTATCATGCTCTTAGAAGTCTCAGGTCACTGAAAGAAAGCCAATGAAATTGCAAACAGGCTGAAGGGATTGGATATCAGCTACCTTCTCCCCCCCCCTCCCCGGTCTCCTGGCTCTTAGCATTTGTCTCTAGGGCATGACCAAATAGTGGGCATGTGTCATAAAGACATTTATCATGTAATTACAGCTTTAGGATCAGTTTCTGTTGATGTGAGATGATTACTGTGTATTTCACGCCTTTCAGGTTCCCAGCTGGGATTCGGAGATTTAAGGACATGGGATATATATTTTTTAAATTTATGAGATAGCCATTAATTTAATTAATTGTACCATAAGAGTTCAGTCAGTGACCAAATAAGAAGCTGGCGAAACACAGAGAACCAGATGTTTTATGAAGTTTCGATATTTTTGACATGTATAACTTGGGCTAGCGGAGGCCTTTGTTTCCTCTTCAAGGAGCAGAACATTTCTCTGGAGCAAGAAAAATGACACTTCAAAGTAATTCATTGTGAAACCTGATATTGGAATAAGAATGCTGTTTAAATTAAACTATTTTAAGCCTGACTTAAAATGTATTGTTCTTTTTTGTTAGCAATAGTTCACTGCCATTTCTATATGGCCTACATCAATACTCTCATTTTGAATTTTAGGCTCAGAAAAAATAACTGTGTGATTCCTTGAATCCAAAAAGATTTTATTTTTATATTGTGTCTTTATCTAATTCTGTGGTTTTAAATTCAGATCTGATTTAGATTATTGTGATAGAAATCCTGTCACCAAGGTAATTATCCAGCTAGATTTCCAATGTTTCTAATAATCACTGAATTTATATGAGCTTTAATGAAAATGATGGATTTTCACTGAATTCCTATTTCTTTTGATACTGAGGTCATCTTTTCGACCATCCTTATATCTGTTTAAGTTAGCATACGATATTTTTAAAGGCCTCATTATAGCAGTTCAAGATTTTGGTGAAACACATTTAGCTTTCTTTCCATTATCTCATAACACGACATGAAGCAGGCAATGCAATACAGCAGCTGTGTCCAAATTACAGCCAGAGAAAACACTTCATGTTTTGTCGCTTAAGAAGCCCATTTTATTGTGATTTCCTCTTCAAAGAATACAGCCTGGTTCTTCGCTAGCGATGGCCCCAAAATGTCATAATTTGTATCAAGAACTGAAAGCACAAACTTTACGTTAAGGATACAGCATAAAGCGTAAACTGAGTATCATCATGCAACACTTAATAGCAAAAATGTGACTAAACGCCGATGCAAAAACACACCTAGATGCAGCCCTCTCTCGTAGGCTGACTGGTTCCCTGGTGGTGGCACACCGACGGGTGCAGTGTGAGCTGGGTGAGGCTGCGGTAGTGGATCATGAAGCACGTCCAAAGGCCTCTTCCTCAAATGATGCCAGCTGGCCCCGCTCCGATGCCACCAGGCTTGATTTAGACCCACCAAGATGCATGCCCTCAGTACCCTTGCCTTATTGACACAGCCACAAATGCTACCTGCTTTCAGATAATGAGACACATCCGGTTGTGACTGATCCAGCAAACCATTTATACTCTTTTTTTTTTTTTTTTTTTTTCCTTTGGGGAATGCGTTTGCCTAGTGGAAATATTTTCAACAGCATGAAGGCAAGGGGAGGTATCCCAACTTAAATCAGCTGCAAATCTGCCCTATTTGTTTCTTTGGTTGAAAAAAAGCTAAAAATGCAAATCAGTCAGTGCTGAAGACTGTAAAAGGCTGAGTAAAGAGACAGGTATGATTTAAATACAGAGCAAAACAAATGCAGGAGTGCCCTGGCAGAAAAAACTAACTGGTTTGATCTGAGGGCACAGCCTCGGTCCTGGGTGCCTGAGATCACCGCACACTGCCAGCCAAGCTGTTCTCATGCTTAATTTACAGCTTGGACAGCTCATGTACTGCCTAATGACAAATCTTGATGGGATCTTTGCAGGAGACAGTAGAAGTGGCTAACAAATTATTCACATTTCCGTAGAGGAAGAGAGTGCTCCTCTGGCCCGGAGAACTAACCTAAAGATGTCCTGACTTGCCCCAGGGGATATCATCCAGTGTTTTATGGTCATCACACTCCTCTTCCAGGCTTGCCATCCTGTGTGGCCATGAAGCCAACAACTGCAAGGTGCAGAGTGGTAGCAGTCCACAGCACGTAACCCTCATTGAGGTTTTCCCTCCTGCATCTCTGCCAAGGTTGTCCACATGAACGTCAGACGTGTCACAGCCTCTTTGGGAAAAGCCGTTCGGCTCTCCCAAACAGCAGGTGCTAAGCTGCTCAAGTAGGTATGTGTGAGCTGCTGAGCACATTTTGAGGACAGTGACTGGTGACACTGTCACATTGGTGCTGCGTTATGCTTAACGTAACACCAGAGGTTATTCATATAATGAATAAGACCTTATACACTTAATACCTTATACTTAATACCTTATACACTTAATACCTTATATCAGAGCTTATACATAGCCCATCCTGGATTCTAAGTGTTGCTTGGCATGTGTATGGTTATTCAGTCTGGTTATATCTTAAGAGGGAAAAGTGATGGAAACTGCCTCAAAATAACTTCCTTGGGAGCTGATTTATCTCCCTATCTTGGAAGTTAAAAGGGCTATTGATGATATAAGGTAGTCCTTAGATTTTGCTCAAAAACCCACCCCAATATTGTTGTTCAGACATGAAGCTTTAAAAAATATTCTGCACTAAAGAAGAGCTTCTAGCTTTCTGTTCTATTTCCTGATCAAATGATGTTTGCTAGACAATGCTTTAAAAATAGAAAAGAAGATACGTGCTGAGGACGTCAATGCCTTCAAACATTTAGGGATACCAGGTAGTTCTCACTTCCTTAGCTGAGCTCCTCTCCATCAGGTGGCATCCCGTCCTTCCTTGAGATCACTTCTTTCTGTGACTGATGTGACCAAATCCCTGTTTATCTTCACTGATTTTAGACAGAGCATCCTTCTCTCCATGAATAACCATCCATCTCTTCTCCATTCAGGAGGTAAAGGAGCTTTTTCCCATGCCACGTCTAAAAGGTTAAGTTTTTCTTGACAGTACCAGTAGTTTCTCATGATTGATAGTAAGAATTGCAATTTCTCCAATCAAACTTTTATACATTTCAAAATATCACTCTTTTTCCAAACTTACATGTCTTCTATGTACTTTGGAGCAACCTCTTTGGCAGAAACATACTGCTATATCTGTATCTATAGTCCCATGTGATTGGTTTCACCTCTTCTTTTACAACTTGATTCTTAATCAGGTTGACTTCTTTTTAAATAACAGAGAAGCACTTAAAAATGTTATTATAAATGCATATGTTAGTTTGATGCATGTCTCAGGAAGAGAAAATGGGATTTTGCAATGCTAATAAACTATTATTGTTTGCCTTTTCCGTTGATGCACACTTTCCTTAAAGATAAATTTATTTCCCTGTATCTTTGTACTTTAAAATGGTAATAAAGATCCTGAAGCCTTTGCGACTTAGGAATATAATGTCTAACTAAGATAGAACAATTTTCTTGCAAACCAATTTTCACGCTCTTTTAGAAACTGATATATGGTTAATATTTTATGAATATATTCATGAAAAATTCAGCTGCTAATAAATGGGATTTATTTATTTTCCACTATTTAAAATGCTCCTACTGTCATCTTAAAACTGTTGATGGATAGACTATCTAAGTGAAAACAGATATTCATTTATTATGGGTTGGTTTGTGTTTATATAACTTGCCTAGCTTCAGAGGTGTCCCTTAGCCATATTCTGGGAACATCGTGGGATGTGAACCTCTGGGAACATCGTTCCCTTGTTCCTGGTCGGCTATGGAGGACAGAAACTGGCTATCAGCACTCATCGTGCAGTAAAGATGACTGGTATGATGACCACCACTTGCAGAGACAAATTCTTACCAGTAAACTCCTCAGAGGTGCACTTCAGTCTTGGGCCTTTGCTAGCCCTTCTTCATCTCTCTGGCATGATGTGAAATGACTCAAGCATACCACTCTGTCTTGATTTCTTCCTCCTATGCGTGCAAAAGAGATATATATTTTTACTTCATACTTCTGATTAAAATAGAAGAAAAACACTCATGAAGGATCACCATGTGATCTGAATTGCCTGGGCTATGGTCTTTCAAGAACAATTACATCATCCACTTAGGAAAGAGGTGTTATCTTTTCTACTCATTTTCCCCTGTGCCATCAAAACTCACACTTGCCCTTTGAAAGCTTGCATTTGCTTCTGTGTGTAATACCCAGGCAGATATCACGCTGGCATTTCTTCATTTCATCCCTCCAGCTTTTAAAAGAAAATCTCTGTGTAATGGTCATACTCTCATTTCTTTTTTAAAAAAAATAACGGAGAGAGAGAGAGACATCAAAAGCAATTTTTCATTTCCACATGCCTATGTGGTAAAGCTAGATGTCAGGCTTTTTGTGGTGATGTGATTCGTATCACTTCAGTATGGGATGTTAGCTCTGCATTTAGTCTTGCCTAGTCTGTAACGAAGGACACCGATTACTCTAGTGATTCGAGCTAAAAGCTGCAGGAGAGACATTAGAATACAGGAAACGTATGGGAGAATGCAATTTCAAAGTGGATGAAAAGTGTGTGAGTGGATGAACATTCAGTTATGTAATTACAGCTTAGGTTTACTCCTGAATTTTCCTCAGCCTTACTCCAGGGAGAGCCTAATGGCCATACCTGAGTTTTTAATGGCAACATTTGGGCAAAAAGTATGGCTATTATGTGAGCAAATGTTGCACTTTATCCTGGAGGAATGGATATCACCTTCAGTGTCAAAAGTAAAGAAGAATCAATCCAGTTATGTGAGCTATGAAACTTTTAGGTGGGAAATCCTAGAATGTTCTTACTCTGGGAGGGGGAATGAGCCTTTGCCCAGGGGAGGGAAAGAGAAGCCAGAGTATATGGTTTCCAGGGCTGAAATGCGTGCAGTACAAAGCACAGGCAGCTATACTTACATCTACTGCTCGATTTATCAGTTCCAATCACTTTAGTGAAGTTATTCCAGATTCACAAGAACAGAAAAAGAACATCAGGCCCATAATTTATGCAAACCAAATAATTTAGATCAAAAGAGATAGAAAGCCAAATGAAATACGAGTGATATTTTCATTTCCCTCACCAGATGAAGTGCATGTTTCACAATAAGCCAGTCCTTAAATCAATAATAGGGATTTTAATAGTCATGGGAGGGGAATTATTTGAGAAAAGTGAATACTCCATTTTCTGAAAAATACAGCTTCAGTTATTCTGGAACAACTGACAGATTCAGGTAGCATTTGTCTAGTGGAACAGCAGGGACAGAGTCATGTAACAGCTGAAGTAAGAACATTGCTTTTTATCCTAGGATGCTCTTGGAGAATGTGAATGGCCTGACTCCAGTCTTTCCACCACACAAAGGGATTTTTTATTTTTATTTTTAATTAGAAAAATTAAGAGTAGGAAGGAGAGAACCACATTTGTTCTGGCCCTGCCCCATGCTAGTTCTGCAAACGAACTGATAACTCCACTATCTGCACTGTCCTAATTGCTTGAAAAGCTTCTTACGGCCAGTTCCCTACAAATGGACCCAAAACTGCAAATGCTTGTGGGCAACAAGAATAAAGCAAGGGGTAACTGATGAAGCATTGCTGTTAGTGGGATGAAACCTGAGTTCCTGCCCTTCCAGGGGGGAGCGGGAGTAGGACCAGGAGGAAGCTCCCTCTGGGTGGGTTCATGTGGCTGGAGGCCTCCAGAGACTCCTGGCAGGGTTGTTCAGATGAGCATCTACTCCATGTGCCTGCCAGAAATGATCTCTTTTAAAAAAAAAAAAAAAAAAAAAGAGATCTGCTGTAGTGACATGTATGCACAAGCAACACACTGAGAAACTCCAGGGGAATTTCTTGAGTTATTTGCTGTGGTACCTTGTATTTCTATTACTAGGCAATTTGATTTCTCAAACAACTGCAATCCGAATGTCCTTAAAGTGAACCGATGTACTGTACTTAATAGCCTGGTGACTTCTTGGATTAGACTGATAGAGCCAGTGATGAATAGGGTAAGTATAGTTAACAGCCATTCTTAAACAACTTTGAGTGTCATTAATTTTGTTATAGGACAGATTAATCTGAAATGTCAGGACTTGCTGTACTAGACCTAAAATTGTATTTTCAAACCAATTTTAACAGATTGTATTTCACTCTTGACACAAAATTCATTTACTTGCCTTAGATTGCAGCTTTTATTGTAATTGTATCAAATTAAATCAGGACATTAGATCCATAGAAAACTTAGTCGAAGTTAGAGGAAGATAGTTGCACTAAATTTCTTTCCTTCTGTTTTTCTTTTTAATATGGTCGTCTCCCTGAAACTAGATCAAATGCATGGACACTACCATGGATTAAGAAGAGATTTTGATTCATTGCTATTTTTAAATCATACCTAGACAGTGGAAGATAAGTTTCCCCTTGGTTGTCAGTCATATTTTTCATCAACAGAATACCTGGCTTTCTTTTGTGCATTTTTACTCATTTGTTTGAAGACAGTTGATTTGAATCAGTTTCAAATATCCCATTAGAGAGCAGCTTGGATGGCTAAAGATGACAACTTGCAGAAGTGAATTTGGACCCCTAGAAGACAATGAACAGAAAGGCTGACTCTAGTGAAACACTTGCAGTGGAGTTTAAGGATGAGTTACAGGGCCTTTGTAAAATGAATAATCCCTCTCAGTGCTTTGCACTGCAGATAATAAATGGTTAAAACAATAATCTGTTCATAGGCAAGCTGTAGAGTGAAATGTGTTTGCACAGAAACATTTCTTGAATAATTTTGAATTATGAATAAATTCGTAAAAGTACAAGTCAGTTCACAGATAATTCATGAACCGAAATAAGAGCAAAATTTGTCGAATAAATTATTCACCACAAATAGTTCCTAAGCTCTCCACAGTATTATCACACTTCATTTATCTCTTGCCTTAGGGGTAGACAAAAATACTCAGAAAAAATTAGAATGAACCTGAATTTTTCTCTAAAAATTCAAACCGGAACATCTGCTTCTATGGTATTTTTAAGGGCAGGAGCTTGGTTAACTGGATTTTATTCTCCTTCTCCACAAGCCTGATTTTCTGTCACAAGCCTCTAATTTTATATCAAAATTTGAAGTAATATAATCTAGAAAGAGTTGATCTAATTCCACTTCTTCAGGTACAGTAGTACCTGCTAGAAAGTACCTTGCTTTGTGTGACAAGTTGATGAGGACCCGAGGGATCTTTAAGATTTTTATCTGGAAAAGGAAGCCAGAAAAAACAAGTGTGGTGGTGTCCTTAGAGAGTAAGTTCCCAGTATCAATAACAACAATGAAAAAAATGCCTCTAAGGGATTCCAGTAGAAATGTCTTTTCTTGTCTGTACTAAACTAAATCAGCATTTTCTTTTGCTGTAAAATAAGGAGGAAAAACATGTGACAAGAGAAGTCTTTTCTGGACAAGAGAGAAAAAAAAGATCTAGCCAGAAGTAGGCAGATGTTGGAAAATCCAGGTATGTTGTAGACCTACATTGGTTTATCTCCCTCATGATTTTACAGAAGTCTTTTAGGCTTCCAAATCTTACAGAAAATTCAAATATTTGCGGTTCTGCACTGACTATCCAAGATGAAGCTCAGTAACACTTGGAAGTATGACATTCCTCACCATTCAGTAATATTTCATGGAAGAAGGCTGGCACAAGAAGAAGTAGTTTGAGACTGTGCTCTTGTGACTTACATCAGGCAACCCTAACTCCCAACACCAAGGCAGGAAAATGAGGTAGTCAAATTCAGACAAGAAGTGATGAAAGAGGCAATGAGCCAAATGATTTTCAGTATTGCTTTCCAAACAGGCTTCAAATCCAAATGAACCTGCATTAAAAAAAAAAAAAAAAAAAAGTTTTGAGAGTCACTTTTTTCCCTTCTCTGCTGTCCTCTGAGCAGCAATAAATCTGCCAAACTCCACTCAGCTGGCTGATGCCTCCTAAGCAACCTCTAACGCTGCTGAAGATGCCATGGCTTAGGCGATGTCCTAGATGATGAGAGTCAATAGAAGATGTGAACCTGACCATGGACAGTGGGGTGCTTGATTGGGCTTTTCTCTTAGACCTCCATGGGGACAGTGGGTACCTGCAAGCCCAGAGCTCAGGAAAGCAGCTGGCACATCACAATACCAGCAAGAGGTGCAGCAGATGGCACATACCGAAGACCAAGAGGCAGCGTGCCTTGCTGGGTGCTTTTCTGGTCCCCAGGGCAGGTCTCCTCTGTCCCTACCTGCCTTCTCTGCATGCACCTTTGCTGAAAGGGCAACTCAGGAGAAGAGATATCATAGCTTCAGTAAGGTTGGAAGGGACCTCTGGAGATCATCTAGTCCAACCTCCCTGCTCAGCAGGGTCACTTAGAGCATGGTAGACAGGGTTGCATCCAGGCGGGCCTTGAAGATCTCCAGAGAAGGAGACTCAACCACCTCTCTGGGCAACCTGGTCCAGGGCTCCGTCACTCTCACAGGGAAGAAATTCCCCCTCACGCTCAGGCAGAACTTCCTGCGCTTCAATTTCTGTCATTGCCTCTTGTCCTGTCACACGGGGCAACAGAAAAGAGTTTGTCCCCATCCCGTGGACACCCTCCCTTCACATCCTTAGCCACATTGATAAGATCCCCCCTCAGTCTTCTCTTCCCCAGGCTGAAGAGGCCCAGCTCTCGCAGCTGTTCCTCATAGGGCAGGTGCTCCAGCCCTCTGATCATCTTTGTAGCCCTTCGTAGATATGGATGAAAGATTTTGCATGATGAGAAATGTCCCCATTGATGGAGGAAAAGAAGAAATAGTGCAATTTTGCTATGTCCAGAAGCTATCCTGATAAACTTCTCAAAACTTGTATGCAGGGAATGCAAGATGCAAAGCCTTTCAAAGCTCATCACTAGGGTCCGTAAAGATGTAGCAAAGTTTTGTCTTGTACATTGGGGTAACGTTACATCATACCAACTCCAACCTACATCCTTTCAAAATACCACCATGTCAATGGTCCACAAAGGACACCAACAACTATTCTCTGATGGAAGAGTAGGTAGCCATTTAACTGTTTGTCTGGCTCTCCTTGCTTCATCAAACAAAAAATAAATTAGACAGGTCAAACATTGTAGATCTAATCTCACTGTGAACTGAAAACATAGTAGTTCTCCTGCCACCAGAGCACAGCCAAGCATACAGTGACCCCACCATGAACTGGAGGGGAAGGAAGATCACCAGCAGGTGCAGTCTGGGAGAGCTCAATGTCGCATTCAAGTTTATTCTTTGTATGGGTCTGAGAATGGCAGGATTGTGTTTTGAATCCAATACCCCAGGGCTTTTACTTGCATTCTCACAATTACCTGTGCAAAAAGAAGAAAAAAAAAGAGAATTCTTCTGTGGCATAGTAGAAACGGTCAAGGGCAGTTCAGATTAAAGACTATGATTGGCACAGGCTGCAGAGTGGATAAGCCAACAAAATAAAAAATAGAACCGTCCTGTTTAATAGAAACAAATTGCTCTCCACTTCTCCGTGACACAGATAGTGGGCCATTTGTACCTGCTGCCCTTTGTCAGGAACAACAGAAAGGAAACGTACTCGTCTCGAGCGGGATAAAATTCTTTTTGTTATTTTTGGCTATCTCAGGCCACAGAACAAGCGCAGCAGTTAAGTAGTTGAGCTTCCTTGTACGTTTGTTTGATTAAAGGTCTGTAACATTGGCTCAGGTAGAAACAGCTCAGCTGCACGAAACCGCAATGAATGAAGGGCTTGTTAGAGATCAGTCAGTGAGACACCGCAGAGCTGGGTTTTGAATTAGCTCTGAATAGGAGCTTGTTGTTTTGCTTGTTCACTTTAGTACGGAAGCACAAAACTGTACATTTTAAATTACATGTGATGAGATCTGGGCTAGTTTGCATGTGTATATTGGGAAAACTGCTAAAAACGAAGGCAATCTCTTTTGCAAGTCAACCCATGAAAACAAATATCCTTCAGATGTCCCTGAGTACTCCTGTTAATGTTGGCATTTCTAAAGGTCAGAGTGGAGTGCGCTAGAGCATATTTATGAACTGACCAAATAAAAGTTCCTAATTTTGATCATAAATGGGCTGGTGAAAATCCAACAACTACCTAGCTGATACAGGGAAAAAATCCAGCATTTATTCATATTATGCACTAATCTTACAGTGACACAGTTATGTACGGCAGATAGCTCATAGCACAATCTCAGTTCCAACTTTAACTAAAAATGCTGGCTTCCCAAGACCAGGTATAACTCCTCAAGCTATCTCTGGCCTCCATCAGCTCCAGTCAAGTAAAGCATGTGCTCAGTCTTAACCACACGAGTAGTTCATCTATTTTATTGAGCTGAAGCCGTAGTGAACATGTAAATGTGCATATATATAACACTTTACTGGTGTTCTCCAAATGTTGCCTGGTTTCTTCACTCTCTTTCTCTGTGTAAATGGGCTGGGCTCGGTAAATACTAACATTTGTTTGGGGAGGCGAAGCTTAGTACTAATGGGATGTATAGTTTACTGCTGATAAAAAACTGCACGAATGCACAAAGGCTTTTGGTCTGTTAATTTTAAGGAACTCAATTATAACCGCTGAAAGTAAGCCAGTTGTACTTTTTCACTAAAAATTATATGACTCCCTTGAAAATGATATTAGAAAGTGTTTATGCTACAAAAGAAATGCCAACCTTAATCCTAAAGACCACACATGCTTAAATATGAGTGCGTAACTGTTCCCTGTGGTTTCAGTATAGAGAATATGTTTATCCCACTGTCCATTAACATCAGTATGTATTTGCTAGGGGTGGTCTTTAGACAGTGCAAAATGGTCATAGCCCTGCTGAGCTCATCGTTGCTAAACCTCTGCCCTGCAACCTCTTAAACTACAGAGAAAGGTGTTTTAAAGGGTGAAGCATGAGCATCTAGATCACACCCCACACTCCACACCCACCCAAGTGGGTGAATTACGTGTCTGGCAGCAAAGAGTTATCCTTTTTTTATGACAATAATTTCAGGCAAGGGGACTCTCTGTGTGTTTACGCCTGAGTACGTTTGTAAGAATTTGATTTCTGAGAGAGTACTATGCTCCTTGACAGAGCCATAAATGGCCGCAGCTGAAATCTGCATCTCTATGTGACCCGTCTACATTTTGAGAACATTTCTGATAATCCAAGAAAATTCAGGGAGACATTTTCGACGCACCTTTGTACAATAGTACTAGTTTGCTGTGACCCTTCTGCAACATTTATCCATCATGACCTTCATTTGTGCTATGTTCCAGTATTAGCTTTGATTTCCTCTGCATATGTCAAAATAAAACTTAACTTTCTTTGACATTTAAACAATTACGAGGATTTGCCTCTTAACCTACCAAAGGGGACACCCACGGTATAGCAAAGATCTGAAAGAGGAATATTTATGTATTATGGAAAACAATGCAAGATTTTTGGTGTGTCTCAAAATAAGCTTTTTTAGAATTTTTCATTACTCTATTTTTCTGATAGAAAATAATTTTCAATTAGAGAAGAAATGACGGGGAACAGACTGCCAGAAAATCTCTCTGGGATTAATATGAGCGCTACTCCTTGTGATGTGGCGCTGCGGAGACGCTTTTAAAGCTCGCATTGAAAAGTAACTTGTGCCGAGTACGCCCGGCGCAATCCTCATCTTGCCTGGTGGCTAAGCAGAAGCCAGCGCAAGGCTCTGATCCTCGTTCAGTCGATCTTAGCAGACGCCAGCACGGCCCTGCACGGCTTCCCCGCAGCCTGACGGGTGCAGACGGTTCCTCCTGCCCTGCAGTGCTCCGCGCCCGTCGCAGACCGGACTCCACGTGTTGGAGCTAAGATCTTGCTCAGTTGAGGCGCTTTGTAAATGTGCTCTTGGTTTTCTGATTTCTGGCGTTTTCGAGCTGTAAGCAGCAGCTGGGAAACCTGAGATGGGACAGTAGCTGAGCAATGCCGTCACAGTCTTGCCCCAGAGCAAGTTAAAAAGAAAAGAGGAAAAAAGCCAGTGGCTGCAGCCAGAGATAGCGAGGTGGGCTGAAGTGTATGAGGAATGAATGAACTACTTTGAACGAGTGAGCGTCCCAAATAAATAGCTGAGAAAGACAGGTCAGCGCGAACACGGAATTCCTGAACCGTATAAACTTAATAAATCAACTCTGTGTGAATAATAAAAGATGCACTGCAGGAACAGGCAAAACTCTTTTGCAATTTAAGTTATGATTTTTGTTATGATTTACAAGGTTTAATTATTAGTGCTGGTTGTAAAGCAGAGGGAAGTTTTTCCAAAGTTTTCTTTATATTTTTTATCTAGCTTTTATTTCTTTAAATGGTCAGCAACAACAACAAAAAAACAGGAAAAACTGACTCTTTTTTCATACTTATATACTCCTGAACTTCTTAGGTTAAGGCACATGAAAAATAGAGGTCCTGAGTCATCACAAATAGTACTGTTGGGGTGACTCCTGCGTTCCAGACCTGCTGGAGCAGGGTGTCAGAAATCCCCTCCGCCAGCCGAGGCAGGAACCTTTGGGTCTTCCTGGAGTACAGCACGTGCAAGAGGCTCAGGTAACACTCCGAGTTTCATCGGTTTCTAGGAATCTAACTGCAGCTGCAGTGTCACTAAACGAGTCAGCGTGTCCCCGCAATGTGTACTCAAGGTCGCTTACAGAAAATTGATACCCATGTTTAGGAGAAGATGCCCAGTCTCGGCAAGGTGCTGGAAAGGCCCAGGAACATGGTGTTAAGCAGACCAACCCGATACTCTGGCAGACAACTACAGAGATTTAAGAACAGAAAAATTTTTGATCTGCACAGACCATAAGTGCTGAGGAAAGTGAGATTTTATATTCTAAGCAGAAAATACATAGCTACAGAAGTGGATTAAGGTCTGCTGTTACAGAGGCCCCATCCAACAAGGAGTATTAGAAAACCTTGCACAGGTCTTTATTTATGGTACACACTAACTACATAGAGGTATATTGATGTGTAATATTTTTCTGATTAGAAGAGTTCAATTTAGGGAGAAGGGCTGTATTTGGGTTGCTGAGGGGAAAGAATTAAAGGGTTAAAGAGAGAAAACACATAGGAATGGGTCAGCCTTTTCCAACAGGCAGGTATTCATACAGCAGCGGCTGCTCTGATTCATATCTGGAAGAGCCTCCTTTGGCATTAGCTGCCTAGTAAACTGCTCCAGCTCGCATCTTAAATGCTAAAGTATCCTTGTGAGACTTTTTTTTTCTCCTCCTCCTCTTTTTTTTTCTCTTCCTTCTCTTTTTTTTTCTCCTCTCCATGTGTAAATAAATTTATAAAAACTAGATTCCTGGATTCTTTGTAATAAACTGCTTAAAGGTATGTTAGCAAGAATAACATTGAAGCCGGTGTCTGTGTGCCTTTGCCTATGTGCAGAGTTTGTGCATCTCCCAGCCCCTGCTGGAATACATCACCCATAGCATTTACTCTAGCAATTCTTTTTCATAGGAGTATTTCCTTTATTTTACTGAACATTAATTTTGCACTATAATCTTTGGATAGCAAAGACTTTCCTTGGAATTATACTGTTAATGCAAACCATAAAAATACATGCCCAGAAAAGAATGACTTCAGTTTGGGGTGTTTAGTTACTTCTTGTGTCTTCTGCAAGACTGTATCACGAGGAAAGTTTGGAAGTCAGTAGAGGAATGCCTAAACAAAAAAGCAATGGTATCACAAATCCAGTGAAAAGAAAAAAAAGTACGCTTTTGTAGCCACACTTAAAAATCAATGTGCATTTTGGACAGCGTTCACATTTACAGAAATTGATCCAAGGCACCCTATCACCAGCACAGATAAGTTTAATTGGAATACAATGTTTTCTTAATTAAGGCATGCAATTAATGGCGATTTGGTTTGACTCAGAACTGGATAATTTGCTGTCAAATCCTTTAATAGTTCATGTTGAAGTTTCTGTCATTACTTGTTGCTCCTCTCAATCTTTATTATGACAGAGCCTTTAAAATGCCTCGGAAGAAGAAAGAGCACCCATTAATCCTTTCAAGGAAAGACCGCTGGTACCAGATTAAGTCAAGCTTGCATCTGAAACTATTCTTTTCTTTATGACACATAGTAAGTGGTCGGTAATCCACATCTTAATCTCCTTGTTGCACAGCTTGGTTTATAGTAATCGATACTCCTGTGACTGTTGCAAACTCCTATTGTGTTACCTGCAGAGCCCAGTTCTTCTTCCTGTTTTTCCCACTGGAATGTCTGATAAAGGCACCCTTGAAGTTGACCATCGTCTCTTGAGAAACTGCTTTTCAGAGAAAATGTGATTTCTTTAACCTTGTATTTATGTTACTTTTGGATTTTCCCCTGAGCATTGCCTCAAACAGTATCTCTGCTATCTGCCAACACATGAATGTGACTGCTAAGTGAAATGAAAAATCCTTTTAAATCCTCTATTCGAGTTCCATAACTTTCTCTGAGCTGTAATTTCCCCTTATGACACTATTTAAGAATAAGGAAGAAAAACGAAAAGCTTCAAAAAGTGAAGTTTTAAGTGAAGTGAAGGCATTTTTCAGTGTAGGATACAAGTGCCACACATTTTAGCCCGGAAAAGAAAGGTGTGTTCAGTCCAGCAAGTGAGATGCAATATTTTGAGCAGAGATTTTCTGAGACAGAGTCTGAAATTTATAAAGCTCACAGTCCCTCCCTGCGAAACAGGCCAGTACTACAACCTTGTCTGAGAGATGAAGCAGTTGAGGCAGGGCGATATGATAGTTCCCCTCTGAACTTCTGCTCAGTTTGTGGTCCTCAAGTCAGTGACAAAACTCGAATGTTTTAATAAAAAGCTGAACTAACCACCCAGGTCCCGATTCTTAGCACTTTACAACACAAGGGCACTCCTCCTCCATACTTAAAAGAGAAGTACTTGGTCCTCATGGTCCTTTCTACAAATACAAATTTTAATGAACTGGGACAAGAGAGAGAGATGGCAGAAAACACAGCAGAAAGGAAACCCCAAAGGCCTTGGCACACGTCTCTCGCTAATGGATAAGCGGGATCTGTTCTTGATTTGTGATCAACTGTACTCCTTCGCACCGTAGCTTTCGTAACACTGATGATTCAGACCCATGTGGTCCATGAGAGCTGTGCTGTGCGTCACGGTGTGTTAACCTAAGGCTTAAACCACGGCCAGAGTTGTCCCGGAGAAGTGTCTGCTGGTGCTATGACCCGGCTGTGGTGAGCACCACACGGCTCCAGGCTGGTGTGCCAAAGGAGCGGGAGGACCGAGAGAGCAGCGGGTTTTGCTGCAGACACATTTTTCCTGGGGCCTGGCCATGAATTTCAATTTCCACGCTGACTTAGGCAGGCTAAGATGGTTAATTACTGCTGAAGCGTTTATCTTGCATCTGACTTCCCTTTCCCTTCCCTCGTACAAACGATAGGAGCCTTCTCTGGTTGCTTCCTAGAACATTATAACACAGCCCAGTAATGTTTCCCTGGTATTTTGAACAACGGGATATCACAGTAATCTTCGTAGGATTTTCTTGGCACTACTGTACAAAATTTATGAAAATTTCCATGATAGATCTCCATAAAAGTAAAAAAAAAAAAAAAAAGCACTGACTCGATTAAGAGGACCAAATGCTCAAATTCCCTAAAATGTTATTTTTCAAGCAGAGCAGATATAGGTCTGGATGAAACAAAATATGCTACCCTAGAGTGAAACTGAAATGCATTCCTAGACCCGATCGAACACACTGGGGCAAAAAGAAATGTTTAAGTGTCTGCTGAACAGGGATAGGACTATTTATGTTTCTAAAATTAAGTGTTTCAAGAGCCTTTCTGAATTGGGGCCCTGAAATATGGTATTCTCCAAATCATAAATTGCTAGCCCCTGGGAAAAAAAGGCATATTGAGCTCCAGGCTTCAGAGCTCATAAAGGTTTTTATAAAAACTCACCATCTTGATTTGTGTTCAACTACTTTAAAGTTCACATATTTCTTATTTGAACTTTGCTAGGTGCAGTAATTTTATTCTCACTCAGGCTGGATTGGTTCTGCTTATTCAGATCTCATTAATTACAGGAAACTGGACTCAAGATCACATATCCCATTCACCCATCCTACCCTTAGGCTAGTCAATTTATCTGGCATTTAATGAGGAGTTTTAGATTTTGCAAGTTATCAGAAGTGGGCCCTGAAAGTGTTCGCTTGTGAATTTGAAATAAATGGACTACTCTGGAATTTGTTTGAAAACAGACAGGATAACATCTCCTTAGAAGGTGTTAAACGAGCCTAAAATGCTGTGCTGTGTAATACCAAAGGCGTGTTTTTGCACTTCATGAATATTGCCCCTATCAGCTTTAATGCCCTTCAGTTGCCTGGAAAATTCATATCTGCCAAGATATTTTGTGCATTTAATTACCCAGCTTTGGGGTAATTGACTGTATCAATAGTTTGCATCCCCAGTCTACCAGCTGAAGGGGGCTTCATTTGACAGCACTTCCAGCAATAACATAGTATCATTGTCACTGCTGGTTATTTGATATATATCAGTACTAGCACAGGTCCAGAGCTAAATGAAGGCCATAATAATCTCAAACACATATCAAAATTTGTCTGAGGTATATACAACGAGTCTATTAAGCATATTCTTTGACATAAAATTAATTCCTCAATGTAAAATCAGCCTTTGGAGGTGATATTGGAAGCGGTTGGCTCAGCGTATGCTCAGTGCACTCGCTGTTTGAGAGCTAACCGTGGACAGACACGTTGGTTGTAGAGGCAACCACGGTTCCTCACCGAGTCCGTGCTGAACCACCCTGAGATCATTAACAACAGCTTACTGTCTTAACGCGGACAGGCTGCTATGCTTACGACGTTTTTCTGGAGAAGCTGGAGGAGCTGTGGCGTTCTCCCACCCATCCCGAGGGCACCTGCCCCCCGAAGCAGCGCGTGCCTCGGCGGCTTACTCTTGAGTGCACCTGATCGGGTGCACCAGGAGGCAGCGGCTATTGCCAGTTGCCCCAAGCAGCCACCCAGGAAACCCCTTCTCTTA
The DNA here is from genome assembly GCF_003343005.1 of Rhea americana. Taxonomy (NCBI): domain Eukaryota; kingdom Metazoa; phylum Chordata; class Aves; order Rheiformes; family Rheidae; genus Rhea; species Rhea americana. The sequence continues at coordinate 315,151 of NW_028185539.1, forward strand.
CCTGGGCTTAACCTGAGAGCAGGTAGAGCAAACAATGCAAAACCACTTAATTTTTCTTCTGTTTTCATGTCTCAGAAAAATGGTACTGTCTTTATTTTCTCTAGCAAAAACATAACTTCAAATAAAATAAAGCACATGCATGAACGATGCAACATTTTTAGAGAGTGTTGACTATAAGGCACATACATGACCACAGTGCTACAGAAATGAGTGGTGCTTTGACAACGTAAGTTAGAGCAGAGCTCAGTGCTGCATTTCGTAGGACATTATAACCCTGCAGTTGAATAGAAATTTATAAATTCCTATTTCTATACATGACCAGTTAATTGTAGAGCAGCACCTCTGGACAAATGTGAAGCCTGAAGCCCTATTGTGATGGATCCTGTACAATCTCAGGCTAAAGGACTGCCTTTCTGTACTGGCAAGTATAAGTTTATAAATGTTTTTTATTTTTCTCCTGGAAGAACAGCTGATGGGTTTCAGCTCGGCTCTCTGCTCAGAAGAAGATTGCCATCTATAGATAACTACTCCCAACTGCACTTTCCGGGAGCACCAGCGGAAAAAGCAAAGGAGTGTGTCTAGGGTGGGATGTGAGTATGTATAAAAGTGGCCTGTAGTTTTATGGGAGTAGCTGCTGGCTCAAAATGAAGTCAGGCTAAGCAACAGGAAGTTTAAACACGGATATCTATTCAAAAGCTTATTTCTTTTGTTTTTTGATAGCTATGCAAAACTGCTGACAATTGTTTCCAGTACGTGCACATTTCTAAGAGTATGCAGACACACTCTTAGATTACTTTCTGTTTATTTGTGTTTTCTTCAAGCGGAGTCCATGATGCATCCGTCCACTGACCCCCCAAAAAACAAAGAAAAAAAAACACATAATTCTCAGCCACATCCAATTTATAGACCAAAAAGTTAAGAATGTCTTTGGGCTTTGGATGCTGAGGACATGCAGGTGTAACCTTCAGGCAGAAATAACATTAGGTCAAAGCTACAATGTGCTCCTTGTGCACAAGGAACATGTGATGAAAAAAGGGAAAGTAGCACAGTCAAATCTACATGCAACAATAACAAGCGTGAAAATCTGTGCACACATGTACACCCAGACAAAAAAGATTATTTTTTATTTTAAAATCACTGTACAGATAAAACAAATACTATTTGTCTCTCCTTCTCCATCAATCTGACCATTTACTGTCATCGAAAGGAAATATTTTCTGCAAGCATAAGTAAACGCAGGATTTTTCCAAGGATATTGGGCTATAGCAAAAACTAGCTGAGTATTCTGTCAACTATAAAAGACAAACATTAGACAGAAGTGCATTTCAACAACAGTATATTTTGAACATCCTATTATTCTAAAATCATTGAAAATTATTTTTATGCCCGTGAAACTTTTCAGAAATACTGTCTTTTCCCTTCTGGATATATCTGGCTATTTTCAGGACTACCTATCTCAAGCTAATATTAGTGTAAGCCAAAATTGGCCTTTACCAAGGAAGATGAGGAAACCTTGCACAAGGAGAGAGGACTCTGCAAAGCTAATAGAAAAGAAAAGCTACTTATAAAGGAGTATTCATACAGGATAGTTTTAGTTTTAAAAGTGGCTATTGCAAGAATCAAATATTCTTTTACTGATCTTTGATATGCAGACCTACAGCAGCAATATGTAAAATTTGTGAACTGATCCGTCCTGAATACAAATCAAATTACTTTGGTCTTGTCAAACTACCAAATCTTTCATCTTTTCCCTGGTTGCCTTTTCTTGCTACGTTTCCTTTATCTCTGCTTGCCGTTTTAAGAAGTGAATGACAAAGAGTCATCTCCAGTTCATCTGAAGATAAAACACATTAAGCTGTTGTATTCACATTTAATTAATGTTTTCCAATTCTCATTTCCTATTTTCCTCCTGAAAATCTTGCCTAAAGTGCTATTTGCCAAATAAAATAACTCAGGTAATGGATATCTGATCCAAATGTCTTACAGGCGATGACTGGATAAGATAGCCCTAAGGAGCTGATCATTTTTATTATTTGTGGACAGCCTTTCTAGCTGAGTTCATTCACTGCAGACATACCCTTATCCCTTAGGGATGGATGGTGCAAACTGAGCCTTTCCTTTTATTTTTCAAGCGTTGTCCAGCACAGATACAATTGCACTTTTATCTTTCCTGATTCAGATGGTGGCTACTTACACGGCTAAGTAAGGTGTTAAAATGAAATAAATGTGTGTTTCTGCAGATCAGCCAGCCCTTCCCAACGTTTTGCAATCCTAGCAAGACATAAAAATCAGACCTGGGGCTGGGAAAGAGGGTGATTTTCATGCTACAAATGGGAAAAGCAAGGCAAGTCTTGTTGCTGGAGGCAGCCGGCAAGGCGGAGGCGCTGGCGAGGGAGGGAGTCGTGCCGGAGAGCAGGAGGGAGACCCCAGCAGTCGGAGCAGGTCGGTGGCGTGGAGACAGCGGCGCAGCCAGGGAGCAGCCAGGGGTTGCAATCGCAGTCTGGGATCTAGGCACGACCCAGATGAAAGGAAAAATGAGTCTGCATTTTATGCAGCAGTATTTGCCACAAACTGCTACCTGAATCTAGTGATCTTGCTAGCTTGGTGTTTATAGCAGGAGCCTCATTGCAATATCTGGATTCAGTGACAGAAATCAGCTGGAAATACAAGTTGCTGCTGACAACAGGAGGGAGACTATTGCAAAAGAGAAGATTAATCACGAAAATAATCTAAGGAATATATATATATTTGCATGCATGTGCATGCAGGTGAGCATGCTTTTAATGCTGAATGTTTATATCCATGACTCCCCTTGCTACTGTGGGCAAGTATTTTTACTGTTTTATTGCTGTTTAGCTGGACCAGTCATACATAATTAGGATACTGCCAAGGAAGAGTTTAAAAAAACTATAAAAAAACCCTTCAATAATCTCAGGCTCCTTCTCTTTAAATTTAGAAATTTTAATACTCCAACCAAAAGGTTGGAGCAACTGATACAAGAATTCAAATATAACCAGTGTACTAGTTATAACTGGTATAGCTGGTAACCTGAAAGGATTTTCTTCCCCCTCAAACCTTTTTCCCCAGCGATCATAGCTGTTTATATTCTTTACATCACATATTAGATTTTAATGTGAATGCTTGCTACAGAGATTTTTCACTGCATTAATTTTATTGCTTAACCTCTGTGAAGTGGAATCAAATTGGATTGCTGCTTGTCTGCATTTTATTCGAACTCATTCATTAAACAAGAAAACCTAGCTGTTTAAAACTTAGTTAAACACTGTATAAATTATCTGGGTTTTAGTTTAGTACTGCTTATGTAGTCTAATTTAGGAAGCTTGTATCGAGCCTTTAGGTCAAGGAAGTGCTTTTCAGCCTGACGGGTGCGGCGCAGGATTTTAGCTCAGCTGGTGACACCAGACGCTCGCTCCACGGTGGCTCCTTCCTCCACCACGCAAAAGCAATCGGGCTTTTACAGGCTGAGCTGGGTTTTCTGATCTTGCAGAACTGACAGCTTCATTTATTAGTCATTGGAGGAAGAAAAGCCAACTTTCTTCTGACACTTGCAATTAAATATTCATTTCCTGGTGGGTTTGCCCTGCTGCGTCGCAGCCCTTGCGTTTAGCTGACGCGTGCAGTCGCGGCCAGCCCACCTGCTGGCTCCCGGTCGGACGTGGCCCCAGGGCAACCCTGCGGGTCGCACCCGCGGGCGCCCCAGGCTCGGAGGACCGGGCCACGCCGCCGCCGCCGCGAGCAGCAGCAACCGCAGCAGGGGCAGCGGAGCTGCCGGGGCGCGCACCCCTTCGCCGCGGCGGCCCTGCAGCGTCACCCTCGCCTTCGTGGATCACCGCGCCGCCAGCCCAAATTGAGCTTTTTTTTTAAAAAAAAAAAAAAAAAAAAAATTAGGCTGTGCAGGTGCACCACCAAAATCCTGCCGAGCAACGTCCTGCCGGGTATTCGGAATAAACACGGAATTACTGGGAACTCCACGCGGTGCTGCGAGGTCATTTCGGATGAAGGGCTCAGTCGGAATTTCATAAAGTATTTATCTAACTGACAAAAGCATTCCCGACCTCCCTTTCATGTACCTTCGAAGCGACGCTAAGTTTCCGAGACAAGGCTCCGATTGTGGCTGTCACCAAACAATGACATATTTCTTTTCTTCTCTTAAATTCTCTGTATCATTCTATATAAGAGGGCAATTTGTCTGTCATGCAGCTAAAACAGGGCCCACTCACTGCCCTCATTAAACTGACAGCACAGTTATTAGCAGTAAACGAAGCCAACAGGCAATGAATTTAGCCACTGTTTTATGGCGAGCGCCGGTGAGATTTTTTCAGTAATTAATTTGATAAATATATTAATTATGAATTGAGCTGACAGTACAATCAGATTGTCAGCCTTCCAGACGGGCCCTTGTGATAAGTAGCTTTGTGATGAAGTGGTCAGGTTTCAGTAGCTGTCATCCTCCAGTGTCAGTCTCTTATCACTGTCCTGGCCATTCACTCTGTAATTTCCTGTGTGTTGTAATTAAATGGTGGCTTTCTGATTGGAAGTGACTCCTCAAACTTAATCTCTTTTTTTTTCAGAATATATATATATATTTTTTTTTTTTAAAAAAAAAACAGCGCCTCGTTTCAGTGGCTTTTAATGTTAAAGATGGAGTTTTTGTTTCGCGTTCGGCTGTTGCCCCGCTGGGTGTTTGGCCCTACGGCAGGGCACAGCAGCCCGGCTCTGCCCTCGTCGCGGTGAAAAGCCACCGCGGCGAGAGACGCATCCGCGGGTGCACGCGACGGCCGACCGCCCTTCTGCGCCCCAAGGGCTACGCAGCAGGCCTGGCGCAGCCCGTGGGACTTCAGGAAGGGTCGTTGCCAGTGCCTCTTGCCAGCTATTTTTTTTTTCTCCTTATAAAATTAATTAGGAACAGTGCCGGAGGTCATTTGGCTTGGGAGATACATGTCAAGATAAGATATTTCAAAAACACTTCTTTAATAATATCAGGGTTGGAATTTGGAAGCATCATAAAGAGTTGTTTATAATTGCAAATTGCAGCAAGGTAGGATGGAGTCCTCCAAAACAGAGCAAACAAAAGCTATCAAGACACTATGACTTTTTAATTCTTTTTTAAGCCTGTGAGAAAAAAAACCCAAGGACAGTATTTGCAGGATGCCACAGGTGACCGTTTGCTTTCCAGGGAGTGAGCCGGTGGGCCGGAGATCAGGGGCTGCTGCTGGTCGCAGGAGGTTTGGGTCCTAGTGTCAAAGGGTCTTGCCATCCAAGTGGTTTCTGATTTTGGGTAAATCACTATGACCCAACCCAGGAAAACACTTCAGCATGTGCTTAATTTTAAGCACATAAGTAGTAATGATCCGTATGGTGCAACCTCTGTCCCCGTGCACAATGCGCAGTCTGTGCAGGCTTGGAGCTCTAGCCTTTCCCGGATGTCTCACGTTGGTGTGGGAAATGGGAGCCGTATTTCTCTTTCGTAGGAATTTAATCCTGTCAGGTTGAACTCGCTAAAATGCCGTAGCCTGGACGGTGCTAAACTGAGTCTGTGATTGTGCTTCAGCACTCACCACTGTACATCATTTCTAAAGCGACCTGCCATGCTGTGTTGTCTCTACAGAAGGACAACGCAGTCCTCAGGTAGGACCAGAGGAAAGCCAGGACACAGGACACACAATTTTTCCGGCCGCCCACCACAGGAACATGCTCCTCACAAGCACCCACACCTGGCCCTTCCATTCTGCCCTGGCACCGCGGCCGTTGTCCCCTCCGGGCGCTGGGAGAGCCCTGCTCCTGGGCTGCTCCACCTCCCGCCCTCACCCTCCACGTCGCTGGTCCAGGCCGGCTCCCCGGCAGCGACCCGCTGCGGGCTCTGCCGGCGATGCTCGCCGCTGGTTCCGGCGCCGGGTGGCAGTGCATTTCAGCCTTCGATCTCAAGGCCTTCCTGAGCACCGTTCCTTCAATACATTTAAGTCCTCTGCTAGGAGACTCAAGCCTGTATTACAAAATGGAAAGTAAACCAGAATCGCTTTCTGGCAGTCGGCATGAAGACCACAAAAGGCCGTCCAGGACTGAAACAGTGGTCTACTCAACGACTGCCAGAATCTGTGCTGTATAACACAGCCTGAAGCCCTGTAATGAAGCACTGAGAACAGTCTTTTTGAACTTCTCAACAGGGACAGTCTTTATGGATTATTTAAATATAAAAATACATGGCTTTCTGGAAAAGAAATATTCTAGCCTTTAGGGACTCATACTAACCGTTGTATTGTAGGAAGATCTATAATTGAGCATGCTAATACTGATACGCTATTGTATGAGATAAATTTTACCAGGTATGAGACCACAATACAAATTATGTGTTAAAAAAAAGCCAATTAAAAGCTCCATTGTATCGTTTCAGTTATCTGCAGATGCATCCACACTGCAATCCAAAGCAAGGAGCTGCTGCATATTGGTAAAGAGACTACTATCCATTTCTAAAGATGCTTTAGCTTTTTCAACATTTTTTTTTCCAGAAAATAGTTACAAGCAATCACATGAGAAACATATTTTAAACAAACTAGTTTCTTTATAAAAACATCTCTGCCTTAATCTGATAATTTTATTTGTGATTATTATTTACTAAAACTACCAAAAAACTAAGTAAATGTTGATTAAAGTGTATTTAACTTTCTTTTAAAATCAGTATGGGTCTCTATTACTTAATATAAGGCAGGTATATGTCTCCATATGTATAAGTAAATCTATAACAGAACTGAAACTTCTCAGTAAACTTTGAATTTGCTTGTTACTGAATGCATTTGGTGCATACGGTCTGTGTTCTTGGCTGCTTCTCTCATATAGTATAAAGTAATAAAATAAAGAAAATATATACAATAGTTCACAAATTTTAAGGAAAGAAAATGTGGCACCTGACATACTTCTATGGGTGATTAGGTGCCTCTCTTTGCAGCCTGGATAATGTTTTTTTAACAGCTTTTTCTGCTTATTAAATAATGGCAAGTTGCTAAATATTTTTACTTTCTTACTCTTGGGGCTGTCAGTGATGCAAGTTATTCCCTCTCCAAGCTCCTGAGAAATTTCACCCTGATAGCAGAATTCAGACCTTTTTTTTATTTATGGTATGTTTTTTTTCTCTTAAACATAAGCTTTAACAGCAGTGCAAGATTTGCTTTCTGGTAAATGAAAAAGTGACTTATTCCTTAGACTAAGACTACAGTTGCCTGCAAGCAAATACATCTTTATCATGTCTGAAAAATTCTAAAGCAACCTGATTATATGTCACTTGACAAAGTGCTGCAGAAGAGTTATAGGTGTATTCCTATTCCCACTAAAGCCAACACTGAACCCTTGGCTGCTGCAAATCGCTTTCCTTGCTCCAGAACCGCCTGATGTAGTGTAGCCCCAGCAGCAATGAAAGTTGTGAGGAGATTGTAATTAGGTAGCAAGGAAAATGCCCAGTATTTCCTGAATGAGCCTTTAATCCTAGCTTGAAGTCATCGCTGCCATTGTAAGGGCCAAGTGGAAACTGTGGTGCTTTTGTGCATCTGTCAGACGCCGCTGCTTATTACAGCATCAGGAATGATAAATATGCAGAGTGCTTTGATGTGTATATCAGCTTGAACTCCTCTAGTGCTCAGGTAGAAAGCAGCTGAAACTACTGTTTTCATCTTGCATGAAAGGTTGAACAGATGCTTGAAAATAAATAGGACCTGGTAAAATGATAAAAATCCAAGGACAGAAAACGTAGCCTCTGTTCAGCACGCTTATTAGGCACCTAGCCCAAACTTGAACTGTAAAATACATCTCCAAGTATTGTAGAGAACTGCCCATAGAGTAATAGTAACTTATAGCCATAAGAGTAATAAAATCCACATTATCTGTCCAGATTAACTACTAATCTTCATCTTCAACGGGCCGAGAACAGAGAGACTTTACAACATCAGTTCTATTATCTGTACGTATCAGGTTACATTACTTATCTCTGAAAAAAAGGATTACGACAGTCAATGCAGACAGAGAGATCTGAGTTCAGCTCCTAGATGTGACACAGACCTGCTGTGTCTGTGGTAGTAATTTAGGGTTGGATCCAAAAAAGACTTCAGTCACCTAAAGGACAGTGAGATAGAAACTAAATGTTTGTATACTTGCCTTTATAGCTCCATGCAGGGCTGTGCAGAGTTACTCAGACTTGTTCTGAGTAAGGCAGTTCAGATACCAGAGAAATATGACCAAGTTAGTGCATGAGCCTCTCTCTGGATCAGTACATATATGTTCTGCTTCTCAGTCAAATATTTGATCTATCCACAGGACTGTGCCTTTCTGATTTGCCTTGACCTCTTCTTTCTCTAAGCCTGCTAGGGGACATGCAGACCTTTGCAGCATATATATATATATATGTGTGATATTTGTCAACTAGGACAGTCAAGAGACATAAGCCTTGGTTTTGTGAGCCACTGTCAGAACTCAGGACCTTGAGCAACATGTTAAAAAGTGGCTCGAGGTCACTGGTATGGAACAAGCAGTGCTGGCTGGTGTCACTCATTCCTGCTCACAGACCAGCCGTGGAGAACCCAGAGCCTCTGAGGAGCCTCCTTGTTAGGAGTCAGGCATGATAGTTACCCATCTTGTTCCCAGCTGCTGAATGAGTCACTTACTATTGCCATTTTTTATTAATTAAAGCCATTAACAGCAAATCTCTGAAATTTTACCTTTTGGGCAGAGCAAAGTGTATAGTCTGAATGTCTTTAGGGGTCCTGTTCATGAGAAATGCAAGGTGTAAGAGGAGGAACTAATGCCTGCACTGAAGCAAAATAGTACTGGAGAAATAACCTTTCCTCCTACCACTTCTGTGCTCACGTTTCTTAAAGCAGTGTCAGTCTCCTGAAATATATCCTTATTTCCTGTTCCAACAATAGCTAAAATCCCTGTGCACTTGCTTACTTAATAAATAAACCGTCTTAGTAAATGCTTTCCAACTTTCAAGTAGCAGGACAATGGTAGCCACAGTTTTGATCTCAAGAAATGGGTGAAGACAATCTCTTTCTCTAATATATTATCCCATCTAATTCTTATATCGTAGGTCCTTAAACGACTATTATCTACCTTATTTGTGTAAGGGACTGATGCAGCTATCAGGGGAGCTGGTGAATAGAACCACACTTTGGAAGGCCGCCATGGCAGAAAGATCTCTGTAGTGCCATCCCTTGAATGCATCTTCTAGTTTAATTATTGACATGATGGGAGTTTGTTATTTAAGTTATTAAGTACTCCTAAGCTCTTCTCATTCAATTCTTGTCCATGGATTTTCTAACAGATTGCATAGACTGGAGAAACTTTTATTCATTTATACTACCTAGGACAATGATGCTGGTGCAATTTACCTTATTTGCTTCAAATGTGCATCAAACTCTAGAGAGTTTCCCAGTACCCTGGTCACCTCCTGTCACAAGTCTTTCCTTCCGCTCAGATCCTACTGTTACCTCTTTCCTTATTTTTGGGTTCCATTTCCAAACAAATCCTGCATTGGATATGACTTTATGAAGCCAACCTGCTTACACATATATATTTGTCATAATAGGCTTTTCCTCCAAGTCATTTTTATTATTTTCTTTGCATTTTTAAATCTATGGTACTATTAAACAGAACTAGAATAAAATAATGTTCTCTGCTGGGAAATTCCTTCCTCTCTGAAGAATTATCAATTCTGGCACCATAACTGGTTCCTATGGACTCCTTCACCTCTGTGTGAACTCACTATCCCTGTCATACATCCCCCGAGCATCAAAAAAGCAAAGCTTGTATATCTGATCCTGCAAAATTCTTTTGAAGCACTCTTCTTTAGGAAATTGTTGGAAATAATTGCTTTCTTTTGCATTTAGCATCTCTGCTGCAGGACATGAGATAATCCATTTGCTTGGTCAAAACACGCCCTTGTCCTGGGAAGAAGGGTGGGAGCACAGCTGAACAGCGACTCTCTCCTCCCTGCCCAGCTTCTGCTGGGCCGGCACCGAGAGTGTCCAGCAACAGGCAGAGATGCTGCAAGCACGTAGCAGAGACCCGGGGAATGAAATTACGTGGCAGTGGAGCTGAAGGGGGAAAAAAAGAGAAGATAAACGTAAAATGAAAAGATTTTTTAATCCTCTAGCACTGGCTATATGAAAATTAATGCAATTGCCTCATAAAATGAATATGCTTTAATTTTTACTGTTTTCTAATGGGGTTTTATTTCCTGAGGAAGACAGCTGAATATTTTAGGCCAGTGTGGAAGAAAGAGGCAAACAAGAAGCTAAAGGGTAGGAAACTGAGGAAGAAAAAGGTAGGTCAAAACATCAGTAAAGAAAGAAATGTATATCGGTCTGAGGTATTGGCCCACAAAAATGCTTTACAATAGCTGAACACAAAATCAGTTCAGAAATACAGAATATCACAGGCCATAAATAACATGTCCAACCAGAAAAGCGTGGGGGGAAGATGACAAAAGTTAAAACCACTCTTCCCAGGGGCTGCCAGGGAGAGGAGGCTGGGGGGAGCCTGGGGAGCACACATGTGCAGGCTGGAAGAGGACAGCTTGGTAGCAGAACATGCTGGCATTTGCTCAGGCAGAAACCACTCTGGAGAGAAGAAAGGGGAGCCTCAGCTTCCACCAGAACTGCTAAGGACTGCAATAATTTGCTCCTTGCAGCACATCTAAGGTTAAAGAAGAAGCTGGAGAACTCAGCTGGCTCCTTCTCCCGGTGCTCAGATTTAACTTTTATTTAAAACATTCACACCTGTAACAGTTTAAAGGCTTTAAAACTGAAAAGCAGGTTCATGAGCTCTGTGGAGCTTCCCTCTGTGCTGGGTCTGGAGCTCTTTATTTTGGTGGCTAACCAGCAAAGTCAGGGCTGGTGCCACCACAGTTCCTGGTGGCACAGGCTGGTCCGTGCAGCGTGGAGGGGGCCTCCTGGCTGCACTGTGCCCACCTGCAACCCCTCCCATCCAAAATGGGACACTGTGCTGCCAGGCCTTTCGCGCCCGCCCAGCCCCACAGCTGGGGGTCTCTGAGCAGCAACGCGGTGTGCCAGCCTGTGGTTCTCCTTTCACGCTCCTCCCACGTCCAGCGCAGCCCTCTCTCCTCACTCCCAGGCAGGTAAGGCTCCAGCTCTGAACGAGCAATCGTTTTACTACTCTCATTCGTGCTGCTGCTCCAAAGACAATCTTGTCCAAGAGCTGCCCTGCTTCTTTCCACCTGGTTAAACAAACATATTTAACATATCTGGTTAAACACATTTAATATTTTTTTAAGCTTAATCAAACTTGAATCAACTACAAATAAGAACAATTATCAAGGCATGTGTTTTAAAGACTGCTATAAGTAGAACTCACTTTGGTTGAGGTTTACTGACATCGTTTGCTCACTGTGAAAAGTGGAAGGGTATTTCATATGTGCAGCCACCTGGGCAGAGCGTAAAATGTTTGCTTAAGAGGAAAAAAAAGGTGTTGCACAAATGTTTCTAGGTGCTCACAGTTAACTGCAACAGTACTATGTAAACAGCGTGGTGGTTTTGGGCTCAGCTCTACAAGCTTTATGGTCTGTTGCGTGTAACTATCTAAACAGTTCAAACCCTACCTTTTAAATTCACTACGAAACTGTAAAGCTTCAGGGCCAGGTGTGTATGTAAACACCTAACCCAACACTTGGGCTTCTGCACTGCAGGGCTGATGTATGTGTATACAAGTATTTTTATATATTATATATGGTTTAGAACTTTATATATATATATTTTTTTCTTAAGATAATAAGAAATTCTCAGCAATGTCACCACTAAAAATTTGGTCCATTGTAGATAGGTGCAAGGTTTCAGTTGCTCAGAGGCAAAGGTTCTTAGTCAGGTAAAGCTCAGCAAAGTACTGAAGTAGTTTTATAGCATTTGAGTAACTTTTAGCAGATAAGTAGCTCTTCTACTTTTCAGCCAATTGATGTGAGCACACAACAAACTCCGAAGTCTGTATTTCATACTTTTCTTCTACTCATTTCAAATGCCTAGAGACAATATGATCACATGTTGGAAACCCTGTTTGCTGTTCAATAAAATATTGTCTCCCTTGTGAACATGAAATCTGGGATTTGGTGGAGCCGTGCTTTGTTCGTGTTTCCAATAGCCAGTCTCATAATGATTATGGTTCGTTATTTCATCTCACTAGGACTCACTCTTCTCCAGCTAAAGAACTGGCAGTAAAGACATTTAGTTCTTAAAATATTTTGAAAAATTCTGTGTTCCTGATAAGCACAAGGTATGACTTCTACTTGACAAGTTCTTTTTTTTGTTGTTGTTTTGTTTTAACCTCAGGTGTCAATGTGAGACAACCAAGCCAATACCAAAGTATTCACTTTTCACTAACCTGCTGAATAGCCAGAATGCTTTTCTTAATTGTATAAGCTACTTGCATAATGTGAGATACGTGCAAAATGTGATACTTGGGCAACCTCAGAAGCCACTGAGCTCCCCCCACACACTGTAGCAAGTTTTTCCATTTTTTCCTGATAGAAATATATGCACTCTGTCCCCAGGGAATGTGAGCACTAGATTAGGTCACAGAAGAGTTGATCTGAACTACCACCCAGGACTCTAGCTAAACTCAAGACTGTCTTTTGTTTCTTCTATTCTTCTGATTCTTGGGTTTAAGATGTGCCAAAACCCAAGGAGAATGGGTATGGTGGCAGGTGACCGTTCTCTTGAACTCCACAGACTCTGCAGGTTTGAATAAGCTACCGCACTGAACTAAAATTCTGAACCTTCAGAGGTTCATCCATCACTTTTACTAAATTACCTCTTCATTCTCTTTTCTGCTAAGAATCTAATTTTTATAGCACTGTAGAGAATTTTTATAGCACTGTACTTTATCTTGTCACAGTATTTTTTGTCATTATTTTCATCTCAGTGAACTCTTCAACGATACTAAATAGACTTTGCTGGGTTGACTATAAGATAACGAGGGAGGTGTTCATTTGCAAATGGTAATAGCTCCCCCTCCTAGCCTTCTGCCTTTAAAGTCAGGGTTCATAGCCTTCTTGGGCAACACATGGAGAAATTGTCTATATTTAATCCTGCCAGTAATTGGGTCAAATTAGGTGTCTCTCTCTCTGGCAGAGAAGCACCTTCAAGCTGGTGAGAATCTAGCTGATCTCTCAGTGATATTAAAATTTGAGAGAAGCTGCAAAACAGGATGAGCTTTACGAATTGGATGGCTATTTTCCCATGCAAATGAAAAGAAGAAATGCTCACAAACTATATATGATTATTTGCATTACTGGAGTCAGTGTCTCTCTCTCTCTCTCTCTCTCTTTTTTTTTTTTTTTTTTTTTTTTTTACAGTCACCCAGTTAAAAAAAACACCCTATTCCCAAAAGTTTTTTACTCTCCCTCCAAAAAAAGGGGGAAGGGGAGAAATAAGCAAAATGGATGAAGTGACTTGTGCAAGGTCACATATGAGTGCCTTCTGACTGCATGTGTCAGTGCAAGTAGTTTCCTTACGGTCTGCACTTCTAAGAATTGTTTAGCTCTTCACATCTGGGTAGCTGATGCTCAGGGCAGGGTACCTGCCCAGCTCTGCACTGGGTACCTTGCCTGTCATGCTATAAGAAGTGGCTTCCAGTGTGGGAGGAGAGGAGGAGGCAGTAGAAGGGAGATTTAGCATTCTTACCTCATCCAGTTTTCTTTGCCCTACCTTGTCTCAACCTGATGCTAGTGCAGCAAAATGATAATTTTAAAATAAGACCAAATAAATGTGTGTAGAGGTCAGAGGCAGCAAATTTAGCTAAAGATTTTAGTTCTGCTAAATGTTGCTATAGCCAAACTCATATGTTTCATCCACCTGAATATACAATCCTGTGCAGAAAGCCTAGAGGCAGAAAAGTCATTTAGACTTCCACAGCTATAAAAATTTGTTCAATTAATACGCTCCTGCATTAGACAGCTAGATCTTCACCCCCTATTACACCTCCTTCATACTTCTTCTGGTAGCAGGGAAAGAAGGTAAAACTGGCCTAATTGTGCAGTCAAGGGAACACATCTGGGGCTAAGAGGGAGAGTAGCCAGAGACCTCTGTGCTTCAGCAATCCCAGCCTGCGACCCTAAGGCCATTGGAGTCGAGTGTAATTATGGCACAGCTTTGGCACAGCTGAGGACATCAACCACCCACTGCATCAAAGCAGAGCTTGACAGGAAAGCTATTCCCTACTCACCCTGGTTACCCTCCTAGAATGAATAGGTGCGGCAGGGACAGACATTAAAAAATGTCTACTGTGCGTGTCTGTAAATATCGGATTATTTCTTCATAGTGGCACTAGGAAGGTTTTCTATGTTGTGATGTGGAGTTCTTGTATAAGCTTCCCTACCCAAAGGGAGTGATGGCAAGGCAGGGAACAGGCCAGGTAAAAGCATGTGGTGTGGGAGCTTTAGCTACTCGCACAGTAACCTCAACTCTTCAGCTTAAATATAGGATGCTGCTGGTGAGTCCCAAAATATTTGGAAGAACTGATCTAAGGGGAAGATAGGGCAGCTGGAAATAGGACTTGACAACAGCCAAGTCCCAATGTCTTATGTTGTCTAGTCCTAGGAAAGAGAGCTCCATGGGACAAGAGAAACATTTGTGCGCTAGGGGCTAGAGAAGGGCAGAGAAAAGATCCATCAAAAGATGGGCTGTCAGCACCTTGCGTTGTCCTCCCCTAGCCTAGTACGGCTTACGTTTGGCTTTGTGCAAAGTTCCTTTCAGCTCTTGTTCGTGAATCTTGAAGTGGTTTGTGATCTGCTATGTGGTTCACAGCAGGCAAATAAAGGGACCAAGCCTACAGCTTAAATTTTTTTCCATGAGGTTTTTGAGGAATGAGTCAGGGGAGATAAACATTTGTTTAATTCCAGAAGCCTTGCTGTTTGGCAGAGGGAATCCAAGAGGGCAACTTTGGAAGAGGAAGTCAGAAGGCAGAAGCTGTCCTAGTGCAAGTAGGGAAGTCTGCACCACATAAAAACTATCTGCCTGTTTTCTCCATAAGGTCTGAAGGTTTTTAGCACCTGGGGCAATCAGGTTTGCAACACAGTATGAAAACAGCCTGGTTTTTACCTGGTTTCAAGGCTAGCTAAGGATATTTCCTTAAAATATGAGGGTCTGAGTGTTGCTGCAACTGGACTAAGAATGGGTAAATGCCAAAATACATCAAAAGTTGCATCCAGATGATCAGCCAGATGCCTTTTCCTCCAAAATATCTTCCAGTTAGACTGTTTCACTCTTTCACTGTTCTTTTGCCTGCAGGTATCACCATAGTTGCCCCTTTCAGCCCTAGCTATAGCCAAGCCCCATTACGAGGACTATAATAACGTGGTGACCATTCCTAGCAGTGGCAATAGTAATGGTGCAGTAGTGCCATCAGTGAGCATCACGTTCAGTTGCCTTTCTCAGGATTGCCTTCCCAAGAGGAAGGCTGCACAACTTCCTTACCTGTCTCTGCCTGCTTTGCACAGCATCAGCACCAGAACAAGCTTTGACTAAGCCTTTTTTTGGTGGACAAAATAAACTCTTCAAGCCAGAGGAGGCATCACAACAGCTCTCAGTGAAGCTTTTCCTGATCCTCATCCTCACTCTGAAATTCTGCCTTCTGTTTTGCAAGCAGCAAAACTTCAATGTTATTACAATCTGACCTTGAGGAAAATCTTCCTTTCCAAGACATGCAGACTGCCAAGGAAACATAGAATTCACACCTTGTTTAACAAACAACTTTTCAGACTTTGGACTTTCAGATCCAGATGGGTACTCTCACTGGCTGCCTGAACTGAAGTACTTGTGGCTACTACGTTCCTTCAAAGTAACATTTGTTATTTTATGGGTATCCAGTTGAAAAGCCTTTTGTCATTAACTTGTTGCATTCCTGCTGCACACATGTCCATGCTGATGTTTGTAATTGTCC
This sequence comes from Rhea americana, assembly GCF_003343005.1. Lineage (NCBI taxonomy): Eukaryota > Metazoa > Chordata > Aves > Rheiformes > Rheidae > Rhea > Rhea americana. The sequence goes on from NW_028185539.1 coordinate 331,105, forward strand.
AGTTTCTAAAATGTATTCCATCTATTTAAATCTGCCAGTCCCCATTTCTTGTCTTACCTGCCGTACAGAGAGAGTGGAGCCAGGCAGGGTGGAGGTGATGACAGTGCTTTTTTTATCTGTAAATCTCTAGGGGGATAAGATTGCATGATTTGCAATTAGACAGCCAGGTACTGTGGCAGAGGACATCACTTCCTTCAGCAGGTTATCATTTTGACAAAATCAGAAACTTTTTAATATACAGTATATCTTGCTGGATCTATTGTGCCTTTCTCTTAGCCAGCTTAAAAGACTGAGCCTAATGGCCTTCAGCTCTTTGGACAGAAACCAGGGTTTAACTGAGGCTTCTTTACTATTTTATGTACTCCTTGTAGCTGCACTGCTCTTTGCAATTCAAAAAAAGAGATGACTCTGAAGGCAGCTGCCTGTTGTCTCTTCACATCTCCAGTGTTGAGAAAGTCTGCTTATGCTGGGTTCTCACAGCAGCTAAGTCAGGTTCATCTTATCAAGACTAAGCTTCCAGTTTTGGCAGCATTTCCTATGTCATGGCCGTAAGATGCAGCCCAGGGCTAGGATATCTTTTCTTGCTGAAGAAACAGAGTAACATTTATGAAAGGACCTATGTGGCAAATGGGGGCTGAAGTCCCATTTTCTTTGTGTTTGTATAGGAAGGAGAAACTGTAGCTTTAAGCTTGGATTTTCAAATGCTGCTGAAAGAAATTTAAGACTTGGAAAAGATGATGGGGGCAAGGTGCCCAGTTTCTGTAAGTGTTTTTAAAACCTCAGTATTTTTGTATCAGAGGAGACCCACTGTTTATAGCAAGATAGCCTGGTAACAGCGGAGCAAGGCAGACTGCTGCGTAGAACATTATAGTGTTCTGTTTTTCTTGTTACCATACACCTAAGGGCGCAATTATTTTTCTTATTTGTATTCCTAGATTTTTTTTGTAACCATCACTGCTATAGAAATACAATATTCAAGAATTACTTATTAAAATTTGGAGACTGGAAGAAGTCTACTCCATGTGGAAAAGTTACTCCCGTTGATTCTGTGTTCTTGCACCACTGATCAGACAACTTTCTGATAATAACCAAAACTATTCATCATCAGATGCAGAAATTTTATTTTTCAATGCTCTTTTCTTGAAGACGGTCCAGTGTAGGAAATCTTTACTTTGATAGAAATCTTTGAACTATATTGGAATTATGGCTCTGTGTTTAAAATAACTTCTTTTTGCTCAACCAGCCCAGCATTTTGGGGTTTTCTTGGCTTTTGCACATAGCAGCTCAGTTTCAATACTTGCTTCCCCAAGACCCTGAACTCCTGCACACAGAGGAAATTCTTGACCTCTTGCTGCCTGTTTTCATGTTTGAGGTGGAAGTTGGCTCTGGACTGAGTCTGAAGCTTTAGAGCCTTTCATTGCAGTTCCTGTAGTTGAGAGCAAGTCAGACAGCTCCTCCAAGCTGTCATTTGGTGAGATTGTGACTTCTGTTCAACAAAAAATTCCCAGAAATACCTAGCCTTTTTCTAGCAGTGAGGAGTTGAGCCATGTAGACCTATAACAGTGCAATGCCAGCAAAAAAGTTTTATCTTAATTTCCTGATGCCAGCTTTATGATATGACAAGAGTTATAAAGGATCATTTATCTTGTCACACTGAAAGGGCCGTCATCAGAGCCCAGAGACTGATCTTCAAGGTCTGTCTGAAAAATTATGCACCTTAAAAGCCTCATCCCAGACCAGCAATCACAGAGCAATACCCATATATTAGCTCTCTGTGCTGCATTCGGTGGATAACTGAATACTTAACTGGTACAACGGGCTTTGGACCTCAATGTCTTTTTTTTTTTTTTTTTTTTTTTTTTTTTTNTTTTTTAAACCAGCTGAAGTCTTATATCACCTAACTACAACTTTCCCTTGAATCCAGTTTGTTATTCCTTATTTCTGGGATGCATGTAAGCAGAGTTAGATTAAAAAAAAAAAACTGTTAAAGCTGGAACATCTGAAAATGTTCCTTGTGACTATTTTAACCCTTTTCATTAATTAAAAAAAAAAAAAAAACCCACTGAATTCCTCCCTTCACCCCACCTCTGTTTTTCCAGAGATAGCATGAGCTAGAATCAGAAGAGGAGGAAGACAGTAGTACAGCAGTGTCTATTACTTCCTGGCCTGCTCATGCTGTGTTTTTTTTTTTTTTTTTTTTAAAAAAAAAAAAAAAAACACTGTTATGAGCAAATAACCAAAACTTGAATTTGGTAACAGTAGAAGGAGTACTGTTTGAAGGGCAGTAAGGCTGGAAGGGACCTCTGGAGGTCATCTAGTCCAACCCCCAAATGAGTGGCCCGTACAGTGATCAAGCCTGCAACCTTGACATTATTTCCACCGCACTCCAGCCAACCAAGCCGTAACACCCAGACAAATGCGTTGCTGTATGACCCAGACAGGATTCGAACCCGCAATCCCTAGCTCCAGCGGCTGATGCTGTATCCATTAGGCCACTGGGCCAGTATGTTGGGCTCATAAAAGGTGTTTCCTTGGACCCATTAGTTCAATGATTGCATAATAAATTTGCTGCTAGAAACTAGTAGGGAAGGAATTGGAAAAGAATCTGCCTAATAGCCTGCGTCGCTCTTGCCGCTTGGGGATGCCCCGGGTCCCCTGCTGCAGGGGAGTGGGGCTCCCCTCTGCCCCGCGCCCCCTCTCCCAGCCCCGTGCGTGCGGCTCTGCTGCGTCCTGGGCAATATGATTTATCATTATTGGAACTGTGGATGTTTCATACAAGGTATTTGTCTTCCAGATTAAGACTTCATTACATAATCTCACTCAGTAGGATGAGTAGCCTTTGAGCTAAGGTGATATGCCCTGACACTGGAAATGTTTCAACTCTCTTCATACTGTCTCACCCCATGGAGAAGTATTTCTCTCCTATGGGATTTTTCCTGTGCTTTTGTGATGGGGTATGTGTTTTCTAGGTGCTAGCTCTCTGTTATATCAATCTACTGTACTTTTTTCACGATACATTTTGTTTCTCAGATCCTAGTGGTTAGTTGCCTTGCTCCTTGCATCTCTTACACCTCATTTCACAGAACATGATGCATCTCTGCAATGGCTTAAGATACACTTTTCAACAGATGTCACGTAGTGTTTATGCTTTCAGCAGATATGAATTTGTTGGGAGCAATTTTATTTCATTTGATTCTATACAAACATTTTTGATTCTATACAAACATTTTATGATCATGACTGGAAGGTAAACCAGATTAGGCTAGAATAAATGACACACAATTTTACTTTCCAGAAAATGCAAATTCCCAGGGAATACAAAAAAAGGAAGCTTTGGGCCTTGAATTTTTGGCTTGCTGCATTGTCTGCAGACCAAGTTAAACATTCCCTGCTGTCTCCTAAATAAAGGCTACAAAAGTAGCTACTGTTTGTACATGGCCAGGACAGAACAATTGATTCACATTGTCAGGATTTAACTCACATTTTAGGATTGCTTTGTAATTTTTCCTTGTTGGTAATGTAACTCTTGCAATCCTGTCTCACTGGACAAGAGAACTGTATTCTTTTTCCTTAGTGTGTGTGATTTTTTTTTTTTTTTTAATGGGAGATATTCACTGAAACAAGTATAATTTATTTGCCACAGTAAAGAATCCATTTCTTTCAAGATTTTTTAATCTTCTCAGAGAGTGAAAGTAGCATTTGCTGAAATTAAGGTGCATTTTGCCAGAAATGTGATGCTAATCCTCTTAGTTTTAATGGTTTTGAAATGGTTTGTATAAGAAGGTAAACAGAGTAGCTGATTAATAGGAAGGAAGTCAATTGGCCATGTTGCGAGTGTTATATGCTATACTGTACAATAGTTCTTTATTTCTACAGAGTGAAACACAGACTAGTCTCCTTTTTAAAGTTCTTACCTGAAAACCGATACATCTTCTCATACCGTACAGTTCAGAAGTGTTTGATTCCATTACCAAAAAAAGCAAGCAGTGCACTTTTGAAATAGAAGTCAAACAAATATCACCGATAAGACATTGACGTGACACCAGTTATCTTCCCTTTTTATTGAAAGTAGGCAGATATAATGAGGTGCTTCACATTTAGAAGTCTTAAATCTTAGAAAGCTCCAGGCCTAGACGGTTTTGATTTTTGGCTTATTAAACTTGCACGGTGGGGAGGGGGAGAGGCAGGGAGACAGAGAGACTCACTTAGCACTGTCATTTAACCTTTCACTGGCCGAATACATTTTCATACTTATTAAAAGGGATGTTCGTTCCTGGATCGCTTCCCAGAGCCTTCCCAGAGCTCAGCTCTGATGCCAAGGCACACTTAAACCGGAGCGGTGCCCTGGCAGGCTCCTTCCCCCATCCGTAAGTCGCCCGGTAGGTCTCCCTGAGCTCGTGCGCTTGTCGCATGTAAGGCGATAGGGGCCAGCAGTTACCTTAATTCCTTCGTCTGGCAAGAGAGCAAAACTCGTGAGCCACGAGGCCAAATGCTCGTGTTGGTTGCCTTCGTCAGCTCATGGGTACGGGTGAGCGCTGCCACAGAGCTGTTAAGTGCCTGAAGGTCCGAGCAATAGATGCAACAGGTAACCCTAGAGCTCTGAAAGAAAACATGGTACCTGTGGTTGGGACAGAATTTCAGGGCTTAAACAGGGAAGAGGTTGGAATAAATTTGAGAAATAATAGAAATAATTAGAAGCTGAATCAGTTATGGATGCCTGAAAGAACTTTACCAGCGTTTCCCATGACACTGAATGAGCGTGATGTATGCAAGCAGCCTGCTGCCTCAGTAGCAGAACTGCCTTCGTGCTTTCCTAAAGAGATCCTTAAGTAGTAGACGCAGTAAAATATTGCAACATAATTTAAAATCAATGAAGGGCTGTCCACAGGCAATCATATTCTTTCTTATACCTTGGTCCTGACTGGAAAGCTTCCCTTTCTAAGCCAGCTCTGAACAGTTTTGCTAGTTTAAACAATTAATCATGATTATATAACGTGTTTGAAAAGGTCACCAAAAAAAAAAAAAAAAAGAAAAGAAAAGAAACCAAGGACGATTTGTCTTTTTTGGGTCTAGTGAGAGAGAAAAATGAGTCAAAAAAACTACAATGTTAACTTTTAAAAAGAAAACATTGAGAAGCAGTACAATGATTCTAGGTTACTTGGCAGGTTCAGAGTCTGTTTTCACTATCTGCTGGAGTCTTTATACATTCATTGCTCTTTCAGGAGGCAAACGAAAATTCTAATGGTTTTTATTTGGAAGTGAGACAAAAACCAGACGTTCTGTATGCTTGTAACATAAGTCCATGTATCTGTTCAGGGTTAAGTGTAAAACATGATTAGATATGACTGATTTTTGGTAGTTGCAAAGCAGCAAACTGCTGAAGGATGCAAGAGTTGTTTGAAGGATGTCTGATACAGCTGAGAGGGAAAAAAAGGCTGGTTTGTCTTGCCACATGTCCTCAGGACTGGCCTCAGAAGGTCAAGAGTTTTTTTTTTCATGGATAGCATTGTTAACATCTGCTCAGAAAACATACTGAGTCAGGAGAGATTGTCTAGACCACTAAAATCCACAGCCATCTCCCTTCTGGCATCTTCTACTTTTCATCTAAATGAATTGGGTTTTCTTGATATTTTGTACCCCTGCATCATCATTTCAGGCTGATTTCCCACTTCCATCACGGACTCTGCTGATAGCTCTCATAAGTATCTCTTACTTAGATTTTCTTGCCAACTCCCTTTTCCTATCAAGAGAGGCCAAGGATAAGATCAGAGATGTGACAAGGGTTGGTAACTTCTCTGGATTCCCAGAAGCTCAGGCCTGCTTACGCAGATTTCAGCAGATATAAGGGGAGGAGATAAGTACCACTATGTTTAGAACGGGAGAAGGGTTTGAAGAAATCTCAAACAAGTGCAATTCCTTTGTGCAAGCAGCTCAGAGTGATAGGAGGCTCCCAGAGGCAGTTTGATCTACTGGGGTTCAGTGATGCCATTAACACTATTCCAGCTCCCAGGCAGCTTTTCCTTTGGCTTTGGGTAAAGAACAATTTTTAAAAAGTGTTAATTTATGATTCTATCTCTTCTTACAAACTGCAGTTCTTACTCAGGATATAATGATTAGCACTCCATCTTCATATGAAGCTATACGTAACAGAATTATCTCAGAACCTCTGAGCCATATTTACCACCTAATCAATAATTTGTTATTGACTCAGCATTAGGAGTTGACAGCTTTATAAATTTATTGAGTATTTTATGGCAGAAAAGTCACAAAAGTAGTGAGAAAACTACTACCCATTCTTCTGCTCTACTCTTAGTGAAATAACAGTATTCTAATTTCAGAATTTTTACAGGAATACAGCTGAACACAATACAGACATATTAAACACAATTTACAATAGGTGCAAACAGAAGCATCTCTGCTACTAGTGCCTCTTTCAATACTTACAAACTTTTCATGTTGGTTATGTTTTCATCTCAATGTCAATAGTGTCATTCAAGAACAATTTCATTACATTCAATGGTCTGGTAGTCAATATAATTGTAATCAACAGCTGTAACTCTGAGGAAACAGCTGGATGCAGACTTTCAGTCATCTCTGCCATGTTCTTTGATTAACTTCAGAAGCACTGTAAAACCAAAGAAACATTTCTATGAACTGTATTTAGAAGGATCTCTAAGTCTTTCAGTTTTATAGAGCTGTCATCTGCAAAAACAAAGAGAAGGCTATTCTTGTCTGGGATAGAGTTCAGCGACTCAGGGTAGGACTGATAGACTTTATCCTTTTCCCTCTTCCTGCTATCTTGTCCAAGTGTCCTACCCTAATATGAAATGAAAAAGCATATATAGTAGTGTAATGATGGGAGAATATTCTGTTGCAAGTTCATGCATATTCCGTGTCACATGTCAATACTGAAGTAATGAAGTAGACTTTTAAGATGAGGTTCTCGTAAGACCTGTTTTGCTGGACCTTCATGGTACTCAGTTTTTATTTGATGGGTGAAGTCTCAACATATTGGATGAAATTCTGTTTCCTTTGAGCATTCCTCTCTCATCTGAGTAAATCAAATACCTTGCCATAGATATCAGCCCCTTACATACAGAATTAAGACTTTTGTAATAAATGTCTTTGCCTCCTGGAAGTTTTCCCCACATTTGCTGCCCAGACAAATCCCCATCCACAAGGCAACTCTCTCATTTGGTAGCCTGTGACAGGGTGCTGCTTGTCCTCCACACTCCCATTCTCTCAGCTTGGGACATGACAAAGCCGGAACCGAGGATCACGGATAAGGACAGAAGGACTTCTGCTAACTTCATTATCCTCTAATGTACGCTAGGCCCATCAGTGGGCCTAGCTGATGTTGGGATGCAACATAAAATCTTATTACAATCAAGTGCACTTTTCTTTTTTTCCCCCCAAAGTCACTTTCAGCATCACCCAGCGCTGCTTTGGGAACGCTCTGGGCAGAACTTCGTTGTCATTCCTCAGTTCTCGAGTCTGGAACATGCTGCGGTTCTGCATTAATGAATAGTCCCTTTTTCTTGTTATGTTGCAGATCCACAGCGTTCACATTCATTTCGTTTCACAGGCATTTCTGTTCCAGCCTTTCATTCTGCGCTTTACTGTTCTTAAATGTAATGTGTAGCTCCTACTGTTTTGAAATATGCAGGTGTTTGCCCTACACTTGACATCTTTCAGCCATGCTGAATCTCAAATGACTAAGCAGTGATCCATGTAAACGTCATGTCATCTTGAGTTTGATGTGATACCTTTTAAACACAGGAGGTGAAAAAGATAATCCTTTCCCGTCTTTCTTTCACCTGAAAGATAAATCACTCTATTTGTGCTGTCTGGAAAATTAAAAAGCTTTTATTTAGCGCCATCATTTCAGAACCAGCGCCTTTATGAAATACAGAGGCACTTTGGAAACCCAGGCATTTTTTTTCCAAACAAGTGCAGATATTCTCAACACCACTTTATGTATTTGTTATAGCTCCTGCATTACAGTTTCAGAAACTGATGTATTTTTCATGGTGTCTCCAGCAGACGATAAGGAGAACTGCAGCACATACCCTACACACATAGGATTGTGTAAAAAAAAAAAAAAAAAAAAAGTCATTATTTTTCCAGATTAAAGTAGGAGATAGAGCTAAACTCCACCTCTTCTTTCTAAAGCTCATTCTGGGTTTTTCAGAGCATAACCAAACTCTGATTTGAATACTATGCAATCAGAAAGACTGAATCTATGCAGAAGAGAAATAAAAAAGGAATTGCACATTTAAATTCTAGCATAAGCCTTGTGCCCCCAATGCCATTATCCATTTGTGAATAATGGAGTGCGTGGTGGTTTTTTCTGTTTGTTTGTTTTTTGGCCACACCACTTCTAGCCTTGCCATGTTCTTATCTCATACAGCCACCTCTATTGCTAATTAAGCTATTGCCTCTGAAATCTGAATTACTGCAATGTACCTTTTTGAAAATGAGTCTCTTGAGCCTTCAGCACTTAGGAAAGTGCATTCATTGGAGAAGAGCAGGAAGTTTCATCCTTCATCTTTAATACAACCCTGTGCACTGAGCTGAGCCATTCAATGCAGCAGCAGCGGTACTGCTGTAGACTGTCTTTCCCCCCTTCCTGTTGCCAGCCTTACCCTGTGGTCCTGAGGTTGTGGGCTAGATTTCACATCTATTGTCTTTTCCTGCATGTTTCGGGCAGCACATCTTTCACAAAAGGTAGGGTGACAGCTGAATCACTATGATTTGTGTGTGATTTAGAGGGGGGTCTCAGTCATGCAGTTTGCAATAGGATGCAAACTGGCCACAAAGCAGTAAAACCCATAATTAAGCCCTTCACAGCTGTCTTGGTCTTAAATAAATGTAGATCTATAAAAATTCATAGGAGCTGCTTCTGACTTACAAACTCAATTCTCCTTGTGAATTTAAAATACACTAATAAAAACATGCATTCCAGTCTATCTTTCAAAGCTTTAGTGTTTTCTTGCAACCTTTTTGCTATTAAATCTTTGAAGACAAATTGCCTTTTGTCCAATTGCTTTTTTTCACTGAACTGTTGAAATCTACAAGTCAGATCATCTTGTATAGATGGGTCAGACTGAATTTTAATCTACTTAGATTTTCTACAGATCTTTGGGTAACTAGTTTAGTTTTTATTATTTTTTGTGAAAAATGCAGATAAGTGAAACAAAACACTCTGAATTCAATCCCTTCTTTAGATATGAAATTCAGCCCATGCTAAAAGTAAGCTTTCAAACCAAAAGATGACTCCAGCTTTAGATTAGGTACTAAACTATATGAAGCTACTAAACTAAATTTCTGACCAGGAAGAACTGGTGTTCTGAGCTATACTGAGGTCTTAAGCTGAAACAAATGCCCTGGTCTCCCACTACATCAAATATCTGAACTATGTGAAAACCCTAACTCCAAATAAGTTTCTTCATGACTTCTATAACTTAACCAAATGCTAAGACTAGAGTTACCTCCCTGGGCTAAGGTCTTATTTACACTTGCCTGGCCCAGCTCCTTCAGGCTCTGCCAGCTGGTCTCCTTCCCATCAGCCAGAAGGAAGGTCACAGCTGTAGGCAACGCTGCTGCCCCAGCTCGATGGGGAATGCCACCAATCACTAGCACCAAGCAAATAACCTAGAGTCTCACTCCCTTAACATGATTAGTAAGCAAAAGGAAACCAACTAGTCTTGCAGTTTGACTTTGATTTCCCCCTTTTTTTTTCTTTTTTTCCCTGTGGGATTGATATGGAATTTTGAAAAAAATCTTTTTTTCCCCTTTCCCCCCCCCCCTATATTTTTCAGTCTAACTTGCTGGCTTTCCATGCTCTCCTTAGCAGACTGGCCCACTGCTTTGTTTTCAAGTTATAAAGCTTGCTACCTGATCTCATTATACATAGTTGAAGAAATCTTCTCTCTCTGCTTAGTATGCTTCTTTTTAATATTTATTCTAGTTTTGCTAAAAAAACTCCAATAAATAATTTCCTACAAGGAGTGTGGCTGAGTCAATGGAGCAAAACCCTGACAGTTGGAAGACTTAGGTTTTAGTTTTTGTTTAGCTATTGGGTGACTAAACCATTTGCTGTGTCTGCTCCTGCAGCTCTTCTGCCTTGGCCATCAGTTCTATCCGGGGCAGGCTGACAAACAGAGGCACAGCAGGAGGAGATGATTTGCTGCAGACTGTGCTGCACAAGCCTTTGCGATCCTCGCTGGTTGCTGTTGAGGTCACTGAGCTGAATGGTCTGATGCAGTAAAATCTAAACTGTCGGTAGACAGTGGATTGCACTTCAGCAGCGCCAAAGTCAGGTCCACCAGCACTCTAACATTCGTATCGCTTTTGTCTTACCTTCAGCCTAGTCAGTCCTTTCCAGCCCAACATGCCTCAGCCTTCAGAGTCGATGCTGAATAGCCCATATAACCCCGTTTCCACCTGCTAGCAATAAGACATCCAAGCAGCACAACCTGGAGGCTATGTCCAGGGAAACCAGAAGGTGGGAGGACAAGTAATTCACTAACTTCTCTTCCACCACTGACTCCAAGAGCTGCTGCTGCTATTGTAGCTGGAAGATGACCTGTACATTCCTCAGATCATGATGACCAGGATTGCTATGGCAGCCTTTCCTTCTAACCTGTCTGTGGGACATTGCTTCTGGAAGAGGGGTCAGCAATGCACACCACCAAGAGCGGCCAAGGATGTAGAGGTCAGTGATAGAGAATGGCACCTGCCACATCATCTTACATTTCCTGAACTTGTGAGCTACTTTATTTTGTTTTTCTCTTGTCAAGTGCTCTATTTATGTCTGCGTGTCAACCTTGGTGAACCACCAGAGGAGCACCACATAACAGCACCTGCTGCAATGATTAATTTTTAAATGGCATCTTTTGGTAAAGTTGTGCATGCCCCATGCAGTCCACTGTATGCATCCAGTGTTAACACCAGAGAAATTCCTTTGGAAACACAGCCCACGGTGTGCAGCGGAAAATCACCAGCCCTGTGAAGGGACAAGCGCTGCCGGGCCGCACCTGGGAGGCGGAGAGGCTTGGCTGCCTCGCCAGGAGGCACCGACTGCGTAGCGTTACCTGACGGAGCGACGCTCGGGTTAGGGAAGTTTCATACCCCGCCGCTCATTCGGGCCAGACGGGCCGGCACGCGCTGCTGCGCCGCGTTGGGATGTCGTGGCTGGGCTTTCTCGTGGCTTCAAACGCAGCAGGCCTGTCACTAACTCTATCAATTAAGCCGTACTTTGCTCTGTAATTCGGCAGAGTGCTAGTTGTTCTCGCTGGGGGGTAACAGGAGTAATTATAATAATGATTTGCCCGCTCCCTACAACCATATTTTCTCTTAGCAACAGGCTTGAGCACCACGAGGAACATGATCAAAGTTGAAAGAAAAATCTCTTTGATGCAAAAGAGTTTTTGTTGCTGTTTTGGCTAGGGAGGGCAAGCAGGGGAGTCTGTCGATGCAGGCAGCTAATGACAAACGTGGGGTAAATCTCCACAGGGATTAGTGGAGTCTGAATAGAAGTCAAGTGGTCTGATTCTGCGATTTCAGCCAAGTAGCAAAGCAACTTACAGGCTTTTTAGTGTTTAGGTTGCTACAAAGAAGCTTTACTGTCATCTCTGAAACAGTTTCTCAATAAGACCTTGGTGTTCCAGGAAATTTCTTATTTCTTGTCGGAGGTTAAGTCACTTGCATTATCTCCTCAGGTGAAAATTCGTTATGCTCATCTTGCATGTGCATTTGAACAGCCTCTTCCTGTACGACAGGCTTCCCGTCTCTCCCTAAGGCAGTAACAGCATCAAGTGTTGTTCAGTGCTACTTATCTTGCTCACCTGCCAATTAGCTATAAACTGTAAGAAGCATTGTGCCCAAAGAGGGAAAAAAAGCTGGATCAGTTTCAAGTTTAATTACTCCAAAAGAATTCAATATATTATTGCCTCAAACAAAAAAAAAAAAAAAAATCTGAACCTTTAATCCTCTTTGAAGATGCTTCTTACTGATATATCCCATCACATATTTTAACACTGGTGACAGTACTTAGAGAAATCATATCCTATGCTCAGTTAAGCCAGGAAATGTATTTGATTCTTCTATTATAATTTTCAGGGCAGCTTAGTAAATGCTATCTCTTTACACCCCTGTAAACTATCCCTTTGATGGTGCTTGTTCAAATGGTACGTTAAAAAAAATGGGATAGTTGTATATTAATTTGTCATCATATATCATGATGTATCATATAAAACAATCATCCTGCACATATATATTTACATGTTATTCTAGATTTGCCTGTATTATAACGATGTCAGGATTCTTATAGGTTTTTATAAACCATTTTTTTGTGTCTCAGAAACCTGAGATTAACTCCTGCCTCAAAGTAGCAATGCCAGGTGAGCTTCACGCCGGTCCTCAGAAGGTGGCCAGCAGGGACCACATGCTAGTCACCCACCCAGGCTAATCCCATGGCAGGGCCTGGCTCACGCGGGGCCAGCGAGCTCTGCACCATGCAACGCTGGGCAAATCGTTAAAAAAACAAAACAAAACAAAACAAAACAAAACATAAAACTGTGTATGCTTTCTACAAGCATTTGCCATAATTTAAGAAATACTTCTTTTATTATTTTGAAGATGACCTTGTTCCTTGTTATCATCAGATTTAGAAAACAAGATTATTTGCAACTTAAACTATTCAGGAGTAAAGGTTCTTACAGGATGATGCTGTTTCTTGTTTTCTTTTTAATGTATATTCCAGTGTCTTTAAATTTGACTTCTTGAAACTTACATTCCTCAGTAGATATATTCTTGAAAATTTTGATCTATTAAAAATAAAGAGGGTCATCTAAGTTTTAAAATGTGAAATCTGAAAATTGACTAAGCACTGTTATATAATCCATTTGTTTTGTATTTTACAATATGTTATCTAAAACAGCATAATATTTAATTGTTTTGTGGCAAGGGCACATTTAAGGTGGAGCTTTGTATTTTAACTCTCTTTCTGAATGTTCATTTACTTATTTCTCAACACAAATATGCATAGATAACAAAGCCTGAGCCATATTTGTTACTTAAATTAGTCACAGTTCCTGATTTAGTCCTCCGCAGCTGGATGACCGTGGGATGAGAACAAATCCTTTTTAAATTCTGTTAGCGAACCTGTACTTTCTCGCCGCTACAAGCTGAACTGCGCAATGTCAAGACTCAGTATTAAACCTTCCGTCTAGCATGGTCGATGCACTTGTATAACACAGCATAACCCAAAGATTACGGCGACAGACAATAGTCTCCTTCCAAAGGACGTTTGCTTCTGGCTCGTTACAATAGCCAGTTCATACAGCAATAGTAACTCATTGATGGCAATGCGTAAACGAGGATCAAAAGCAAAAGGTAGGTGCTGACAACAGCAAGAGCTCTGACGTGTTCCCGCGGTTGAAGGCAGCCCTCTAGAGCCGGGAGGGAGCCGTGCAGGGGGGCTGCCGCCGGGGAGCCGGCCGAGCTGCCCGCTCCGCTCCGGATGCGCTTGGCATGGGCCTTGCAGCCCACCAAGGCATTGCCTGGTCTGTGGGTTCTCTCTCTCTCTCTCTCTCTCTCTCTCTCTCTCTCTCTCTCTTTTTTTTTTTTTTTTTTTTTTTAATATATGTTTTTTCCTTACCGGGCTGAAAAATGGGCTAGAGCAAGTTTGTAATTCACAATTATTTGCTTTTACAGTGCTTCTGAAATTCTGAATACCTTGATGAAGGTACGGTAATGGTAAGACGAGTGAAGGTGCGGACGTAGTGATGCTTTGCCAGGCTGGAAGGGAACGGTACTCGAAGGCTGGGGCACACGGGGTGAGTGGTGGGGCAGCAGCTCTGTAAACGAGCTAGATCCAAAGCACATGGAAACACGATGATTTGAGTGAATTGTGAGCTAGATGTTTAAGAAATGCACATACTTAGCTGCACCTGGATGAACATTTGTACTTGAAGTACTCACTACGTGACATGGACATTTTATGAGCTCTTGGAGCTGGAACATACTGGTGCAATGGGGCATACCTGCGACACACCGAGATGCCCGCTGTCGTATGCCACCTTTATCTTCCACTTGCCCACCTTTTCTCAAGCCCCTATAACAGCTGCATCTGAGAGCTTCGCAAGCCATCTGCTCAGGCCTTGGCAAAACAGAGCTGCTGGTGAGGAAGGCGAGCTGAAGACAGAGAGTCTCCGTGGGACCTCTCTCATGAATTCCCATCTGCCACAACTGGTTCGAGAGATCTCCCCGCCTGGTTCAGCCTGCTTTAAGTGGGTTCCCTGCCCTGTGGGCTAGCGCCGTGCTGCCACTGAGTAAGCGTGACCCTGAGAGAAACAGGTTTCCACAGAGAAAATATGCAAATGTCATATCTGACACTTAGCTCTGGTTTCCCATTTTCATCAGTTTTCAAGCAAAACGTCATATACTGCATCAAGAACAGGCCTGTCCCTGCTTCTTGTCCTCTCTACTCAGAAAGAGAAGAAATGATGTGTCTCTAATTTCACAGTGAAACATGAAGTCACTTGAATTTTGTATGTTTTAAAGTTCACTCCAGGCTTGGTTTTGAAGGAAAATACAAAACAAAGTAAAAAAGATAACGGTAGACTATTGAACAAAATTGACATGGTATCAAAAATATACAGTGACTTCCATATAAAATATAAGCCATTCCTTATGCTTTTTGCCTAAAGTAGGTATTCATTTGATACGTGAACCTGTTCTGAAATAGTCTTTGATTATATGTGGTCGATGGAAACGTCTTACGCTATGTTCGGTTTTGCACCCCAAACTCAGCTCCCTCTGGCATCACGAGGATGCAAGCAGGCAGCCGCACGTATGACAGCAGCAGCCACGAAATGACCGAGGCAAAGTGCAGCGTATCTCAAAGAGCTTCGTAACAGGTTGTTCAATTGGCTGGAGAAGTTAACGACTGCGTAGTGCAACGGTGTGCTTGGCCGAACAGAATGATATTCTCGGACCGCATCTGGCAGCGTGGTGTCTTATGTGTGCTAGCGGTGGGAAACTATCCCTGAAAGTGTGAAATCTGGCTGGCTTTCACGTTTGGTTTGTGCATAAGCTACCTCCAACCTCTCTGAGTATGTTAGTCCCAGAGATGGGACTCATGCAAAATTTCACTAAAATTAATAAGATTTGATGAAATTTCGATAAACAGGTTTGCCTGTTTGTTTGAGCCTTCCAGAGCTAACATACTTCGCTCTGCACATGCAAATATTATGCTCTGTGCATCCAGGTAGGTGAATATTTCATAGTAAGATGGACGAATATTTTACAATGAGATTTTAAAAACAAGCACCTTTTTATCTGAAAAACTCCTGTAATTTTTAAATGCCATATTTTTATTTGTAATGTGCTTATTTACATAGATCCACATCTGAGAGAAACAATTGCAGCCGCTGAGCTGAGCAGAAATTAAAAAACGCATTTATATGTCACCTGGGATAACGGAGCAATCCGTGATTCACTGCCTCTCTCTGTTGCTGAACTCGCTTGCGAAGAGGGTGGCGATACTTCGTCAGTCATCACTGCAGGCATCGTACCCCTGCCCTCTTCCCCAAAACCCGCTACTGGCACCCAAGTCTTTCCCGAGCTCATTCTCGGCCAGTTGGGGTTATTCAGCCCAACGTATGAGGCAAGTCCTGACCACATACAGCTTGCCAGGTGCTTGGCCACTTATTGATGGGGAATATCAGTGCCCTGAGCATATCCCTATGGGTTATGTAGAGAATCGCCTGGAGAAGGAGAAGAGGGAATGATTCGTTCATGATCCCTGAATGCAACATCTGAGAAAAGTCAGGTGAAGCCATGAGGCAGGCTCGAGCCATGCGGAAGGGGACACTTCAATCCTTGCTGCGGAGGGTGCCTGGATTCAAAAAGCAACCGCAGAAATTCATCTCAAGGAATCACAACTACGCATCCTCAACACACAGGTTATATTTATTTAAGTGACCGGTTTCACTGAAGTTAGCATGCTTTTTTGTCACTGAAAATTAGCATTTTCCTACCGTATAGGAACTTTAACCAGAAAGCTAAGCATCCCTCCTTGCCAATGTAAAGTCTACTTTTGTAGCCAGCCTTTGGTATTTCTCTCCCTGGGTCCTGATTTTCATATTGACACCTACAATGCCCCTAAAATACAACTCATCCGTGCAATTACAGATAGTGCAATATCCTTCCTCCATGTATAGGGAGAGTGAGCAACTAGCCTAAAATTATGATACTGTGTAATTTGGTTGTGCTTTTTGTATTCACCTCCTCTAACCCTGGGCTAGTATGATAAGCATAATCATTTTCTCCCTTGTACTATATTTTGGCCATATACTGGAATTTGATCCAACAGTCACCATTTGCTAAGGATAAGAAATGGCTTTAATGCCACACACTGACACCTGAATCCTATCAATTTTTCCCCTGTTTCATTTCTTCCAATAACCCAACCAATTGGCTTGAGCAAGCAATTCAGAAAAAAAATAAATGTAATAGAGGTCCTTCTTTTCAGAAAGGTACTTCTGTCCAATTGCTTTCATCTTCAGAATACAGCTATGAGGTCCGTTTCAAGGGATGTCCTTCAGCAGGCAGCATGAATTGCAAAATCAGTCACACAAATGGCCTACCATATATAAAAATAACCAGTATATCAACAGGGCTGAAGCCAAGCAGCAGTTAAAATAACTACTGGATCAGTAACACTAAACTTGCACTGCAGCTCAACAGACAGATACATCTGAAAAGGGAAAGTGCAGACCTTTTTTAGTTTGATTTATATTATTACTTCATTTTTTATTCAAGATACGAAACTTTCTGAAAAGCAAATGCTAAAAATTGAAAAAGACTGCCATAACAATGTGAAATACAACGCAAGTGCAGAATTGATAGGGGACTATTCCTGTCTCTAATGAGACAAACGCTGTGGCACGCGAGGTAGTCTCTGTGCTGGAAGAGCTGTCTTGCAGAGCTGCTGCAGCTCGGGCTGCGTGCGGTGCCGTGCTGCTGCCCCTGGGAATGAACCCTGCTCCGTCAGGGCCCTGGTTAGGACAGGCTTGAGTCAGCAACTCTCTTCTAAGCCACGTTGTCTTTATTCGTACTGGTTTTCGTAAAGCTTTGAATGTGTTTATATGAAGGGGTGAAATAGGAGGACGAAAGGCTCCAGGGTAGGGATGTAACAAAGTAATGTGCACAATTTAGCGACAGACTCAGGTTGCCGCAGCACATGAAGGTCTCATGCTGCTCTGAAAAACTTCCTGTATCACCTTATTCCTTCCTGTCTGCAGGAACCAGGACCAAGCCTTTTTCTTCCAGCTCAAAAGCTGTCAACGTTCACAGCTAAGAGAATAATCTCCTAATAGCTAGGGCTGAAGAGACCCAAGCTCAGCTCCCTGCTTGCTGCTGGATTTCCTGCCTGACCTACAAAGAAGCGCAGCTCTTGCAAAATGCTGCTCTTCATCCGAGGAGGGTCCTGGGGCGACAGTGGCTGCTCGACGGCTGGACGGAGCACATCCTGTTGACACCAGGGTGATGTCCTGCACTGTCACCTGGTTTCAGGGGATGCCAATCCTGCTGCCTCTGAAGGCAAAGAAAGGCTGGATAGGACAAAGAACAACAATGTAAATCTCAGATACGTGTAACAGAAGATGAGACTATCCTTGTCTGTGCAGCTGTGAGGAGCATCATTAGGAAAAGATATATTTCATCTGCCCTAGCAGACATGGCCCGAAGTCCCACCCTGCTTAAAGGCAAAACTCTCAGTGACCTCGATGACAGCAGGGTTTTGCCTACAATCAGCAAATTCATCGATCCAAAAATATTCTCCTAGCTAAAGAGGCCTGTGCAGGCCTGTGACCTAGCATACCAGTTTGGAGGTGCAGAAAAGCAGGTGCACCGAGCTTGGCAAGGAGTATCCGAAGACCTCACCGATGTCTGTGAAGTGAGAAAGGTGTTTCCAGGGTGGTGACAGCATTAGTTGTGTGTGCTACTCTGCAAGGAGGGTGGGTGTCCTTGCAGACGTGGGCGACTAGGGTCTGCAGCACTGGTTATACATAAGAACATCCCCCGAGGTGGCTGGTGGCTTGTTTGGGAGGCGGAAAGGGCATTTGGGTAAGGAACTGGCAAGGAGTCCCTGCAGATTCGTTTTTACTTCTGGGCTCTGTCAGAGGCTTCCTGTATAACCTCTGGTCAGACAGCTGTGATGATGCCTTTAAAAAGCTTTTAGGACTCCGAGGCAGTTTTCAAAGCGTTGCTGTAAACTTCTCGCCTTGCTTCGTCCATCCTGCCTCCAAGAGACGGGATGCGTTTCACACCCGCGTCCCCCTGCGGTGGGCACGGATAGGCTCCGGGAAGGCTGATTTCCTTCAGACATTTGTCATCGCCTCCTGTTTCTCAGCCAGCAGCAGAGTCCCCCCGGCTCAATAACACCGAAATTGCTGTCTTTTTTAGCCCGCGCCAGCCTTTCCTTACCCCTTTTGCTTTGTAAGTCCTGATACTGCGAGGAAATTGCCCTCTTGCCTCCCTTACGTTTTGAGCAATTAAAACAGCGAATTGCTCTCCGTCTCGGGGTGGCACGGCGGTTTGCGAGGGGTCAGAAACGGCCCGCGTTTCCCCGGTGCCCCCGCCGGGCTCCCCCCACCCGCGGCGCAGCGCCACGCGAGGGTGCTCGCGAGCCGCGCAGCGGCCGCGCTGCCCCCGCCTGCCTTCGCATCCCCCCCCCTTTCCTCTTCTTCAGGCATTTACTGCTGGTTAAGAAGTGATTAGATGATTTATTAGAGATCTTTAGCGAGTGAGATAACCTCACGCGCTGCCGTCCTTTGAAAGAAAATGTTCTTCCAAATCGGGGAACTAATAGACGTTTTCTAATTGCTTTTTGGAACAGCTTCATTTCAGGAGCGCTGGCAGGGAGGGGAGCTGCTGGCCACCAGCCTCTACAATTTAAAGCTGCAGGCAGCGCTGGCCGCCCCTCGATGTCGGCCCCTGGGCGAGCCTGCCTCACGTCCGACCCCGGCCAAAGTCCGCCGGTCAGGAGCCCTGCTCGTCCGAAGCCCAGTACGTACAAACTGAGATCCTCGCGGGCCTGCAGTTGTCCAAAAAATATAAATATGATTCAGGGAAAACTTCTGGAATATTTCATTCCACTATAGCGGAGTATTTTAATATTTTATTCCAACGCAGTTGCCTTTAGAAACCTAATGGCTACTTTAGAAACCTAAAGGCTACTTCCTATTTCCCTTATATGCTGCTGCTCTTAAGAGCTATATGCACCAACTGAGGCTAAAAGGCTCAGGTTAACGGCAAGAGAAGTGTTCCCTGCAGCCAGGCTCCTAGCACCCTGGGGACACGGCGGGGAGGAAGGGGCAGGAACTGGAGAGGTTGCATCAGAGTTAGGTGCATAATTGCCTTGAGCTTCTAACACGCCGTTTTCCAAAAGCGGCAGCCTTCGTTCCAGAATTGCACACAGGTCACATGTACTAAATGTAAAATGTATTTGCAGATACCTTAAAAATATATTCTAAATAAAATAGGCTTTAAAATTATCTTAATTATACCTGTTTTTAGTGTTCTTTATATTTTATCTCACTGTGATTTTATAAAAAATCATGACAGTTGCTTTCATTTTGTACTTGATTTACAGCAATACACCCTGCAGCGACTACTGTGTTCCCGGGGTTACATTCTCCTACATTTTTTTGTCTGCTCTTTACTTCTTCTGTGCAATTATTTCTTCTGTACAAGAGGATAAGTGAGTGAGATATTGCCATATGAATGTTCTTGTGATTACCTGTGATGACTGAGATACACTAAGGGCGATTTCTCAGCATTAGGAAATTCTCCGGCAACATGCAGCATAAATGAAAGCCAGAGAATTTAAAACTCTCAGAACTGAGGAGGTGAAGTCATAAATATATACCTACCTAGAGATTCAGACAGATAGGAAATACCAAGGATTTAAAGTTAAAATTACCCAGAACCCACATTTAGTGACAGACTTGGGAACCAGCCCAGAGGCTTGTCCTGGGAATTGAGCATCAGAAGCAGCTAACTGATGCTTGTATAGTTACAGGCTATCGGACTAGCCCACCAGAAGCAGTACATACAGTCTCTGCTTGTACAGGATTGGCTGTCAGCTGTACCTCTAACCCATATCACATAGCCAGCACCAACAGAACAAATCGCTCTTTTTCCAGCCCTCTGGATATAATGAAACTTCATTATTGCAACAGCGGTTACTACATTAAAAATACAACAGCCATTGTGGGAAAAAGCTCAGAGGTCCTCATGCCTCCTCCGTCCCTCTCCCTAGCACTGTTTGTGCATTGCATTTCCCAGATGGGGTGATGGGGACTACCCCACCACCAATCCCATGTCCTACTCTAACAGAAATACAGCCTGTTGATGTACATTTGGGCTGAGAATTTGCAAATTAAAAAAAATCCCATCCTATATAAAAAAAAAGGAACAAGACAACCAGGAATTTTTTAGAATAGCAACCTAGGGCATTTCTTTTTTTTCAGTAATGGATGACCGGAGCAACTGAGCATACTTTCCTAGTTGCCCACATAATCAAATCACTTGTAGTATATTGTACAACGTAACATGAATAAAAGCAGCAGATTCTTTCCCTCAAGTAATTATTTGTTCAAATAACTTCCTGCTTAAACAGTTTACCACGATTTTCTATTTGTTTCTATTTGTAAATCTAGTTGTTTTTTGTTTTTATTTAAACTTAATATGCTGTCAAGATCAGCTGGAGAACTTAAGACAGATGCTTTAGGCACACACTGTTCCTTGGCTATACAAATATGTCTCTAGCATCAGCAGATAAAATTGCAGTGGTTTCAGTGAGCTTCCAGAGGGCTGAAAAAGGGAGGACCCAGAAATGTCTGAAACATCATTTAAAGTCTCCCTTTGAGCGCAGCCATTTACAAACAGGCCTTTCAGATCATGTACTTAGCATAGGCTAACGGAGAAACTGTTCCGAAACAAAAGCAACAAGAGTCAGGAGGCGGACTCCTCTTTTCTGTACGAATGTTGAAATTATGCTTCCAAACTGGACTGCCCTTCCCTTCTCCAGCATGACATATGCCATAGGCATATATAAAGCAGATGAAGCAAGCTACATGCCATCATCTATTAACCTCCTGCGCTTTTCCCCACTTCACAACAGTAGGTAATTGTTAGACTGGCTTTACAGCTCCACGACTGATGTACTGAGAAGAGAGCTTTGCCAATCACTTTAGCTTATATGTTTTATTGCTGGTGGCAAGATTTGTTTGCTCAGATGTGTCCTTCTTGATTTTATGATTGCCAAAGAAAAGTAATTAGAGTGATGAGTTCTGGCATCTCTGTTATTCAAAGGAATGGCAATTAATTCACATAGTCAAAAGTTGATTATTTTCTGTGTTATTAATTATTAATCTATATCCTTTCTAAATCTACTTGGACATTTGAAAGCATTCCCAACTATTTTGGCTGTTGATCAGCACTGGGACTGAAGTTTGGGGTATAATGCAGTGTCCTTTCTGATCTTGGAGTCGGAGAGTCTTGGAGCTACAGCTCTGGCCTTCTCTGCTTTGAGGAGACTCAGACTGGTTGTGTTGCTTTGAAGTATTCGTAACACGCTCAGAGCTGTGCTTTGACACACTTACACACTGCTTATGATCCAGTCTCAGGCTTACGCTGGCCAGTTTCAGGGGCCGGGAAGCTCTCCCTGATGTTCAGCTGTCTAGAGGTCTGTATTTTTTCTTCTGTTTTCTCTGTGACCGCAGCTGAGGAGGGCGTACCAAACGGTACCCAGTCCTTGGACGTACTACGCAGAACCCCTGTCTCAGGGGACCCACGCATAGCTGCACTTCTGGGGACCTAGGTGTGCCAGCACGGGGATCGCCACTGCCACCGCAGCCACTGCCAAGGGTGCCCTGTCCGCTGCTCAGCTGAGAACGGCACGTGTGAGGGCTTCTCCGGGCTTGCTTCGGGGCGGATCACTGGGGTTAGCCTACACAGTCTGCCCTGTCTGCCTGAGCCACCCTGCCTGATTTCGTCTCAGATGAGTTAGAAACAGTCCCACATGCAGCTCTGCCATTAAATCAATAACTTTAACAAGCAGGCAGTGACAAGCAGGTGGGGGCAGTCAGCTGTTCCACCTAATCAGCTCTTTCTACTCCCCTAAACACTCCATGATAAAATATGGCATTATAAGGCAGTTTTGCCAGGTCAGAGGAGAGAGTTTGCTGCCTTCTGCAGCATGGGATCTGGCTCTCTAATGGGGACTATATCACAAATCAGGTTCTTGTCTCTGCATTGAGGACATATCAGGGTCTTCAACTTTCTACCTGTGAAAACCATTTTAGTCTCCAGAGGGTTGTTTTGTCCTGAGCTAACAAAAATTTTTCGAGTCTCCATATTATGGACCTTGGGAAACGATTGTCCTGAGGGTGCAGAGGCACAAGCAGACTTGCCGTGAATCAGCTTGCTTCTGGAGGAAGCCTAGACACATCTGGGTCGTGCTACAAGTGAGCAAACCCTGGCTGCTATTACTGCTTCCAGAACAGAGCCAGTAACTCCACAGCTGCTCTGTGCTGTCGGACTCATGAGCTCAAGCTGGAAATATCTCGGGCACCTCTGTGCTGCCGTGCCATGGTACAGACATTGCCTTGATGGCTTGTGATACTCAAGATGACGGACCGGATAACCTCATGGCCTCGTTTGACGCTAGTTTCTGGGAAGCCACAAAGGCAGCACTTAGATTAGGGACGTTCACAGCTCTGCAGAGCCAGTGCTAACATGTTAGTAGTGGAAGCTGCAGTACTGCTGGCTGTAGATATGTCAGTCCGTAGTTGTTTGAGGCTGTAGATACCTTCCTCCACCTTTACTCCTATGATTTTCTGCAATAGGAACAGAAGACCCGAAGCATTGACTCTCCAATAAGCAGCAGCCTCATCTCAGTCTGATGAAGGGATCTCTGGCCTCTGTTCTCCCTGATGTGTGTCCCAAGCTATGGGTATGAAGTTTCTGAGCTCCTTGCCTGGGAAGCCACGCTGGCACACCTCTCTCAGGAGGTCGGCATTTCCACGCAGCCTGCTGACAAGTTGCTCCTCCTTTGGATCTCAATCACACCTCAAAGCCCGGGCAAAGATCAGGAACTCTGCTACTGAGAGAAAGAGACTGTACCAGCTTCATTTCCAAAACTATATAGAGAAATGGTGGAAAACAGAAAGAAAGCCTCACTTCTCTGCTTTTCCACAGAAGAACAGCTGAAGAGAGAGGAAAAGCTTGCAGGGGAAAATCTGGTGCTGCAAATATCTGTGGATGAAGAACCTTGCACCACTGCAGACCAGATCCAGATCACGAGACACTTGGTATTATGTCTTTGTGTCTGACACCCTCAAGAAGAGAGATCTTTGTACGCATTCAGTTTCAAGGCAATTAAAAAGCATATCCCTGTTTTTCTCCCCAGGTTGGGGGAGAAACCCCCCCTATGAATTTCAAATGTTGCTAGGTATACCATTTGTACTCTTTAGATGAAAAAAGTATACACAACTATTTAGTCAGATCAGATTGTTTAGTTGGATCAGATTGACCACGTAAGCGGTGGTTCTTTTTAAGCATATTAAGTCACCTAAATTTAGAATGCACCGTAAATCACGTAAAACAAAAATTACGCAGTGATTATGCATCCTGTGAAAAATGTGGGTGAGAAATCACGCCTTCGGTTGTAAAAGCTGGAATGTAAAGTGCACGCGGGCGGGCGCAGCCTGGCGCATTTCTGTCGCCTCGCGTCCTGGCATGTCGCTTCCCAAGTGGCAACGTACGGAGCCGAGCGCCGAGCGAGACGACAAACGGCGTTTCCAGCAGCGGCCCGGGCTGCCGCCGAGGGCATTAATCAACAGGCTGGAAGGGAAATGAAAAAAAGACAACTGGGGAGATGATAGGGCAAGGAGGTGTCTCTGGACGTTGCTAGAAACCTTAGGAAACCCAGAGCAACACGTCGGCCGTGTAGCACCAGGAAATCGGTGTGCTACAGGCTTGTTGTTCGTACACGCCAGGACACGCAGGGAACATGCGTGAGTGAAGCTCGGATGCGCTTACATAAACCGAGGAGAGAGGATACAAAAAAAAGATACACAGGTGAAGCATAATTTGTGTTGGTCAAAACAACATATAAGCAGATAGGGAAAAAAAAGTTTAGCTCAGAGTCGTAACATTTTCAGTATGAGATGGGAAGGCTTTAATAAGCAAGGGACCTGTCACTGAAGGCAAACAACTCGGTGACTTTAATGAGTCTTCAAGTCAAAGGTGCACAAAATAGGTATGGTTGAATTCATGTTCAAAAAATGTCACAGAAAGTGCTGGATGAGGCTCCAGGCCTGACTAGAAGAATAATTATGTTAGAAAACAGTACTAGAAAAAACCGCACATAGTTTAAAAAGAATGGAAAAGCAAGAGTAATCAGAAAAAGATCTGTATGCTGGATATCATCAAGTAAAGGTACAAAATGAGAATCAACAAAAGCTAAACCAACTCAAGCTTTAGAAAGGATTTTATACTTTCACTGTTAAGTGACAGTATAGAGGAACCATCTTTTTTTTTTTTTTTTTTTTTAACTAAAATGACCAATTTAGTAGAAATTCAGTGAAGTTTGAAACGGTGCCAAATAAAAGTATTTGTTAGACTGAAGATGATGGACATCAGTAGAGGAATTAACTAGTAATAAAGTGGCTAAGGAAGGGCTGAAGCAGGTAGCACTGAAAGGAGAGCTGCGAACTGTGGGAAGTTACTGGTGCGTTTTCCATTAATACCACTGGGGGAAAACCACCCTTCTGATTACATGTTAACATGTGATGTGACTGAACGCTTGAAACAAGGAAGCAAAACACATTATTAAAGACTAATTTGTTGTGTCATTGGATGGGCTATATGTTGTGGTACAATAGGCTTTGAAGAGAACTTAGCTGGTAACACTTTTCCTACAAATTTGCAGAGCAAAAGATCAGCATTTAGTTCTTTACACAGTCAAAAATCTCAGGAAGTCACAAACAATTTTGCTTGATGTCCAAGCATGAAGTAATTGTGGAGTCCAGGAGAGCTTTCTTGTGCACAGAATACCTCCTCTCTTGGAGCATGAGTTATGATTCTAGTCTAGTGAGAGCGCCCAGGCCCAGAAAAGCTTCCATGGAGATGACGGGATCCTTTGAATGAGCTTGCTGGTGATGTGGCTGAACAGCAATGCAAACACCACGTGAGTCTTAATAAAAATGGTAAAATTGACACCACCTCCTGCCAGGACAAACACTGGATAATTTTCAGCTGATCTTCCTCATACTCACAGTAACTGTAGAGGAAAAGGAAGGTGGAAGTCAGCAGAAGCTGTAGTGTGAGATGTAACTCAACTTGGTAAGTGTGAATGATTTCCCCAGAGGCTGTAATTTTTTGATGAAGTTGTCCATGCTTCCTGCATTTCACATGCTGATCATGCCTATGGCATACCCTGCAGCTACCTGCACTTGCGTGGTTTACCTTCAGTGCTGGCTAGAAGTCCTTGTTT
The DNA here is from genome assembly GCF_003343005.1 of Rhea americana. Lineage (NCBI taxonomy): Eukaryota > Metazoa > Chordata > Aves > Rheiformes > Rheidae > Rhea > Rhea americana. Next base: position 356,678 of record NW_028185539.1, read on the forward strand.
GGTGGGACTGCTCGCTAACTGTCCTGTTCAGGCACCCCTGAGCCTGCCTACTCGCTGCTGAGCAGGAGCCAGCTCGGCATGTTGCAGGGCTGTGCTTAGGAACACCAACTTCTCCAGGAGTCTAACCTTTGCTTTCTGATGGATAGGAAACATTAAATGGATTTTGGATTTAGCGCTGAATTACATATCCCAAACAAGTCTCTCTGAGATGAATACTCAAGTACCTTGTATATATTTTGCAGGCGAAGATTAGAGAATTTATGAGGGAACCTTTTGAGGAGAGGATAGATTTGGGGAACCCATTCTCTTCTTGAGAAAAGGGCAACATTAAATCACTTCAACTTAAGCTCTTGAAATGAAGATTCTGAACAGGAAGCACTCTGTGGTTTCCTCTGTGGTACTGCAATGATTAATGCTACTACTGGGTCTCCTGTTCATTACTGCATTTAAAACACTGGAGCCATCTTTTCCACGAGTTCAAAATACTGTCCCTACAGCTCTGAAAGCAACACTCCCATGCAGTTAGCATTTGCTGGAGTTCTGCGGTATAGCAACTCCAGCTGAGCACCTCGGAGAACTTTTCAGTCATCAAATTATTTAGCTTAAGACTACTTGTAAGCAGGCCTGTAAATAGCCAAAGTAGGTTATAGTGAAAATAACCTACTTGTGAATATAGTTACGTTTTCTGACGTGAGGAATTTTTCGGCTTTTAAATATATTTTAAATGAAAAGCAAAATTGCAAAATATTTCAAAACATAGCAGTCAGGCCTCCCTTATATACCAGTCTAGGGCCTGGAATGGATATAGCAAGCAGTAAGTTTATCCTCAGATGATAAACTATGAAATATGAAAAATACAGAAAATTTTGCAAGAACTGTGCTGTCCTCCTCTGCTAGATCTTCTCCTCCTCTTTTCTTCGTGACCCTAAGCTGGAACACTGGCTCACTATATGGAGAGCAGGATAGTTGCCTCTCAGGCCCTCAGTAATCTGCCTGCTCACTCAAGCAAGCACATGCCAGAAACAAAGTTCATAGCACTGAGGCTAGTCCTGGACCGTGTTTTTTTACAGGTCAGGCTTCCAAGTGGGAAGTGTCGGTGCATCCACTCTCTGAAGGGGCCAGGAGGCGTCCTGCTGCAAATTGCCCGCGCCACGAGCAGCAGTGTTTTAATGCTGGTGGGCTCAGCGGCAGTTGCAGTGTGACCCAGTGTTATGGCTGGGTGTGTGGCATGCTCCGGGCATGCCGCATGGCCCAAAAGCACTCAGGAGCTTTCACAGCAAAAGGTGCCGGCAAGCCGTGAGGAAATGCAGCAGCTCCCTGTTTGCATCTTGGTGTGGGCTTCCAGGGATCTCTCCAGTGACACCAGGAGATGTCTAGATAAGGTAGGCACTCTGAAAACAGAGGGGATTCAGCTTGCAATTTTAGGTTTAGGTAGCTAGTTCCACCTAAATCCTGCTATAGGTAACTTTGTCCTTTACTGAATCTAGTCCTTGGCGTTAGTTCACCTGTATTTTTTTTCCTGGGGTTGTAAGCCTTTGGGAAGGGAGTGTTTGCTCTCCCCTGTTGGTAGAGAGATTAGTACAAGAGGGTCTTGAATATCAGTTTCAGGCCCATGGATCCTAGCTAGCCCGGCGTGCCCGGGTCAGAAACGCTGCTGCCCTTCATTTGCGCAACGTGAGCACAGGACGGTCTCAGATCAGAACACAGCGCGTGGTGCTTCGGGTTGGTGTGCAAGTACTGGCTTGTTAATGTGGAAATGCCCTTCCCTGGCACTGTTGATTGTTTCCTATTAGAGTATTTCACAGTTTTGGAATATTTTGCTCAAAAATCTTCTACCTATGTAAGAAATAACAACAAAAAAAGGAAAACAGGTGAGACTAAATGTTCTGGACAGACCTGCATCAGGAGACAGGCTTGTTTAAGAGAATTAAAGTCATGGTTTGTTCAATGTAACCAGACAGTGAGTATGCAATCTTTGGCTATTTATAACTCACAAATAAGGCAAGCAGACAGCTAATATAGCCAGAGGCCAGCGGTAACAGAGCAATGCAGTTTTATTAGCAAACCTAGGTGGACATGTCATTTGATATATCCACGTGTGAAAGTATTTTTATCATGTGCATGTTGAAAAAGGTCACAAGAGCTTTAAATATGAAATTAAATAAAATTAAACCTTACCGAAGGTAGCAGGATCCCTCAGGCACTTGGAGTCTGTCATTGGCTTAAACAATATTTGTAGAGAATAGTGCAATCACAAGGGCCTTCAGTTTATATGAAAATTGCATAGCCTGTTTTACAGTCATTAGAAAAATAAACATTGTTTACAAACATATGGCAATTATCAAATGAGAATAACAACTGCCTAATTATAATTTTCTGCATATAGACTTTGTGGCCCATGAATTGAAAAATAATTCACTGCAATTAAAATGTTACAATTCAAATAATTAGACTGGATCATGAAAATCTCAGTTCTATTGAGCAGTTGATACTATCAGCCTGAAAACTACCTTGCCCGGACTGCGTAAGCTCCAGGGGAGGTGTTGGTCTAATACACTTGTACCTGCAGAGACTGGTTTGTGTTGCAAAAGTGGAATCAGATAGTCAGCCCTGCACGGGGCCATTTCAGGCGGTTCAGTTTCCTCTTTTCTGTGCTTGGTTGTCTGGCTAAATTATTTGCTGTAATACACCATGGTCCACACGTTTGCCGAGCCCCTGGAAAGGCCGGGACCGTCCCTGGGCCAGCTGCTCTGAGGCTCATGCCGTCGCTGGAGGAAACCTGCCCCACTCAGGAGAAAAGAGGTGGCTCCTGCTCAACTCCTCCGTCTGCTCCAGAGTAAATTCCTTCTATCACTTCAGAGTCGTACAAAAGCTAGATGTTAAGTACCTTTGGTTCATAGTGGTTCTTAACGGTGTTCTGGCCTGCATTATACTGCTTTTAATAGCGTTCCAATAGTCTTTCAGCCTTTAAAAACTGTCTTCTTTACAGGATTTTTTCATCTTCTGTATAGAATTTATTCTTCTTCAGGGAAGACCTCTACTCATCATTCTTCTGACTATAAGACGCAAATTATTTCCCCTACATGTTTTTCTCACCATTTTAGGTCTGAGATACCTTTTACTCTATTTTTATTTATTTGCTCTGTAATCATGAGCAAAAAGACACAGTCTTGCTAAAGAACCAAGCCAATATTAGCCAATCTTTTATTTTATTTTAATATGATTTGAATAACCTCCAAGTTCTGTCTGTTACTTTGTATTCAAGTTGCAAAGAGTTCTGATGGTGTTCATTAAAAGTATATGATTACCGATTCATTACCAGCTTATTCTCACTTTCTCCCTGAGAATACATTGCACAAACATCCTGGTGTAGGGGTGAGCCGACATACACTGAAATTCAAAGCTCTGTAGCAGTTCACTCACTCTCACCGTAGTGGGCTGCCTTGCTCTGCAAATTTTATATTTGAATGTACAGAAATCAGGTGGACATGATAAAGGAGAATGAAGCTGGGCCTGGACTCCCTTAACCACTTGAACTGTTGTGGCCAAGGGGCCTTAGACCCACCTGAACTTGGGAAAAGTCCCAAGTTTCCAGGCAGATATTGCAGAGTCTCAGACTGCAACACAGCCATGCGAGAACAGGATCCACGACTCTGAATGGAAATTTGCATTGCATGTATTTTCACAGAAGGGTCAATGATCTGCTCCCTGTTACTGCATTTAGGTTATTGTAGCATTAAATCTGCTCACTATCTCCTATTGAAAAACTCTGTTCCCAAATACTTATAACTTTGCCATATGTTAACTTTTTACTTTTGGGGGTTATATTTTCAATGGCAGAAATCAGTTTTAGGGGATTACTACTGTATAGAAAGAAATTGGGCTTAAAAAAGGCCAGTAAAGCTTTAGTTTGCTCAGAGCTCCTCCCCCCCCCCCCCCTTTAATCCTTTCCTCTGTGTCCTCTTTTGATTTGTGTCTTGCTTTTGGGAAAGACACTAGCAGGGCTGCGCGCTGATGAAATCAAAAGTGAGTGCCAACGTGAGCGATTGAACCGCTCTTGCGCGTCAAATACAGACCCGGCGCTGAGAGAGCCGGCAGCAGACCCGAGGCTGGAAGGCCAGGGCTTTGCGCTGCCTGCACTTCGCCCGTGCTGGGAAGCAGAGTCCTGCCTGCAGCTGGCTCCCGAGAGSCGCGCAGCTCGGGGCTGCTGCGGTGCGCGCGGCCGCGCCACGAACCGCAACTCCTGCGCGGTCGGGAGCGCCAAACGGCGACGAAATTAATGCCAGCCATCAGAGCGTAAAGTTCCTGTGCGCCGCTCTTACAGACAAACCAGAAAGAGGACAAAACCCTACGAAGAAGATGGTAATTCCTATTTCTGTCACAGCTTTCGGCCTGAGATTTGTTGGTGGTGTTTTTTTTTTTTTTTTTTTTCTCCTCCAACTATGCCCTGACCTGATTTGTGGGGAATGTTTCAGATTTTTTTTTTTTTTACATTTTTAATTACTCCTAAGAGTAGAGTTTTAAAAATTTAAAAAAATCCATTTGGGTGATGAAATGGCTTACCAGTTAATGGACGTATCACTAAACAAGTAATAATTTGGAGAACTAAAACATCATTACCCATTTTAGCATTTCATTAACCTTTTGAAACTATACATTTTCAGTTACCTCTCCTAAAACAGCAACCATCTGTTTCTCTAATCTGATTAAATATTGCTTATAATTTGCCATCTTTAAAAATAGAAATAACAGGCAGAATAAAACATGAAATTCTGACACATTCTTAAAACCACAACAATTTTTTTTTTCAATTGCTCTATTTTCAGTTTCTCTAAAATAATGACAGACATTCAGTTTCTTTCTTTTTTGGAACATCTGATGCAGCCCTACTGGAAAATAGTTATTCCCTTCGCTAAGGAGAGTGTTGATACCTAATTTAATTTACATTGCTATTTCGTCAATGGCAAATCATGATGTTTCCAATGTATAGGGAGCGGTTGCTATACACCATACTGAATAAACAGGCATGAAAATAAACCCATTCATTCACAGGGAAAAGCAAAGGTGGGGCTAGAAGATTTCCAGTGCTCAGAGCCAAATATTCTTCTGCTTAGGCCAAAAAAGCAGCTCTCCCCCACCCCCAGCAGAAGCAGTATCTCTGTGCATTGCCCACCACTACTTTTCAAAATATATTGTATATTATGGATTCTGGGGAAGAGAAAAAACAAGCTATTACAAACAGCTTGGGCTAATTTTAACTCTGTAAGACAGAATTAATTAATCTACCTCAAAAAAAATACAAGTATTATCTTACTAAATTTTTAAAAAGCTTTTTATAAGAGGAAAAATTCCAGAAGAGCAATATATAACTGCAGATGTAGCTGCCTTAAACATGGAGAATATAATTTATTTCTACGTGTCTCTGACATTTTTCTTGGGTGAGAACGAAAGATATTTAAGCTTCACAGCACAAATATCAAGACTTCCTAGGATCTGCATATTTCTGGGATAGACTCACTGTGTATTTCACTCTGTGAGATGAAGCAGAAGAACCAGGGCAGTCTTCTTGGCCCATCTTTTATGTATCCTCGGTAATTTTTTTCAAGAGCAATGGTTTGTCTGCTTCCAAGCCTAAAAATTTCCCTTCACATACAGTCAAGAGATTTTTGCTGGTTTGCATCACCAGTTCAACAGATAAAAGAAATCTATATACTTGCATAGCAGAACTCAGTGGTGTGAGGGAGGAAGAAAAGGTGAAAAAAACGATATTTAATTCTTTTTTAGTCATGCTGTTATACTGAAAACAGACATCCAGATTGTGTTGTAGCATGTAGATAAACAGAAAATTTGAGTACTACTTTGCAGTGTGAATCTAATTTTGGATCCACTGTGGAGTCAGGGCTCAGGCTGCACCACTCTCGGCGTAAGACCACGACCGCTCCGCAGGGAGGGAAGCCAGAGAAGTAATTCTGTAGGGTATCTCTGCAGGACCAGGACAGTGAGCTGTGAAGTTTGTCGTCCGGGGCCATGCCGGACTGGGGGCCGGGCACTTCTCCACTGGAGAAAAGCACTAGAGCTGCCGCAAGTTGTGCAAATCACAGCCTCTTACCGTTCCAGGCTCGAAACGAGGAAGCCTGCGAGAATGTCACTTGCTTCCCAGAGCGCTGCACGCCTTTTGGAAGTGCTGGGCACTGCTCCAGAGCGACTGGAGGGGAAACTCCAGCCAAAAGAGAGCTGGAGGGTACCGAGCAGCAGCTCCTCTAAATAGCAAGCTGCACAGAGGCATGGCCGAGCCCACGTTACGTGGTGCAGAGCACGCACCACAGCGACGGCCGCTGCCGTGAGGATGCACGTGCCCATGTCCTCCACTCTGCTGGGCTCCCTGGTGTGCGGCTGGACCACGGTTAGGGTGGTTACTGCCTCTTCTTTCCCACTGAGCAGGACAGGCCAACCTGGGGACTGCAAGTGCAAACTAGAATTTCTGCAGCATGCAAGTGGGACAGAGCGGTGAGTACCCAAAACCCGAGTGTCTTCTGCAGGTTACTGGTAATAATTCATTACTGCAGCACACAACTGTACACAGAAGCTTTTCTGCAGCCTGACAGCTTCGCTCCCTGTGAGTCTTTAGAAACATGGTCGGGGGAATATTCATGGAAATACAAAGTCATACATGAGTTTATAACAGTTATTTTTCTAAAAACACTGTCACAAACAAAAAGGTCACACGTACAGATATTCACAAAGACTGTATAGGAAGAATTGCAAAGGCAGCCTGGGTGAACATGCTGTTCATATTCAGGCAGGCAGGCAGGTATGGATGTTTTCACGACATGCATGCAGCTGGTGTCGTGCTTGCACCCATCACGGGGAGCTACATTGGGTTTGCCGCTGCCAAACTTTGTTGGTTTTGCTGTTGCTGGCAGCGCACCGCACAAAAGGTGTGTGCACTGTCGGCAAACCCGTGTGATGGGGCTTGTGCTTAAAGCTGAATCCTGAAAACAACTTGTGGTGCAGCCTGGTTCAGCTTAATGCAGAGACATTTTCATGCCAATCTTTCTGTTGTCTAGATGAATAGAGGCATAGGCTCTGGGTTGAACGAGTGTGTGTGTGTGTGCGTGTATACACACAGAGAAATAAAATGTGACAGTGCAACCTCTAAACACATGCAGGGCTCCTGTGTCAAAAGTGTCCTCACGAAACTGGAAGTGAGGCTGGAGAGCAGCAATAGCTCTTGGTGAAGCTCCCAAACACAGAATTGAGGGTCGGTCCCTCTTTCTGGTCACTGCTTTGAGTAAGCACTTTTTTTGGCCAGAGTTTCCTGAAAATCTTTGTCTGTGCACCTAGATAGATCACAGATCCTTCCAAGCAAAGAATGTCTCAAACGAGAGTTTGGCAATACCTAACACAAGGAAGATGTTTCTTTCAGTTATTTCCCTGTTTCTGCTAAAGTTCAGTATGCCTCAAGATACTGTCTCAGATGCCTCAGATTTTTGGCAGTCCAGGACAACAGAGGAGATACTATTTTCCTTCAAGACTATTTTCCTATAAGACTGAAGGTATAAAAAATGGTATATCCAGCAGTACTGCTTTTGTTTTCAATGGTTATGTTGATGACAAAGTTCTGATGAGTAAAAAAAAAAAAAATTACTTGATTGCACCCACCCTGTCTGCCAGCACAGGCACCCCAGGGATATATGACTTGTCACAGGCAGAAGGAGAAAATCTGTGGGAGCCTTCTGGCAAAATATTAGGAGCGGCTCCCAGGAAGAGCCAGCAGCAGCTCCTTCTGAAGCGCCGCGCAAACCTGCCGGCGATGGCTATCTCTGGGATTCGCACGCGCGTGTCAAGAGCCACCATGTGTGACAGCCTGGAGGGCCTCCAGCTTGCAGGAAACCCCGTGGGTATTTAGCACTTCACAGGGTTATAGATAAGGAAGGCATTTTACTTCAGAAGCAGACAAGGACTAAAGCTGCTTGATAAGAGTAATTTACAACAGCACTGAGCGTGTACAATAAAAGCGTGCTCCAAATGCAAACCCATCTGCAGAACTGAGAGCCAACCACAGACAAAACTAATAACTGGAAGCAATTCATAAGGAACCAGAAAGATCATGAGGATACAGGAATGAAATATATTTCAAATCCAACAATATAATGTTACGGGGAACACATGGCATACAAGCCTCCGGAGGTGTCGTGCTGTCTTCTTTGATTAAAAGCTTGTACAGAAATGCAAGTATTAACTTAGAAAGATGGTTTATATTTTCTGTCTCTCTAGATTATTTTTAATTGGAATATGCAAAATTAAGTCTTTGGAGCTCTTGCAAAATATTGTCAGCAGCAAACCTACATGCAGAAGGATAAAGTAAGGATTTGAGTAGGTTAGGGAGAAGTAATTAAATTCTATGACTTGCAAGCAACTTCATTTATAGGAAAAACTTCCCCACATCAAGTGGACATTATTGTTTTTCTTTGACAAGTATCTGCTGAGCGAGGATTAGCCGGATGCCCCAGGTGACCTTACAAAACCATCTCACTGTTCCTAGCTACCTGAAAATCTGAGCTAGCGGTCTTGGATCCTTGGGCTGTAGGAGTGTAAGATTGCCTTTAGCTCCGACAACGGGCGATGAGTGGCCTCACAGGGCGTGTCACTGCACCCGAAGGCACGGGAGAGTAGAAACTATCTGCCCTCTACCACGAACTTTCTTTCAGCTGTCCAGAGCGCAAGCAGGGCAGACACGTCCCTCTCTGATTACCTTTCTTTTAGTTAAAGCGTGAGCTCCTTGATGTGTTTAACTCTAGGTCTGATTTGTTTTGGTGATATGGGAATGGAGAAACTGAATATTACAGCTATCCTTTCACAGTACACATTTTCTCTTTTAAGGCTTATCAGCACACATCATTGCTTTCCTATCTATTCCTGACTTTGGCACCATGATCGTCTTACTAGATTTATTTTTTGTTCAAAACCATGTATTTTCACATACATCTCCACATATATTTTGATACTTTTAAGAGATATATATTTGAGACTTAAAGAGACAAAGGAAAACCAGGCAAACAGACAAAAGCATTGCAGCCAATTGGAACAGCATTTCCTCCTTGCTCCCCAAGAAAAACCTCATGAGAACAAACACATATAAAAAGGTGGCATCTCCTTTGAGTTTATACCATTTCATCAGTGAGACTTTTTGTAAAGGAACTTAGTCTGATGGGGTTACCAAAATCTGACCTGCAAACTGTTGAAGGAGGCAGAGCATGCTGGCCGGAGCAGTCGTGCCAAGCAGCCAGTGGGGGAGGTAAGTGCTTCTCCTCCAACACTTGGCAGGTGACTACAGTTCAAATCTGGTTAGCTTTGCGGCTGCGAGCGAGTGGGGTTGATGGGGACAGACCGTGCCTTGAGAGGAGGAAATAAATGAACGAGGGAACTCCAGAGCCCCTGCTTCAAACTCAGTTTGCCTGGTGAGAGAGAGACTGGCCCCAGGCAGACAGGAATTTCCACAGTTTATAAGGACTTCTTAATTGCCAATAAATTCAGATTTTGCAGAGCAAGAAACACTCAGAGACTGGAGGAAAAGAAGAACTTTTTTATTTTCTGTCTGGATGAATACCAATTATTTAAATGTAATATTTTATAAAGTTGGTTTATTCCTTAAATGAATAGGCTCTCATTTAAACTCACGGACACAGATATTTGGCTACCATCTAATGCTTTGGCTTTTAATATGAAACCTTGAATCCATCTTATTAGGAAGGGAGCAGCCTTCTCAGTACGGGAGACTGTAGTGATCCCCTGCAGCCCCAACCATCAGCAGCCACGGGAGCAGCTGGGTGGGCTGCAACCCTTCCCCCTGCGCCTTTGAACTAAGTGTAACTTCAAGTCTTAACAAGAGCTGTTTAAATTAAATCGCCAGTCTAACAACCAAAGAAGCGCTCCACTGGAGTTAGGGTACTTCAGAAAGAAATTGGGCTCATGTCGTGGTATTCAGTATGTGTCTGGCCGTTAACTGGAGATGTGCAATTTTAAGAGCAGAGAACCCAGACCCAGGTAAATTATGCCCTAATTTTCAAAAGACTTAACAGAGACTTCAGCTGCCTTCTCTCTTTGCTAAAGACTCAGCTCTACAAGCCAACCGAAATGATGGTACTTCTCCCATTTTCAGGTGCTGTTCAGTTTGAATATCAGTTGAAAGACTGGGAGCCTAAATGTGCTGCTGATTCTGAGCGGAGAAAGAAAGGATGGAGGCATGATGTATTCTCTAGTTCTAGCTAAAGTCATTACACTGAAAATAAAGTAGCTCAGGGAGTGCCCATTGCCCAAATCCAATTTTCATAGCAATGTGTTGCTGAGAGTACAAATTACCGAAAATTTGCCAATCCAAAGCTAATATTCAGAAAAGCTTTTCCAGTAAAAGTGAAAACAGCCTTTCAGTTAGCAGTGTGCTCTTCCAATAAAATATATGTGAAATAAAACCCACATAATTTCAAATAAATAAAACACAAAGAAGGTAATTTTAAGAATAGTGATAAAAGGAATTCTACAGCTGAGGACACTGAAGAAAATCCCTTTGGAATTCTTACTCCCAAGCTGAGGGAGAAGAAAACAAAATCTTCATGCATGGTCAAGGGCCAGTGGACTTCTTGGGTGGGAAGAAAGATGTCCGGTGGAGTTTTAGGCTCTCTTGCTATCTTAGCACGAGCGCCCCAAAGCTAAAGAAGGAAAACTCCCATATTTCAAAGATTGTGAGAGTCATGACCAAGGAAGTTGGGAGGAGCATGGTGCCCAGCGTGTCCATGCTGGGGCCAGAGTGGAGGTGCTTGCTGGGCAGAGCTGGCAGCATGGGAGCTAGCTGCCCAGCAGGAGCCCAGGCTGGGAAGCCTGGCAGCCTCTGTGACAGGCTTCACATTCATACCGGCTTTATATGGTGGCCCCAAAGAGCCCAAAAGCAATTTGAGAAACTGCCTGTGGCAACCACAGAAAAAAACAATGGGGGAAGGAGGAGGAGAGAGAGGCAGATTCCAGCTGTAGAGTCAGATTTTGGCAGAAAGAAGAATGGGTTTAGAGAGGCAAGGAGGACGGTCACCTGGTATGAATCGTCATGCATTGACAGACTTCACAGTCCTGGTGGAAAGGAAGAATAATAGCAAAATAAAAATAATCTCTTTTAGAAAGGCAGACATTAATATACTCAGGGCAGATAAGCCATCCTCCAAGATCTTTCTTCAGGGAAATAAATGAGTTAAAGAACCTAGTGGTACCTTGAAAAGATATTAAGGTCATAAGTGTAAGCTATCCCATTGCAGAGGAAAGAGAAACAAGAAATAAATGACCAGCTTAGGAGAATACTGAGCTCTTCATTCACTTTTAACAGAAGAATGAAGGATGCAGGAAGTGGAAGCTACATCATGTTATTAGGGGCAATTGGTATAAGACAAGTATGTAAGATAGCAATCAAAAGATTCAGGGTATAAAATAAGATACAGAATATTAAATGAGAAAGGACAGTAGGAAGATGAAAAAAAAATCTGCAAGTACACCAGTAGTCTAGAGAGTCCCCCCAAAAGGACTGCAGTTTCAAAGCATGAGGAGGGTATCAATAAATGATATTACTAAAATAACGATTAGTGCCTTTTTGCATCAATCCTTGCAAATGAGGTCAACTGTAATCAGATGGCTAATGAAATTAATTCCAGTAACTAACAGATAAGATCTCAGTCTTGGGTGAGAGAACAGTTTAGAGAGAGATTGGGTAAACTAGATGCTTTCCAATCATCAGATCTTGATGACTCGCATCTGAGTACTTAAAAAGTTGGATAACATGTCGAAGGTATTAGCAGTCATCTTTTAGAGCTTCTAGTGGCAACGATCATACTGGACAACCAGAGAGTCCCAAAGATGGACTTCTCTGGAGAGAAGGGAGTGGGGGAGCAAGCAGCAGCCAGGAAGACATTGAGTAGCTCATTACCTTTGACTTTGGGAAAAATACTGGAAAAAATAAAATACACACTTCATAGGAAAGGGAGGACAAAATAAATAACAATGGTGAGAATTAATCAAGAACAGTTTGTCTCAATCCACTCTAGTTTTCAACTCCAACAGCATGGCAGATGCTGTGGGCAGAGAGGAAGTAACAGGTATGCTATATTTTGACTTTGGTAATATTTTCATACTGTCTAGCATGATCTCATTAGTAAGAGACAAGATTACAGCTACAAAACTACACGAGGAGAATGATGGACAAAATGATTCACCCTCAAAATGGAAAAACATTTCACCTGGGTTGTGCAGCTGCCTGACCTGGGTTTGGTATTTTCATATCTGATAACTGAAAAAGATACTGAGTTTATTATGTACAATATGTTTGCTCTGTCTTTGGTGGATAGGACTAAACTGGGCTTAAAGTGCAGCAAGAGAGCAGAAAATTGAAGCAAAACTTGCTAAGGGGAAGACTAAGCTGCCCTGGGATATATTGGTTAGGGCAGCTGCAGGATCTCGGATTAGAGATCTTGGGACAAATGTCTCCAGGAAAGGCTACTGGTACATCAGGGTGGAGAGATGGACAGTGTAGTCCCTGGAGATCCTTTCTAGATCTAGTTTCGTGCAGTATGAGGGGTGATTGTTTGGATGCATTTTAGGCAATATCTTGGAAATTTCATTCATAAGCCAAGGGGGGAAGGATGGATTGAAGAATGGGATTGACCCAGGGACACAGTTTTACGAAGGTTGTCTAATACCTGAAAAAAGGCAGCAATCTTAGACAAATTCATTAAAATTCTGTTTAAACCCAGCAGCTGCATGGGCAAAAATGGCTTTGATGTAATTCAAATCTTTAAATGTGAGTGAATGTTTCTGCTCTTACATAAACCTGTTCGTTTGGGCAGTTCAGAGGGGAATTCCGGAACAGCGAAACCGGTCCCACGGAGGTACCCCGGGACAGACTCACCTGGCAACACACCGTGACATTTGGCTGCTGTCTGCTCAAAAAGAGACTCCATAGGAAAATTAAACCTGCAGATCGAGGTGTTCGATAGAGAAGGAAATCTTATTGCTACCAGTATCTGATTGCTGACAGTGAAGCAGGAAAAACATTCCTTCCGCAAGAAATACACAGTAAATATACATTATTTTGAATATTTTTGTAGTCTGGCTAGCATATTTGATCCAAATAGCTACAAACTTCCCTTTAATACAGTAGCTGGCAGGCTGCTAATTCGACCACCGGTAGTTTGCAGCCGACGGATAAAGACTGAAGGCTGTTTCGGAGGAAGATTGTTTCAAAACATGGCTTAAATGGTGTCGCGGGATTTACGACAGCCCCTCGGGCTCCGTTCAAACGCTTTGGCGTCCAAGCGGATGGAAAGCGCAGTCGAACAGCCAGCCCCGCGTGCCGGCCCGGCGGGCGCTTTCCCTCCCGCGCTCTCGGGAGAGGTCCCAGCTCTGCAGCCCCCGCCAGCCCCCCGTGCACGTGGGCGGCCGCCAGATGTGCACAGATGCGATCGCCTGCAATTCGGTAAACACTGCTTCCGACGATGCCGCGGAAAGGGAATCTGGTTCGCTCCCTCCAGGCGATACAGTGCTAACTGGAATGGAAAAGAGTGAGCGGCTAAGTGGGAAGCAGCCGGCAGAGGCGAGGGAGGACGGCCGCGCGGGCAGCGCGGGCAGCGCTTTCTGCCGAGTAGAGGTTGCGCCTGCCCTTTGCGGAGGTGGTCTTTCCCCGGGGGGGACGCTCCCTTCCCCAAACGCAGCCGGGCAAGCAACGCCCTGCTACGCGGGCAGTGGGTGCCGGGGGTACGCGGCGGTCGCACGAGCCCCCCCAGCTAGTTTGGAGGGACGCGGTTTCGTTCCCGCACGAGCGGGCATTGCTCTGCGGAGCACACTCGGCAGTCCCTCTAGAGTCGCTTTACTACACCTCTACTACTAGCAGTACCTGACCGGAGCAAGCAGAGCACATCCTTTTGGTGCAATTGCTTTTTATTTAATCTATTATTGGTTTATTCATTTGTGGCTACTCTGGCTGAAGGAGCTTATTAAATAGCAATGCTCAGATACCATCCTGAAACAGCTGGCACGGCATATTTTTTAAGAACTTCAGTATTTTTAAAAAACATGCACGCATGATTTCACATTGGTGGTGGTCTCAGTTTGCGTGGTTTCCGATTCCTCTTCGTAATTCTGCTTACGTCTCGCTCAGCAGGGTGTGTTTGCAGATCTGACTCATTCGAGAGCTGCTCAGAGTAATTAAAATGAGCGTGGATCTCTGTGGCCTCCCCGAAGAGCTGGCGAGGGCGGGGGGAGAGCAAGGCACCGCAGTCGGAAGCCAGCACTGGGAAAAGACCACAGCCCGGGCCGCCTACGGTCGAGCTCCTCGGTTATTCTCTAGCAGCCTAGTTTCTACCCACAAAAAAAAATTAGAATTGAGTAAAACACAAGCGTACGTACGAGGGAAAAAAATAAGACAAGCACCGCTGCGCCTCTGAGGACAGGCAGGAAAGTCAGTACCTCGCAGCAGCCTGGTGCGAGGGTGGCTTTACGGGAATGCCTGCGGCACCGTGCAGGCGTCCCTGCGTGCCCTGAGGCTCGGGCAGGCTGCTGCCGGGCGGCCCCGTGGTGCCCGCCGCTCCATCCCAGCGCTGCCTTGGTGCAGCAGCTTAGCCCTCGGGGTAGTTTTCCTCGGTGATACTCATTTCCCCACTTTAAGCAGAGGCAAGGGGCTGGGGGAATCGAGGCAGGAAGATGCAACCTTCAGCTTTAAATTAATTTCCGCCAGTCGGTCGCTGGGTTACGGCTGCACCGAGTGTCCCTGCGTTGGGCCGTCACCACTCGTGCCAGCACAGCAAAAGCTCCCCGACTCGCCGCACAGCTTCCTCTGAACCTCCTTAGCGCCTGCTGCTCCTGCCGAGGGCCGGCTCACGACGCTCCAAGGTGCTCTCTGAGTTAATGAGACCATTGCCCGCCCGCGGCGTTTTCCCCGCGTCGGTACCTGCCTCCCCATGAGCAGCGTGGAGACGCCGTGGTATCACCTTCTCGGCGCACAGCTGTGTTTTGTAAGTGCCTCTGCAGCAGGCCCAGTCTCAAATAGCAGGCACCTTTCGAGCATAAAACCTATTATCGCTCTCTTGACTGAGGCTGGGATTTTTGCTGGAGCTTAAGACATCCCAAATCCGTTACACTTCAGTGGGATTTGTGTTCCTGATTCCCTTCAGCTCCTTTGACAGTCCCGGCCCCAGTTCTTAATGCAGCCAGACTTTCAGCAGCAGTAAGCCCTCCATCCAGCTCAGCGGTTACCTCCCTGTTAGCATGATTTCCCATAAGATCTCATCCCGGCTCAAGCTCCTGACAGAAAACAGCATTATAATACTTCATAACTTCATATATACTTCATAGCACTTTCTACCAAGGTAAAATGATTCAGAGCACCTTTGGGCAATCTTGCCCGTCTGTAGCATATGTAATAAAGTTATTACGAAAGCCTTTAAAATAAGAGTCTGTTTAAAATATCTTTGTGAATATGCAGAAAATGTGGACAAAACAAGCCTTATGCAGAAGTTTCTAACCTCAGAGATTTAAAGCCACAGACTCACGCCTTGGAGCACCACTCTGGCACCTCTCCCCCCCGATTCCTGGAATAGCCTTGGTGTCTCTTCGTCACCGACAGCAAAGGGGACCTTGATGCTTTGCCGAGACGGGCCAGCAGCCGCTGCGCTCTGCCCTCGCTTTTCCCGTTCGGTGCCAGTGTTCGGAGTCTGCCTTCACCCACGAGCTCCCTCCGTCCCGAGCTCAGCGCGCCGCCGTCTCCCGCGGGGCTGGTGGCCGGCCACCTCTGCCTCCGTCTGCGCGGGGGCCGAGGAGCCCCCCACCACCGCCCCCGGGAGCCACCGACAGCAAAATCCACCATTACTTAGAAGGTTTTCTCGCAGCTGCTCTTGCCCTTTTTTTGCCACTAGTGATTAGTGCTCCCCTCTGCTAGAGAGGAGTTAGCAATTCCTTATTAATGGTTGACATTTTCCGGTTTTTGCAAGCTCTTCCCTGCAGGCGCAGTGCCACAAACGGTTAGATTTCCTCCCTAAAGCAGCTTGTCACCTAAAGAGCAACTAGGGCAACAGGCAGCCGAGAGATTCACCACTTACAATTACCACTTCTTCCCTCCTATTTTTGTACCGAAACCCGTCCGGATCGATCTAGATCTCTCTGAGCTTCGCTCCCCCATGTTTCCCGAGATATCCGTCCCCAGTGCAGTGCGCTTCCAGCTACAGGTAGTAACTGATAACTAGAAATTACTGCTCTGTACTCCAGATATTTATACTGCCTAAGCACTACGTATTTTGCGGGAGAGGCTTGCGCTGATTGCTCTTATCTGATGGCAGATAGTGCTTGTTTTCCGCTGTGCTGAACTGCAATGCGCTCTAGCGTACTGCAGTACAGCCGAGTATTAAGAGCGAAGCGCAGTGCACTGTTTTCCTAACACTTTCCCACATCTTGGAAATACCCTGCAGGCAGCTGCAGAGAGGCTGACCTCAAAACTGTTTTGTACATGTACTTAAACTGACTTCTCCAGAGTTTCTCATGATTTACACTGACGTAATGGTGTTCAAAAAGCGGTTTCAGCAAATTCAGCGTCTTCACGGTGCTGGCTGTACAACCTGGTTAATACCTGAAAGTCCCGGTGTGTCTCCTGGAAGCTGAAGGCGGGAGGCCGTTTTTTTCGGCAGCTCGGGCAATGGACGGGCACCTCCACGACTGCCCCCAGGGCAGCACGCAGCTTCCGCTCCTGCTCGCTGCCCGCAGCCGCCCCTCCTGAGCCCGCGCCGGAGATCCCTGCCCTGCGGCTGAGGGACCACCCCGGGCCTCCGCCCTGTCCTTTTTAGGGAGAGCGATTTTTGAATTTTATGGCACTACAGCATGGTCTCAGCTGGGTTTACTGGATGTTGCTGCTGCCTGGAGCGTTTCGTGGCTCATCAGGTTCATTTCTGTAATATTATACTAGGTGGACAGCTGTTGTGATTCCAGAGATAGACTTTCTTATACTGTACTTTATCTCCCTCACTGTCCCTGCTTGCACATTTTAGGGGACCATGAAACAAATAAATATGGAGGATAAGGAAAACTTCAAGTATAACAGATCACGGGAAGCAAATTTCTACTTAACTTAGCTTAAATTCATGTTATAGCCAGGGAGGGGGACCACTGCTATGGAAAGCAGAGGGTTGGGGTTGCCAGGCTTCTCGATGTAGACATTCATCCGGTTCAATATCTCTTTAACGCGTTTAAGGATCTCTCGCACTGCTTGAAGAGTGCTCTTTTTGGTGTTGCGCACAATATCAGTGATGCGTTTTAGAACACCAACAATGCATGTTCTTTTTCTTGATTATTTTCACGACAACTTAGAAAATACACACCGAATTTTTATTTTGACCATTCTTCAGATGAGATGTGATTGTTTTAAAAGAACAGATAACAACTCTCTCTCCTCCCAACAGAGTACAGTCTCAAATGGTGGAAGAAATACGGGACTGATTGACAATTGATCTGGGTGCAATCCGTCAAAATTCTTGCATGAGTTACAAAGAGATTAAATTAAAATTCATTTGCCCAAAACATTCATGTACTAAGCTGAGATGAGCAAGATACAAATCCTCAATTCTTCTACAATTTTCTCCTACAGCTGACAAATACTTGGAGAGTGTATACAGAACAGTAAACCCTAAGGGTGTTTAAGATGAGCTGCACTGGATGTAAAAGCTTTAATATAATAATCTTTCCAAATATTGAAGTCTAGATAGATACAGCAGTGAGGGAAAAGACAGGTGAAATAAAGAAAAAAAAAAATATACCAGGCAATGCCCCAGGGTGCTGGTTGAGTGTTTTTGCATTCCTTTTAATTTTTTTCCCTTTCTAAAGTAAAAGGCTTTTTCTAAATTCAAGCAAGATGGGATTCTTTATAGGAGCTCATTTAGAGGAAAGGGAAAAGCTGAGAAGGATGGAAACTCTTCAGTAGCAGAAATTGAGAGACATAAAAACATGCAAGGACTGTGAAATCTGAGCATGCCTGAGAGCCCCACAAAATCAGCTCTGCGCCCGCCGTTGCGGATTCTTGCTGGTGCTTTTCCAGCACACAAGTGCGGAGCAAGTACACCGAAGTTGTGACCCCGTGCCGCAGTAAGCTCTGTGACAAGCACAATATTGCCAGGGTTTGGCAGCTCTGCTTTGCGAATTAAAAGTGCCAAAATTAACAAAAGCGCGGGGAGGACGAGGAATGTGCAGGAGGAGTGTCGAGGACCCGAAGCAGGGAGCGGAGGAAGGGTTGTGAACGCGCTGAAAGGCCCCGGAGGGACGGGGAGAGCGGTGGTCTGGGGGCTGTACGAGGGGGAAGATGTCCAGCAGCGTGCCGGTGAACGCTGCTTGTCACAAATCTGGGAAGGGCCAAATACAGGTTTACACGGAGCTGTGTATATATATAAATACAGCTAAATACGGAGCCTCAGGTTTAGACCAAGGTCCGTCAGGATACGGACCAAATGCTCAGAGCAGTCAGTGCGACGTTTTCTGTAGACTTGAGGGGTACCTGGACCAGGCTTGAAGCGCTTTACAGTAAGAGGCATAAGGCTTCACTGTGCCTTCTAAGTCCCTTTCTTTTATCCTTCCATCCACAATTTTATTGGAGTGAAAATGACTGTGATACTTCACCTATAACTGCACATTTCAATAGATACTTAGCAGATTGTGTGTATTATTGTGCTGTGTAATGGAATAGCCGTAAAAGAGGGAAATACTCACAAATATTATCCTTCAGTATCTAAAAAAGCCTGGCTTATTTTAAGCTCACATACTCTTCTGTACTGATGAGTCCTTCGATATAATTTAATGGGTAGCACTGACAATTAGTCACTTCAACTCTATTTTATATCTCTTAATTTAGCCAGTTAAATATAGATACAAAGTTAGATAATTACACTCCAGTTGGGAGAGGTACTATAAACGAGTGAGATACAGTGTCTAAATTGATTAGTAAATGTGCAGAAAGCTTCCTTTAGATGCAAGGTATTTTTTTTTTTTGATTACTGTGTAATCGTTCATTAAGTGCTGTGTGTTGAAAGACAAATTAATGAAATTTGAAAAGTGTAGGATAGCAACTGAAGTTGACTCATTTCAAGATAATTTTCCTGAAATGGTTCTCTTGAAATAAATATTTTTTGTTGGAGCCAGTGAAACTTGTCACACAACAAGCTGAGGCGCAGAGAGGGTTATGTTTGGACAGGGATTCTGCATGAAAATGTTTTGGTTTCCAAATCCCGTCTTCAAACTCGCTTTTGAGAAGCAAAAGCAACAATTTCCCAGCCTCTCCCAGGGCACTGTGATATTTAGGCTTTATAGCAAGTTGTTGGAAAAACAGACCTCACCACTTCTTCGCTGCGTGGAAAAACCTCCCAGACTTTTTCGGCGGATTGTTTCGGGTTGTGATTTTAAAAGCGCTCTCCATTGCGTGCAGCCCGCTGGAGCGCTCTTCCCACGCGGACCAGGAGCGCAGCGAGTGCCGGGGACGCGGGACATGTTTCCTCCGGCTCTGTTTTTCCACCTGCCTGCCAGTCGGGCAGCAAGGGTTGCCATACACAAACATTTCTTCAGAAATCGGATCTCAATCCCCGCTGCCAGTTAGCTTTAGTATAAGCACTATTTCCAGGCTCTTTTCCACCCTGTGGAAATGTCTGATGTTTTTCTTCCTAAGCTGGGCAGAAAAGCCAGCAAGCAAGCTGAGTGATCTGCAGGATAGAAAGTTAAAAAAACACATGTGGATATGGCAAAACATTTGGTTTTAACTGTTTAAATGGAAGCAAAAGTTTGGACGTGCCCAAGTCAAAGTGTTTAATTTGGATTTGTTAAACAAAATCATAACTTTGTGTGGCAGTCTGGTTTGACACAAGATGCCCACAACGTCCGAATGCTATTTCCCTGGACCCATGATGGTTCACAGACACCAGATGATTTCATTGTGGTTTTTCATCTTTAGGTCTAGGCAATAAATCATATTAAACTCAGAAGTTTTGTAATGTTACTCTTCCATGCAAGCTATGGCAGCCACAAGTATAGGGTGCAGTCTCAAGGGAGACTGTTGATAAGAGAAGCACTACTGGTTCTCCACCCAGTCTTTCCACTAAACCCAGATTACCCTGGAGAACATACTGAGAACTTGTGACCCATTCTGAACCATTTGGCATGCCTCTGTAACCATATTTTATTCTGCAGAGCTGGAAAACTTTCCTTGCATGTCTGTGTTGCACAAACCACACTGGAAGTGCATCAGCCCTTATCCAAAATGCTCTTTGAAATACTATTCTTACTGAATACTAATGGCAGTCTATGCCTACACAGCTTATTAAATATTGAATGATTACCTAGGCTAGAGAGTATCTTGAGGCTGATAAATTTCAGATAAGCAGCTGAATAAAATACATATTTATAATTAAACTAACTAAATTAACTCTAAGGATTGTAACATATCTTAGCTAGTGCTCTCTTTTTATTGCACTTAAAAATTATGACCAGAATAAAAAAGGCCACACAAATACATGACTCGTTTTGTCAAAGGGATAATTGTAGTTTGGAAGGGTTGTTCATGTTTATGAACAGAAACTTAATGGTTAAGAATTAGACTACAACAAGAAGCCAGAGCATGACTCTACATAATTCAGGTTGCTGGAGCAATAAATAAAACTAGAAGCATGAGAACAACACCATTTCTTTCTAAAATGTGTAAAGTCATAACTCACAGAAGATAGGAGTAATGTGCTTTCCTTTGCACATTTCTTAGGACTAAGAGGTCAACCTTTTAAAAGAGGTCTCAGCTTGGCCCTTAAATTTGGATTTGTCATTACTTTCATACTTCTGAATCCATTTCCTCAACTGAGATTTAGAGCACCTTCTCGATTTTGATTTGTACTCTCTTTTCTTTTTTGCAGAGAGACAACCTTTGACCAGTCCAGCTGATTGCCCCAGCTCGAGAAGAAAATTGGGACATTTGTCCCTGTTCCAGGCCCCGAAGATCACCCCCTGCTGAACCAGTGCTGGGCTGCCAAGTGACACCAGAAGGAAACCATCAGGTCTTCTTGTGTCGGCTCACCTGGACCTTCTGCAGTCAGCTGGCCTTGGCTGATTCAACCCAAAGGTTTAAAACAGGCAGGAAAGATTAAAATTCATTTCAGAGGGTGGTGATCCATCGTCCAGGACGTGTGAGTGGCCGTAGGACCAAGCATTGATCTGTGCCAGCTGGGAATGCATGGTCACAGCAGATAAGCCCTGTGTGTCCCTGATGGCTTCACAGCAAACCCCAGCAAGCAGCAGCGAGCCCTGAAATGAGCCCACCAGGTCTGTGGGGAGGGACCGGGTGGCGCCTGTCCAGGCCCCATCTTCTTGTCACTGCAGCTCATTTAATTTGCCTAGCTAGATACAAAACCAGCAGAGAAGCCTAAATACATGGCAAATCCAGTTGCATTATCACATAACTGCTATTATCATCCAGCAACAAAGCATAGGAAAGGTCAGCATCAGACCTGCTCAACTTCCAGCCAATACAGCCTGTAAACATGTGGCTTTCTGCAGCAATGCAAATTATATTCAGTAACAGTAGTTGAGGATATAGTCACAACAGTTTTATGTCTCAGCCTGTGATAATAACTGAAGTGGGAACAAATGACACATTCAAGTAGTTATGGCTTATTGCAATATGTGGTACTGCACAATGAAATGAAAGCATTATCAAATATAGTGGGAACTGTATAAATTGCAAACAGTGACTGTATGCAGATGACTGAGACAACACTCATCATCTTTGAAAAAAAACAGATTGTAAATTAAAATTTCAGAAATAGGTGAGTTAGCAGTTGAAACACTTTGCTGGACTGATATAAAAAAAAATGTCACTGAAAAATACTCTGCCTACAGTGCAAGGCAATTTATTTATACTTTGTACAAGGCACAGCATAACAGTGAATCATAGTTCATTTTGAGGAGGTGCAACACACTCTACTGATAGTGAGGGCCCAAAAGATGTGAGCTGACACCTACTGAGACTATATTTTCTTCTGGAAAATGAAAATGTGGAAGGATCTTCACAGACACTTGTTCATAACTGGAAATCTTAACAAGTAAATAAAAGACTGGTTGAAGAAAACCCTTCAGGCTGCAGACACTTGGCTGAGAAAGGTATGTTAGATGTTGGCAAAGGCTTTAAATCAGACACGTTCAAAGGTTGTCATTCATCTTTCTTTTCAATTCTATCAAAAGCAGACATGGAGACAAAAATGGTACAAGAGTCCATCACAGAGACATGTCTCCAGGGCTCTGGAGAGCATCGCATCCCAGTTATGTTTCAGGCTTTTACAGCTCAGTGAAAGCCCAGCCCTAGCGTCTGCAAGCAGATCCTTCTGTTGCCTCTACCTTGTTTCTCTTTACAGTAGATGTGTTTTATCTCTAGAGGTCATTTCCAGTCCATCACATTAGAGATTATCGATGAAAAGCTCAATGGCAGAACACCCGTGCCCTCACTTGTCAATGGAAACGTCAGACCTCCATGGGCTGCCTGGAGTACCTGCTTCGGGGTGACTCTTCAGTCCCAGGCGGTCCGTCTCCTGGAGATCCCCGGTGCTCTAATGGCTTCACAGCTCTGAGCAGAACAACTGATACTTTGCCTTTAGCAAGAGGCACAGAGTGATCTGCTGCTCGTGCAGATCATGTGCCATACACTGTCAAAACCTACGGAGAGAGCACGCAGCAACGTAAATCTGGGATGTAAGGCTCCCTTTTGTTGTTAGCAGGAATTGTATCTTCTCAGCCTTTTTTCATGAATAATTTGACTTGCTGTGAACTCTTGGGTTGATTTTTTTTCACTTTTTTTTTGTATGAATTTATCTGTCGGCCATGCACACGTGTTTTGTGCCCTGACCTATGCTGGGCCAGTTTCACACGTGCTAACAAGGATCCCTTCCCATGTAGGTCACTCAGCAAAGGAAGGCAGCTGGCACCAGGTATTTTCTCCTGTCTGATGTAAAGCTGGCAAGGGTTAATTCAAAGCCTTCGGTGTCTTTATGCTAGTCTTTCCACAAATCTTTCTACCACCTTCAGTGAGTTTTGAATCAAGCCTTAAATACTGCATGCTATGGCAATGCAAGTCTAAAGCAAATAATGAGGATAGAAGTGACATTAATGAAAAAAAATTAATAATGCTGCTTGCTGAAGAAAGAATAACCTAAAATATCAAGACCTCAGTAGACTTGTGTCTTGACATCTCCTACCCATGCTGCAAATAATAGCAAGGCATATAAGCAAGAGTCTTTTCTATCTAATCTTGACAGAATTGCTCAAGAAATATCTTTTTTCAGGGATTAACTGTTCCTGAACAGCTTCTTCAGCATAATAGTGAAGAAAGCCATTTTTCTTGTCATATATTTCTCACCTATGAGACTTTTCTTTGGAAACCCCTCCCCCCCCCAACACCCAAAAACCCTAGTTTTTCAGCTCCTATTAGAAAACAGGACATTCTCTTTGCCCTTTTATCTAGTGATATTGAGGAAACAAGTAATGCTACCATACTTATGTGGAAGCCAACTGTTCAGGGCTAACAGACTCAGCAAACTCAGAAGGACTAGCTCTGAATAAAATAAAATAAGGATATTGTATTTTTTTTTAAAAAAAATCCACCCAAATCCTTTCAACTTAAGTTCAGTAAATCAGTGAAGGAGAACTTAATAATGAGGGCTATATTTTAAAGCATCTTCCTCTGGCAGAGCCAGCAGCAATAAATAGGGTGACTTCTAAAGCTACAGAGCCTGGCTGCAGTCAGGATGGATCTTGAGTAATTCAAACATGCAGCTCATAACAAATTGTCTTGGCACAGCTGGAAACATGAGCAGATCTCTTTTTGTAAGATATGTCACAGTTCCCAATTCCTGCTTTTCGGAGCCTGTATCTACAGGTTTTGTGCTCACATAAACACAGTCTTTCTCAGAAATCATGCTCCTGTAGAATAAATACAGGCAAAACTCTTCTTTTGTCCTAGGGTTAGTGTGATACACCTGATTCAGGAATTACTGAAAAGATATACTCTGTTAAATTAACTGATCAAGAGATTTCTTTCAGCCTTAAAAATATACTAGCCAATGTAATCCTAATCCTCATATTAATTATAAAGAAACTTCAGGAAGATGAGCTGAAAGCTACTCAGGAGTTATCTCCTGCTCTTCCAAAACTTCAGGTCTGGCTAAACTTAAACTTCTGAAGATTTTGTCATGAGGAGCTACGATGCATCCTCCAGACAGCCTTGCCCGTGCCACCTGAAGCAATAGGCAACCAGAGTTATCCACATTATTCGATGGCTCTCAGAGTTCTACGTCTTGCTGCATCACAAGGTAGAGAATTCAGGTAGAGCAGGTTGGTGCAGCTGTGCATCTGGCTAGCCCCTTTGGGCAGGTGGTGGATACGAGTGTGTATTTTTTCTGAATATCCAATATTCATTGCACCATGCTATATCATAACAGAGGAGTGGGTGACCTAACGGGAAGCTGGGGCATGGAAAGTGGAGATCGTAGTCTGCACACTCCAGTATCAATAGCGTGCAAAAGGGATAAACTGCATAAACACCATTGTATTCTTTCTATGCAGTAGGGTTTCTCAACCTCACCTGCAGCAGAACATGTGCTCTTCCGTAAACCTTAGCAGTGGCAGAAAATAGCTAGACTCATAGAGAAAAGTCTCATATTAGGAGTTTTACTTGACATAGTGGGCCCAGTTCTCAACTGGTGCAAACTGGGCTTGCTCTGTCGATCCTCAAGTGGCTGAATAGGAACCAGGGATGAGTGTGATCGTGCGGCCAGAGGCTGCATTGGACCGAAGAGCCAAGCCCTGGGGGGCACGTGTGGGCTCGTGCATGAGCTGGATCCCGGTACTTGGTGCGCTGCCCCTGGCCAGCCCAGGCAGGAAGCCTGCCCTGGCGAGGAAAGCACCGCTTACACTGGGGAGTGTGATGGCGTGGCGCTGCGAGGAAAGTATCCTCAGGGCTGTACTAGGAAAGAAATCGGATGTAGGAAAAATGCAGTCAGAAGATGGTGGTCTTTTCCTTCTTTCTACTTGAAAATATAGGTCCCTCCTTGAGATGTTTTTAGATACCTTTAAAGCTAAAAATATTTTAAAAAGCTAATGTCAAGAATTTTTACGGAAGTCCAACTGTCCTGGCCAAAATGACACCAGATTTTTTGCTCTTATTCCTCTCTCCCCTGCGGATTGCTCAGAGCAGCCTTGAATTTTTGCCTAAAATTTTGTTGAACTTTAAGCTGAAAAACCTACCTTCTCCAGATTTCTGTCTGCCTCTGGAGGGTTGTTACTAGACCTATTAAAAGTGGAGATGTCTGACAGAGACTTTTTTTATACTGAATTGGCTTTCCTGCCATTTAGCAAAGCTGAGAAAAAGTTACTTGGTTGAGGATTTGTGCCTTATTCTTGTCCTTTTTCAGACTTTAGCACAGGCAAGAGAAACCTGAAATCACAACTGTAAAAAGTGGCCCTGGCATCGATAAGACAGTCAGGGAACTTTGGGCAGGCTGTAATAAATAGAAAAGCATGGAGACACCAGTGTGAACGGAAACACTTGTTTTTGTTAGAATAAGTATTTATTCAAGGTGTGAGGGGACCCTGTGCATTCAGTTACCTGCTCGAAGGACTTCGGTGTACAACAGGAACAGGAATTGCTCTGATACGAACCTGGCCTGCTGAGATCAGGGTTAGGGTAGACTTTCTTGGGCAAGCCCACCCCTGTACTGAATCCAAGAAATTCCGTTTCTACATTCATTAATGTTGGGCAGATTCAAAATCCAGTTCCAAGGTGCAAACCGAGCCCATCTAACCCCCGTTACAGTCAATGCCATTCCTGCTTGCTTCCATGGGGCCAGGGTTCAAGCTCTTCCATGTGCGAGCTGAATTTCCATCACACCTCAGTTAATGTTAATGAATCTCCCATTAACTGTTTTGGTGCCCACCCTCTTCAGGAAAAGCTCTGATGTTATTTCCTTAAATAATAATATCTAAAGGAATGTAGATTAATTCTATATAGTTCATCAAAAAAGAATACGAAATTTACAGTATTTTTTTTCACAGAAGATTCAGATGCAGAAAATGCCACCTTAACATGCAAAGCACAGCATCCTGCATGGGACAATAAAAAAACTGAGGAAATGAGAAACAGCATTTTGTTACCAGAATTGCTTAGAGAGGACTTAAAGTTCAGTTTGGATAAGGCATGCTCTCTAAGCATTTTTATTGCAGGTGCTATGCTTTCTTCGCCTACAATATGATACAATTTCCCAGGGTAAAAGTCATCAAGCATAGTACTTGAAAAAATGCCTCAGCAAATAATCCTGTCCATTAATGGATAAAGGTAAAATCCTGGAATATTCCTGGATATTACCTCTATCTTTGCCTACATGTCTCTCTACCTATTTGTACAGAATCATTTGCCAAGAAAGACTACAGAAGCAAGGGCTATTATCATGCTTAGGAGTTTAAGAAGAAAGATCAAAAAGGCAAGTATCTGTAGATCCACAAATCCGAGCTTCCTGTTTTCTCAGGAATGGAATGGAGGAGAAAGGCTATTTTCATGCTTTCCCTGTTGTGGGATCCATTGTGGATAATCCAGAGCAAACTGAGGCTCTTGGTCGAACCCTGTTCTTCCTGGCTGCAGCAGCGGCACAGAGCTGCACTGAGCGTGGCCCCTGCACCAACGTGCAGGTAGATGTTTGTTCCTGTAGCCAAGGAAACATCGACACTACAGGTCTTCAGGAGCATGGTTAACTCACCACTGCATCCCCATTGCCACCACAGATTAGACCATTTTGTTTAATGACTAAAAAACACACAAAACCCTCACTCACGTGTTCTAGGTTAAACTCTCATACGATTGCACTAAGACAAAGCAATTTTTGAACAACACACATGTAAAATTGGAGCATTACTCTGAGATACTGTCATTGCAGGTTTGTGTTTGCAATGCTGTAATGTCATGTCATCACTTTCATTACAGATCCATATTTTCAGTGATGCATGCCTTGTCACAAAAAATTATTTTAAAGCTGAGATTTGGCAGTGCAGTGCTCAGCCTGGGAGGCTTATAAAAAAAAAAAAAAACTCAATCCATGCTTTAAAATAAAAATATTGATTTTAGCTGATTCATGACTCAGTGGATAAATATGAGCTTTTACCCTGATTTGAAAACCCTGAGAATGTATAGCTCGGATATGCCTGCTGCTAAGGGAGATGGGTTTTCTCTAGAATTACACTTTCAGTTTAACAGACCGAGCAAGCTGTTTGGCTCATAATGCACATGGGTTTATTTCAGTGTTGCCTTATCATCTCCTCTAATTGCAATAGCCCATTGCAAGCCTTTTCAACACAGTCTTTACTTGCCCCTAAGATGGACAAATTCTTACGAGATTTCATTCTGGAAATTGTTCCAGGGATCCCATGGAATTCAGAAGCAGAAACAACAGTGAGTAGAGAGAGGGCTATATTTTAGTTTTCCAGCATTTTGGAATCAAAGATGCTGATATTTCCTTCATTTCAATCACTTCTCTATCTCTGAGTGACATACAGGGAAATAACTCACACAGATGTGAATAGAAGCTGGTACCAGACTCCCCAGATGCCTTACAGACAGGAGATGCTGCTTAGGGGGCATACTGAGGTGCACTCAGCAAGCCACAACACCTAGCGCCGCTTCAGACCCTCTCTTTGCTCTTGGACTACTCCAGCGTGTGCCAGCGTAGGCACAGGAGTTGCACCCATAGCCCTTGGCCATGGCCCTTAGCCATGGCCAGACCTCCCTAGGCTGAGTTAGCTGCTCAGCAAGCACTCAGAGCGCCCTCCCAGACCTGCATGAGAAGGCTAACCTGCAGCTTTTTCTGAAAGTCAGTGCAGGCAAAGAAGAACATCATGCTGTTCATAGCGTATGTTTAATTACAGGGATGTGCACACATGACAAACAACTGCACACTTTGCCTTACAGTTCTTAAATTATTAAGCAGAATTTAAGCCAGTGGCTTAATTCTGTATCTTCCAAGCAGTCAGGTATTATTAAACATGATTTTCTGGCCTGACATGAGGATTAAGAGGACTAAAATGCATGTGGTGTATATAAAGCAGGCTTTCATGAAGTATGAGCCATATTCTGTTCCCAGGACAGATTCTTTTATCTCTTGGCAGCTCAAAGGTCTGCTTTAGCAAGCAGCTGTTGACCCTCCTAGCAAGGAGGGCATGTCAGCATCCTGACCAGAAGAAGAGGGCAGGGCTAGAACACTAATATTTTAGGGATCTTTGAGTGTTTTAATGGTCTCTTTGAAACCAGAAATGAGGCATTTAGCTGGTCTTCATAGTAAGTCCTCCAGTGCCAGTGACCAGTAGTCAGGCTTACTCATCCCTCCTAAAGCTCCATTCCACTTTTAGCTCAAAAGCTCTCCCTTAGTTCAGCATCAAGACCACTTCTGGCAAAAGCTACCACTAAATTCAGACAGCACGTGTCCACACGTGCCACTGCTGTGCTGTGCTGTGGCGCACTTAAGCTCCGTTGGCTGACTCCTTAGGAGGCATTTCCAAATATCAGCACACATTGATCATTACTGCCAAGTCTGCCCAGAGCACAAACACTGCCGTGACGGTGCCTCGTATTCCAGGCCTTTAGACAAAATACCTTGTTGTGTGAGCTCAGACAAAAACGAGTGTAGACATGCTATGGTCTAAGTTATTCAGCATGCAATTCAGTAGCTAGCTCTGAACAGCTGTTTTAAAAGGTCATTTGTCTTAGAGGGGTCCTGACATTTGAATCTCTGCCTTGACAATGTATATTAGAAGTTTTCCTGAGGAGCAGACATGCAGTTTATACTAATTGGATTGAATTTCTTATTCCCTGCATGTGTTCTCCAACATAACTCATTGTAATGCTTTTTCCTTCCCCTAAGATAACACCAAGTAAGAGACAGATTCTCAGAGGCTGAAAGGTCTACTGAGAAACGATAAGAAAAAGTACCAGAGTTAACATTTTAGTTGTTTCCCTCCACTAATTTGCATGACAGGTTAGGAGAAAATAAATCCAGAATCCAATGTGACCTTACATAGCTGGTATCAAAAAGAGGGAGAAATTTATGTACGGAGAGGAGAATTTATAATAGCTGGGAAACCAGAACAGCAACACAGCTTGAAAATGAGGCCTTATATTGTAGAGAATATGTATTAAGACAACCTCAGTTTAGCTCCAGGTTTTAAAGTATTTCTGAACACGTCGCTTCAGTTTTAAAAAATGTACCCTGAAGAGAGAAAAAGTCAGTCTAGCCTCTTTGAGCCGCCGAGAGAAGGCAGGTGCTCCTCGCGCCGCGGTCGTAACGGCACGGCTCTTGGGTCTGCAGCGACAGATACTCGTGACCAAAGGAGGGAATCTGACTGCCTGGGAGGCATTCGCGGGCAATGTTTATTATCCTGGAGAAGGAGTGATCAAGAGCATAGGCAACACTTCGTCACTTTATTCTTTTCTGGCTTATAATTAGATTTTGTAGCCAGACTCTCAACTACCAGGTGAAAATTAATATGAGAAAAATCAAAGGTGCTATAGAATATTGGGATATAAAGGGTAACAGATCACTCCAGGGTTTCTGGCCTCACTTGCTCCTTCCATAGATCTTATATCTTCTTATATGTTTTTTTTTCCTGTCTACTGCTACTCTGAAACTTTATCAGAGGAGTGTATGGAAAAGACTACTATTGGCTACTAGGCATGGAAATAACCTATATGAACAAGGGATAAATTCACTTTTAGCGTTGCAGGAAGGAACTCACTTGAGAAGAACTTAGCAAAAATAAACGGAAGCTGTCCTCCCTCATTTACAGGCAATGAGCGTACAGTACTACCACGACCTGGGTCATTCTCCAAGTTGTTCCACCAGTGGCTTGCTGATCTTGGGTGCCAGTAGCTCTTGCTCCGCCTCTCTGTATGAGTTTGAAATGAGTTTTCTCTCATTATTAGCAATCCACGTGGAGTATGCTGACAGATGTGAACACAAGAGCCAGTACTTGTTATGTCAGTGTTTATCTTAAGCATTGAGTACAAAAACTACATGAGATGACAAAGCAGAATTATATTCAAGTTAACTGAAATGTTATGATTTTTCATAAGGAAATTTCATCCACATGCCCTATGCTAGAGGAGAGATGAACACAGACAGCAGTGACAGCTAAAAATCTTGGAAAAATACAAAACTCAGCATGAGAAAGAGACCTCAGTACACTTCTGATTATGCTACTTAATGAAAGGAAAGCAAATTCTGGCGGATTTTTCCCAAGTTAGTTGGAGCAGAGTGGCGGTGGCTTTTGAAATCTGTCACTGACCGAGCTCTCTCTTGGAGATTTTAGTTCTGTTCTTTCTTGTATGGCTATGTTAATCTAAATTAAAAAACTTTGCCCATTTTTTGTATTTGTCTTACTGCATTGATCTCATTCCTCCCTTCTGTAAGTCTGCCTTCAAGATTGTCCTTCAAGACTATCAGGAAAATAAGAAGATCATGTGAAATATATGAGTATTTTGGCATGGATGTCACCAAGAGAGGATTCAGACCAATTTTTGTGGCTGAGACCTAACCTGTAAAGGCAGTACGGATTGCTCAGTCATTCTCTATCTTTGGGTCGTGGTGAGGACTAGAGAAAAAAAAGTCTTTCAAGCTCTTCATCAGGTGATTTAGTATTTCTTGAGGAACAGAGAAGTCGTTACACAGAATGTTAATATGTTTTTTGAACCCAAACTCCTAATGCAAAGATCCAAATATCCTTAAAAAGCAGGTGTATTTGATTAGCTCATCCCCACAGGTATACAAACCTCCTCCTCTGTTGAACTTAATAGAAAGAGCAGGAATGGCACTCTGCTTATAAGAACAACAACAAAGACCTAAAAATTATTTATTTCAATCATAAAGCATCACTTGTAATAATGGACACTTTATGCAGACACAGAAATGGATAGATATGAAGACTGAAGTAAAATCACTATACTAGAAGCAATTATAGAAAAAACAAAGCTAATGGATAAACAGAAGTTTATAATAGTGGGTGCTCATGTGTGACTTTGTATATAGAAATAGGCATTATCATCTATGCATCATTTTTAAAGCCTTCTGTTGCAAGCCTCTATTTTAGTCTTTTCTGACTGAGAAGAGAAGGAGCTGGCCCAGTTTAAAACAAGAGGAAATCAAAATACTGCACGCCTATAAAGAGCAAGTATGACAAAAGTGATTTATGATCTGACATTTTGAAGAACTGTAGGATAAAGAGAACAAAATCTGCCTATAGGAGTGTGGATGTAACAGCGATCACTTAGTTATCAGAACATGGGACCAATATAAAACAGAATATGTAGCAAATTTATGCCTGCCTTTTCTCCGCCAAATTTGGCAATAAATTTGTTTTACCAGTCTTCAGACAGCCAAGAATGTTTTGGGCCATTTAACTAGCATCTGCCTTTCCTCTTTCCCTAAAATATATCCCTGCATTCAAAATATCCAGTGCTTTTCCCATGACAGTTTAAATTGTCTTCTCCAGCTGGACCTGCATTTCTAAATCCTCTCAGGCGCTGCTGAAGTCACCTGAGCAACCAACAAACAAATCAGGGCAAAGATTCCTCCTAGGGAATATAGGAGTTCCTATAGGAATATCTGTGGATATAGCTAGGATGTGGAGCCTTTGGATTTGTCAGAGCCCTTCTACTGTAATTAGCCACACAGTAAGGTGAACACAAGTCTCAAAAGCTAATGAATGCAGAAGAAGAGAGGCAGGACTTGTGCCTTAAAGCATCATGATGACAAAGCTATCACCCTTAGCTGTAAACCCACACTGGAGCTGTTCCAGCAGCTGACAATGAGGACGTGAGCTCGTGTTGCTAGACCAGCTTACCTCCATGCTCTTGGCAAGCCTGGAAAAGGACAGGACATGGCCACCGGTCCTGCAGCTGAGCTTCAGCTCTCTTGCCAAGTCAGCCTTAATACTCAACAGAGTCCTCACTCCTTCCTTCACGGGAGCAGCGCTCATCTGCGCTCACAGACCCCCACTTACACACACAGTGGAGTTTGCTCTCATCCTTATGACAACATTGACAGAGAGATATGAGAATAACTCAGAGTAATAATAACAGTCTTTTAAATTCAGGTGATATTTGATTGACATGTTTTTACATGACTAGCACCAGAATAGCTATGCAACTTGTAAATAATGATGGCATCAGAAGGGTAGACTTTCAAACACAGGAATTCCTTTTTTCCAGTTTTCCAAAGGCAAGTCTCAATCGGTTTATGCATCTAAGTCCTGGATCATGTCTCAACAGCTCCTGCAGAGTGGAAATCACCCTTTCTAGAAATATCTTCCAAGGTTTGGGTTAGAAAGTGCATTGCAGTATGCTGAATAATTCTAACCTCTGCAGTCTCTCAAGGAGATGAATGATGAAAGAGGTGATTGAAAAATTTACTTGCTCTGCCTGAAAATACTGCTTTTATTTTAAAGGTTACTATGGATTTATTCATGTAAGTATATTTAAATTTTTTTTTTTTTTAGATTTTYTTCAAAATTCCTCAAATAAAAAATTTAATTTTCAGATTTGTTATTCTTTTATTTCATTTGCGTGTAAGGAAAGGGTGAGGAATAAAAACAGACTGACCAAGGAAACAAATCAGAAAACAAAACTAAAACAAAAACACCTCTTAGCCATTTTTTAAAAATTAAAATACGATACAGCTAATTACTGATAGATATATTTTTCTGTGAGAAATAGAAAGTTCACTTAAAACCTACCTACTCAGCCTCCTTTGACAACTCGTCTTCTTTATAAGTAAGACAAATAAAGCGAGTACATCCACGCACTATCTCCTTTACGTAAATACTATCGCCTATTAAAATGTAGACTACTTTTAATACAAATATATGCAATTCCAACAGTACTAATATAGCTCAAAATGAAGATTAATTGTGACTCAATAGACACATCACTGATGGTATTGATATTGAGTGATTCCAAAATACAAATTAGGACCCAAAAACTGAGTTGGAATGTATCATTTAACATCTTACATTTAGAGGAATAATATACGGTGACAAAATTACTCCCAGACTTGCACCAAGTGACTGAGCTTGTTCATCCACTAATTGGTCCCAGGGAACAAAGCTCTCACTTTGTTCAAAAGCAGCCCAGTGAAGGAAGAGCAGTGATGTCCACCTAGGTACACAACCACCCGTCAAAGTCCCTGACTCAAAGATTCACATAGGCTGCTGCTGTTGCATTGATTTGATTCCTGCCTCTGCCTTGAAAATCTATCCAGGAGTCAGAACAGTCAGGAGCAACAGCTATGTGCCTGAGGACCTGATGTTTCTTTAATTCCATGAAGCAAACTGATAGTGACAACCTGAGCATTAATAAGTCATTAGAAGAGCTCTAGTAAACAGCATTTTTGTAATTGCCATAGCACTCACAGCCTGAAAATGAAGGCTTCATGGTGGAGAAATGGAAGGCTTCTTGCTCTAGTTTCCAGAAGTGGTGGCCTGTGAGAAACCATACAGCTGGCAACTAACCCCTTTTGTTCACAGTGTACTGTGTTCACTAAATAAAGACACATGTCACCTACTGGGGCATAAGGAAAAAGGCAAGAAGCTCTTCTACATGATAATACATTTTTTTGGTGCATGGCTGAGAAGACGGGGCAGAAGTAGAAGAAAATTTGCTCAATGAAACACGTTGAACAATGTGTAGCCCTTCTGCACGTGACACCCCTTCTAGCCAAGGTTCAAGAGGAACGGAGCCTTGCCTGCTTCCTCTCTCGACTCTGGAGGACAAAGGCAACTTGCCAAAACAAGTTCAAAGTGTTGCAGGTTATTGGGATGAAGAAAGAACAAGCCTAACCCACATGGAAGGGCTTCAAGCTTTCTCGTGCCTTCCCTTCTGCCCTACTTGCACCGCTGTCCTGCCAGGGTTTAAGAGGCTTAGCTCACTCTGTGTGTGGTGACTCAAAAATTATGATTTTTGCAGGTGCAGAGGAGAAAGTGTTCTTCACTGCCTCTGACATTTTCAGTGGAGCAGTGAACTACTAGTGCCAGCTGCCCCATTAAATCTGTCTACCATCCTCACAAAATATGTAGACATTACACAAGTCATTACTCATACTTTCTGTGCTATACATATATGGTGAAATTCTGACTGTATTGAAGTCAGTGAGAGTTTTACGGTTCATTCAACAGAATGATGATTTCATGAGCCATTATCTTATTCCTGTAGAAAAGGATTAGACTTTTTGCTTTTTGCATTGTGACATTTGGCCCTCAAATAATCAGAGTAAAGATACCGTTCTTACTAAAGTTTAGTTTAATTGACAACAAAAGGAAACAGCTCAGCTCTACAGTTCATGAACGTACTGCAAACCCTTCAAATAGTCATGAAGCCAAAAAGCAAAGATTGATGGAGGCAAGAGGAAATACCCATGGGCAGTCTGCAGGCACACCGACTTCCTGAAGGGATTTGGCTGTCTTTGAATTGTCTGAGACGCAGATAAAGGAGGTACAATCTCTTCCATGTGCCAATATTCCTGTTATTAAAGTCCTGTAAAGTTTGTATGTAAAGTTTATATGTCATTAGTCAAACACAGGAGGAGTGTGAGCTAGTGGGGGAAAGTGCAGTGAAAGTATGGAATGGAGATCCCAAAAATATGACTTCTTAGCTGACAAGTTACAACCTTCAGTCCTAAGGAAATGCAGTAATTCTCAAAAGCATTTTCAGCTTAGATCTTTAAGTAGTTTTCACAATGGTATGAAGTCTACTTAAAGATGTAAACTAATGTTTAAGTTTTCACAATGGTATGAAGTCTTAAACATTAGTTTCCTATGAAATGATAATTTAGCCGTATCGTCAAAAACAGCTTCCTATATTGTATACATAGGCTATAACATGACAATTTCATTTATACTGAATAACTATTTCATGGTCTCAGTGGGACAACATGCAGAGAAAGCTTTCCCCCACCTGAACACTCCTAGCAAAGACAAACCTTCCACCGACATGTCATGGGCACAAGCTGTATCTGTATCCAGCAGATGCAGTTCCCCCAGGAAGCTGAGGGTCCCAGTTCTATTCTAACCTCTTGTCCAGAGAAGTTTCGTGTTGTTGCAATATCCTTCGTACTTGCTATAATACCAGTACAAATCAGTCAGGGTAAACCATTATGCATGTGGTACATAGGCAATGAAGCTCTTATTTATAGGCTATTGTAAAAGAATAGCAAGAAATTTGTGTTGCCTCTACAGAACTGGCCATTTGTGAGTAAAATTTGTCATTTGATTAAGATAAGGCCTTTAGAATTTCACAAGGCTCAGAGCCTCCCCGCCCACAAGCACCTTGTCTTTGCCCCCATGAGTTTACAATCTATGTATACAAGAGAAAGGTGGAGAGATGTGGCGAACTGATGTCCCCATGGTCACATAGAAGCCATCGCTCCTAGTTACCTGGTCTTTGCTCTGTCTCATGCTGTGCTGATTCATAAAGTCACTTCTACATTTAATATACAAAAATACAGTAAATGTTCTGTGGTTTTATGTGCTTGATAATGGAGCAAATGCCAAAGGAGTACTGATCTTCTAAATCAAGAGCTAACTGTCAGAGTTCATTGGAAATAATCAGTATTTATTAGTCTTATTTATTTTTAATTCATAGTGTAGTGTGTTTTTGAAATATTACAAACAAAACATGCAATCCCTGCCATTAGGAGCTCACAGGCAAGCTGTGCAACACATTAATTTCCTCTACAGTGATAAAATATACACAGCATATTCTTTCCTCCTGATTCATATAAAATGAAGCTATTTGATGGATCCATCATGCTCTCTTAGGTATGTATAATAGATAAATACAGAAATGTTCCGTAAATATCCCCAGCTGCAGGGATTGCCAACAAGGGAATCAATTATGCAAAATACGTGGCCCTTTAGAGCTATACATACATACCAAGACTCAAGTTAGTCATCAAGAGAAAACTTCAGCTTTCCCCTGGAATCTGGAAAGCTTATTCACTTGATTGTAGATTTAAGCTATTTCTTGGTTGCTACCTTTCTCCTGTAAATACAGGGAGTTTAGTTTTACCAATAGTGATTTCCTTACTCAGGAAACCTGTACAAAGAAAACTGTGAAGCATGGGACTAGGAATGCTTCATTCATTCAGGCCTGCCAAATTAATGAAGAATGTACCAAACTTACTACTTTGATGTTGCTTCCTCACACTAACATAAATAGTAGTCCCACCCTTCCAAGCTCTGGGTGAAAAGGGATGGGGTGGAGGGAGGCATTTCATAGCAACAAGCTCAGGTACCACGCAGAGGAGATGGGATAGGGTCTGCTTTTGATAAACCTTTTTCTCCTGTTGCAATGCAGACACTCATTCTGCTACCAGGAGTTCCCAGCATGAAGGAGAAATACTCCCCTCTTGCTACAGCTTTGCTGGGGGACAGCACAGGGGGCAGACGGCACACACCCAGATGTCCCCCAACCATGAATTTGGAATTGCAAAACAGAGTGAGGGAGGCTCAGCATACGGGCTGTATACTTTTCTGCTTCTTGCCAACCAGATCTAGCAGAGCCTGTCTATAATTCCACTGGCATCTCCAGCCCTTAAAGATATGTCCGCTCTTACTCTCTTGGCCACCATTTCCTTCACAACGTCAGCTCCATACAGGGCCCCTCATGACAGATCCATCATAATGTCTATGCCGTTCCACCCACAAACCCAATCTTTTATATTCTATTACTATTTCATTGAATCATGTCGTTCTGTCTCTCTCCCCTGTTATTTCACATCTATCACTTCAGAAGAATTTTCTTTTCCTGACTGTCATCTCTTATTCCTTATTTGCATATGCAGATTTCATCCTTCCTTGTACACCTTCTGTTTGAAGGCTGAAGCCAGACTCCCTATTGCATAGGGGAAATCACTCATGGGCAGGACTTTTGAATCCAGAGGAACTGCAGCTAGTTAAAGAGAAAATTGAAGTGCTGCTTCAGGAAGCTGTCCTGGTAAACCCCTAGCTTTGTGTGTGGCCGGGCAAGATAAATGGCTAAATTATCCAGTGACTGCGCTGCTAGGGCTTTGCAACACAGGAACGATTTGTGCAGCCAGGGCCTTGCAGGATTGATTTGAGCCAGGAAAGAGGCTGAGTACAGGAAGAAGGAATGGTATGTGTCACCCTGACACCAAGACTGGCAGTTGGCATGTGAGATTCCCTTCTACTACTGTCGTAAAGTACCTACATCCCATGCACCACTAGATTTCCTTTCCCTTTTAAATACTTCCTAATTTCCCAGTAAGCCTTGCTATGTCTTTAGAGGCTGCCTGGTTTTTCTTATGCCAGAGCTTCCCAAACCACATGGCCTCTTCCTGGAGGCCTATAGCTGTTACCTTTCACGACTGAGCTTCAAGCTGCCATTGTGCCAGATCCCTTCACAGGGCCACACGGCTCAGTCTATCCTTGGATACCTTAGCCAGGGCTCTTGCTCTTGCTTCCAACCCAGTAGGAAGCTTGCTGATGTTTTGGTGCTGTTGCACAGCAGAATATCCCCCTTCTTTCTAATCTCCTTAGCCTACATGGTAGCGGACCCTCTTATTTCCAGAAGCGGTCACCTGTAGGATCACATAGCTTTTGGTCACTGCTTGGGAGAAGACCAGACCTTGAAGACCTGCTCCTTCACTGGCAAAATCCACTCTGCAGCGAGGATGTTTCCATGTGTTCTGGAGGCAGAGAAGAGAAACAGCTTACAGACAAAGCAGAGCTTTGCACCCTCAACCAGTTCCTCAACAGCTCACCCTGCGTGTACATCAAGGACCTGCACACTCAGCCTGTGTGCTTCGCTGGAGTTCAGTTGGCCTGGAGAGTCCAAGCTGTCTTTGATAACAGTCTTGCGACTTACAAAGTGAATTGCCTTCACTCTTAGCCTTTTAAAGCCTTATTGAAGGAAAGAAAAAAAAACCTAGCTGGGTGGAAGAGGAGGGGGCCTTCCTATAATATGTAAAGCTCTGACATAGTGCATGGTGACAGCTCGGCTGCTGCGCAAATGAATCTGAGTGTCTGAAGTGAATAGCTACTGTAAATCGAGCATGCACTGTTGTGGCAAGTGCTGGAAGTACAGAGAAAAAAATACTCCTAAGCATCTAGTTCTCATACACGTGTAGAGGCACTTACTAAGCCACAATAACTGTGCTGCAGGGTATCTTTTGCCTTCATTTTAGTACAAGGATTAAGGAATGGCTGCTTTGATGAGAGATCTGTCCCGATTGCTTGCAACCTTTTAGCATTCCCAGTTAAATATCTTTTAAAGAGAAGGGAAAAGCAAACAGAAAACAGTTCCCACTCCTTCCTTTAAGCCAAACTTACTATTAACATCTAATTACATGCAGTACTTAGTTCTATTTACTTTTGCCAACCAACTTTTGCTTGGTTTTAGTCTCACAGGAGGTACTTGCCCTCACATAGATAGGGGCTTTGATTAGGAAGAAATAAATGTTGTTGAAGAAGGGAAAGTTTGACCAAACCAGGAGACTTGCAGCATGTTGCTGTCTCTGCTGCTCACCTGCTCTGTGATCTTATCCAAGTTACAATATCATCTGAGGCTCTGATTTCCTTACATTTAAAAGTTGAGGGGAAGGGGGAATCATTTTCCTACTGTGGACCATGTTTGGAGACACAAGATTACAAAGTGCTAAAGTATAGCCATGTAACTGCTCCAGTCTCCTAATGACAGCTCCAGAGAAGAAGCAGAATATATACATTTTTCCTATCTTTTTGAGCTTACCTAATGAAGAGAAAAGAGAGCCCCTGCCCTAGCTGGAAGCAAGTAGCAACTGTGTCACTGATGCACTGAAAGGTAGGAAACAGGCTGGAGCATAGGAATGCAGTTACACGGCTGTTTGCAAATTAATGGCTAAATCAATTAAATGAAAGTATGATATTTCTCTTGAGGAAAGTCTAGTCACAATTGCAAGAGGAGGGGCTGGGGAGTGTGGATGACATAATCATGTTTGCGAATCACCAGCAGTGTGCTTGCTTTAATCCATTAATGGGGTTTTTATCTGTGATCATAAAAAGCAGGTTACATTCAGCCTGGAAGGGAGTGAGGGCTGGAGGAGGGGAGAGGGAGAGAAAGAGCAAGAGAGAGAGAGAGCAAGAGAGGGAGAGGCGAGAGAGCACATTTTACTCGCTGAATTGCTTGGAAGCTTTGGGCTGATAATTAGGGATCTCAGGAGAGCAGTTTTTCAGAATAGCCTGCTCTCCTTTGGATGGACCGAACGGAGGCAGTGGTTCAGTCCTGCTGATATTTTTTAAGCCCTCCTTGCAGTTTGATGGGCATTCCCAGAGCTTTTGTGCACGTCTCTGAAAGCGTTGACGTGGAAAGGAGCAGCAAGGAGGGGGAGGTTGGAGAAAAAAACTGCAGCTCTTCTAAAAATACTGAGGGCATGCAAGAGTGCGAGCAGGCTGGGGAGGAGGGCGAGGTGAGAGCGCCTCGCACCATGTTCCCCGGGTGCCAGCGCGGCGCATTTTTGGAGATGTTGCTCCCGTGACTGGATGCACCATGAACATTTGGGAGGTGACCCTGGCTTTCGTGGTCGTGGTCCTCATCCTCGTGTCCCTGCTGTCCAACGTGCTGGTGCTGATCTGCTTCCTGTACAGCGCTGACATCCGCAAGCAGGTCCCGGGATTGTTCATCCTCAACCTCACGCTCTGCAACCTGTTGATGACTGTTTTGAACATGCCCCTGACCTTGGCTGGGATCATTTACAAGAGTCAACCAGGAGGAGACCAGGTTTGCCACATTGTGGGCTTCTTGGAGACTTTTCTGACCACGAACTCCATGTTGAGCATGGCAGCTTTGAGCATTGACAGGTGGATTGCTGTGGTCTTCCCTCTAAGTTATCACTCCAAGATGAGGTACAGAGACGCTGCTCTCATACTGAGCTACACGTGGTTACACTCGGTGTCATTCCCGATAGTGGCAGCTTCTCTCTCCTGGCTGGGTTTCCATCACCTCTATGCCTCCTGCACCCTGTACAACAAGAGACCTGAGGACAGGACACAGTTTGTGATTTTCACTGGGGTCTTTCACACCCTCAGCTTCCTCCTCTCCCTTATAGTACTGTGTTTCACATATCTAAAAGTGCTGAAGGTGGCACGGTTTCACTGTAAACGGATTGACGTAATCACTATGCAGACCCTGGTGCTGCTTGTGGACATCCATCCCAGGTAAGGTGCCTGTGTGCTCAGCAGCTGAGAATATTCACTGCAGAGGAAGCAATGTTATGTTAAATACAATCTGATCTGTATCACAGCAGGGGATGGGGAGGGGAGAGAACAAATGTCTTTTTTGCCAGTTTCTATTCTGCATGTTTCTTTTTACTTGTCTTTAGTTTTCCTGTTGTAGAAATAACTCTTTGTTATGCTTTGGAGCTTGCTTTGGGAGGAAGCAAGAAACAAGCAGTTTTGGCTGGGTTTGCACTTCCTTTTGAGATAGTAATCAGGTCACTACCTTTTGTCTCAGAAGTTCTATTTAGCATTTAATAGATTCATATTTTTTACCACTGTCAATCCAAAATGTACCTGGGTCTCCCTGAGAGGGAGCAGACTGAGGTTGCACATGTCCTTTTGCTCTAGGAGTTCACAAGGGAAGCTGGGGCACCTCATGCTGTTCCTTTGCCCAGCACTTCCCTTCTTGCTGTGTACTCTGCAACTTTATCTTTCCTGAAGGAAGGATTATAAGGAAATGACATTTGTAAAATAGGCATGCTTGAATGCTTATATTTAAATCCAAATGAGAGAGACTTAAGTAGCAATGTTAATATGACAAGCAAGGTGTGTGTAAAGTTAATTTCAAATGAGAGTCCTTTAGCAAGCCTGTCGTGCTGAAGTGCAGGAGGAGAAAACTCTCTGGGGGCTGGGACAATAATGGGCTTGAAGGCAAACACCAAACAGGTATGAACGGTTGCTGTGCAAAAGAGTCGCATCTGAGATTATGCATAAGCTATAAATCTTGCATGAAAATGATTTGCCTGGATCTGGAAAGGAAGCAGACTTGGCTGAAGGAGGGAGGGTGGGTGAGGCAGATTTTCCTAGGTTATCAGGAAACAGAGGAGTATAGCTATAAAGCTGGAGCAGAGAAAGTCTTGCTACGTGAAGCCCACGGGTGATCCTGGCTGAGGAGCTAGGGAAGGCATCTGGCTGCACAGGGGAGAGGAAGCACCAGTGCATGTAGCCCGAGCGTGTAACTGTTGTGCCGTGAGAAGCAGGGAGGATGAAGCAGAGAGAACCGAAACAGGGATGGCTGGCAGGGTGCGGGATCAGGCTAGTGAGAAGGTAGCCGCACGTCAAGCCAGAGTGATCTGCCTGGGCTACGGGATTTAGGAAATGAAGCCACAGAGCTGTGGCAGGCTGGGGCAGGGCTGAGGGTCTCAACACCCAGCAGTGTCCGGGCTTGGGGCAGAGATGCTCCGACCAGCCAGGACAGATGGGGATATGACCAGCTGTGACAGGGATGGGGAGGCCAAGTAGAGGAGTGAATTCTGGAAAGGAGAAACCAAGGGAACTAGCAATAGCGTGGAAAGAAATGAGCCTGGCTTATTCAGAGGAACCAGTTTGGCTTAAGGGAGAGATGTGTGCCCAGAGTGGGCAGCTGGAAAGGAAAGGGTCTGGATGTATTTGCCTTGAGAAAAAGGAAGAGGATCGTTTGGCTACGTAGGGTGAGAGAAGGAGATCACAGGGACGGGGTGGTGGTGGGGAACGTCTGTGCTGGATAGGAAAAACTCTGCCAGAGACTGAAGGGAGGGGAAATCTTTCAGGGGAAATCTGCACGCTGGCAGGCTGCAGTGCAGGGAGGTGTCTGACATTGGCGAAGGAGTCTGACTGGAGCAGAGGGATGTTGAGGGCAGTCCCGCACCAGACATCCTGCCTGGGCCCCCTTGCTGTCCTGTGCTCTGCGAGCTGGAGGCAAATGCAGGCTCTCTCCATGTGCTAAGCAGTTCGCAGCCAGCCAGGAGCTGAGCTGCAGGACCTGAATGCGTGTTGCTGTCCTCAAAAAAAAGGAGGTCATGTTTTTGGGATTCCTCACCCTAAGGCCAAGAAGTTTGCAAGGATCAGGGTAGGGCAGCATCCTACCAGAGGAATAGAGACATCTGCTCATAATTCTCCAGTTAAGCTGTTTGATTTCTATTTTGACCAAGAATGTGGAGCAGAACTTTGGTTGAGTCCTGTTACTGCCCTTGAGAAACACATGTATAAATCTTCCCTTATCCACCTAGTCGAACCAAACCATAAACACCCTTCTGCCCTACGTGCTGTCTGGTTGCCTCGATCGCTCTTAGTATCTGTTCCTGCACAGGCACACACACACCAGCTATTCCCAGGGATTACCATAGCACTGGGATATTATGCCTATTACTTTAAGTATGATTGGATTGGACAGAAAAGCTTAGAAAAATCAATAGACTTTTTTCTGGTCTAGGTTAACTTGAGGGTGTTCTTACATTTTGTAAGCATCTCATGGAAGAGTTGATTCAAAGAGGCTGTGAGCATCATACTACCTCTTGCGAGACAGTTGTACAGGAACTTTGCTACAAGTATCCATTATTAATAATGATTATTTATCTCTCGTATCAGGTTATTCCATGCTTCTTGCTAAGAAAGGAGAGTTTTATGTCA
This sequence comes from Rhea americana, assembly GCF_003343005.1. NCBI lineage: Eukaryota > Metazoa > Chordata > Aves > Rheiformes > Rheidae > Rhea > Rhea americana. Next base: position 399,455 of record NW_028185539.1, read on the forward strand.
TCTTTCAGCCAGCAGTAGTGGCTGATTCTGACGCATGGTGCTGCTGCCCTAACAGGTGACGCAGGTACCCAGCTGCAGCGATTGGACTTGGGATTAGGTTCTAGACTGTGGGAGCCTGCACAAAGGCTGCAGGGCCTCCGACAGCAATCGGTTCATAATGCTCTGACCTGGCAAAGGCGTCGTCTGAAATATGTAGATGGTGTCAGTGACCTGTCCTTTGGATTAGAGACTAAAAATTGGGCTGAGGTTGCCAAGGAAACCTACAGGTGTTAGAGTCCCAAATCTATTGTTTTCCAGTGGTGGGCAGATAAATGAGTATGACTTGCGTTCCCTGACACAGGTCATATTTACTAAAGAACAGTGGAGATGGGCTGTGTCAGACAACACTTTCTCAAGGACAGCTCTACATTAGTCATTCTCTTTAAGGAGTCCTATTCAGACAGGTTTCCCTGCTCTGCACATTTGAACTTGGGTGAGCAGGCAGGATGTTTTCACACCACGTTTCTCTCCCCTCTTGTCTGTCTTTAACCTCTCTTTCCAACTCATTTTTCTCATGTAGTCTTAGTCCAGCCTTCATTTTCCCTTCTCCGCCCAAATTCTCCATACCACTTCTGTCCCCCATTTCCTTTCTCCTTTCCCTTCCCTCATCCTGTCTGTCCACTCCTGTATTTCATGGCAGTATGTTAACTTCCTTCTCCATCCACCGCTTTAGCCTGTCTTTTGCCCATTTTTTTTAGGTTTAAGATAATGGGGAAATGAATCAAAAAGGTCCTTTCCCATTTAGAACTTACTTGTGTCTCTCTCTAGCAGAACCTGTGCTACACAGCAAGGCAATGAAGTGATATATACATAAACTTTCATGCTTATTCTGGTATCTTATAGCATAGACAGGAATACCAGCAGGATGAGCATGAAAGAACAAAGTTCTCCACCTTAGATTACCCTGATTTTTCTGTTTTTTGCATGGTCTAGTTTCAACTCTGAGAAATGAGTATGGACACTTTTCTGCTTCCTGTGACTCAGAATCCACCCGCAAGGCAGTTCATTAATAGGAATTATGACAGATGGCTTTATTACCTGTGGCTTGGAAAGCCACAAGTGATCTTCTGAAGATCATTCAGAATGAGTACAAAGGAAACCTCCAAAATTCCCCACAAAATTGTGCGAATGTTTAGGGTAACATGTCCTTTCAAGTTAGCTTAGGTATTTTTACTGAGTAGATTTTTCTTAGCTTAACACCAATTTATCTTGATTATTATGAGAGGTTTGTGCAAGAATTCACTTATATTCTTAACACATGTATTTCTTAACCCAAATTATCTATAATGTCTTTTTTGTACATCTAGCTTTACAGATCTTAAGATCTGGTATCTCATAAACTTTATTTAAAATACCAGACTTTCAAAGGAATATAGCATAGATTTTCCAGGACATTCAAATCTTTAAATCAAAGCTTAGTCAATAATCCAGTTCTATTACTAGTGTCACTACTGGACCTTACGTATGTGTTCTTATCTAAGCACATGTAAGCATATCTATGAAAGCAAAATACCTAGCTATGTGCATGTCTCTGTATGAAAGCGTGAGATAAAATACTTTAGCCTGTAATGTGGTATTTATTGGCTACATCTGGAAAAGCTGAACAAAAGAAATTGGTTCAAGACCTCAGAACCTTCCAAGCCGTGCATGAGCCCCAGGAGTCAAACACGACTTTATGCATGCTAAACACAACGTGGAAAGATATAACTAGAGAAACTGTTAGAGGTGAAAAATAAACAAGCAAAAACAATCTAACTGGACCTACTTTGAAGATTTCTTTTCCTATCCTGCCAGGTGCAGATATCAGAAGTTCAATAATTCAGGTCATAAGTGAAACTGTAGAACCTCTAAAATCGGCCGTCTCCATCTAAAAATACTTAAAGTTCTCCATCTGTTGCAGAACTGAAAGCACATCATAGGTTCCCTGGAAAACGTGAAAGCTTTTTTCCTTCTCAGACTGAGAAACCTGCCATTTCTAACTGCAAATAACTCAGACATAGAAGAAGTAACATTTTTAGACGCTTTTTCATTCTACTTATGTATATTCTTTAAGAATGAGGTGATCTGTTATTTCAAAAAAGACAAACTTTTTTACATTGCTTTTTGTTCATTTTTGCCATCCTGGTAGCTACTTCAGGAACTGGTAAAGTGAGACCCTAGATAAGATGGCTCAAAGGATATGCTTTTTCCCTTAGTGTAATCTAAAGGTAGCATAAGAACTCTCTGCCATGGAGGTCACTAAAGCCCGTTAAGATCCACGAGACAAAACGGGCATTTAGATCAAACATTTGCACTTACAGTGTATAACGGAAGGGCATGGTAATAAACCTCACAGCTATTATTGTAACTGAGTTTGGAAGCTGACACCGAGGCATCAGGTATAAAATTTAGGTGTAAAACTAAAACAGTTCCATCCCTCCAAACCCCATCAGCGCAGGAGTTGCACAAGCGTGCAGGTGAGGAGGAGGAGCTCTCGCTTCGCCGCTCTCCGGACAAGCAAACGGGCCAGTTCGCAGGGGGATTCACGGCACGAACGCGAGGGCTCAGCTGAGCAAGGGCCAGTGACCCTGTGCGCTCCGCTTTGCAAAGCCTTCGGCGCGGAGCCCGCTGAGAACCGCACGAGCCGCGGGAAGATTTATGGCCCGGCAGCACACAGCTGTGTGATCTGATGATCGCGCCAATGCTGCGCTGAACGCAGCTAGTCTGTTTTTGCTGTTACATTTTTATTGTGTTTTATTGCTTATCTCTCTGGGAAGTTTCTCCTGTTTGTGATATTGTTTGAATTGCCGTTTCTAGGGAAGTACCATACCCCACTTTGGATATTTTCCAAACCTCTTTGAATATCATAAGGAAAACTCTAGCCTGCAAATACAGCTTAAAATAACTCAGAAAAGAGCTACTGCTACTTAACCCAAGGCTGAATTCCACCAATTTCATTGTACATAAATAGATATAATGAGTGTGTGCATATAAATATGCACACACATATTTCTCAGTAACTGCTTTTCAAGGGTAAGACGATCGTACAACGTGTTAGTAGTCAGTGTTGTCCCACATTAATGCAGTGCACCTGGTACTGTCCTCTGTGAACACCGTGCTTACTGGAAAGATTGATCCGAGTCACTCTGTAAGTAAAGCCATTAAACTTTGCTACGGGATATTACGATTCATGTTCTTGTTTGTGTTGAATGTCACGCAGTGTAAGGGAGCGTTGTCTAGAAGAACAAAGGAGACGGAGGCAACGAGCAACAAGGAAAATAAGTACCTTTATCGGTACTTTTGTCCTGTGCTTTGCACCTTATGTAATTACAAGGTAAGTGTGCACCTACCTACCGAAACAGACTCTAACTCGGAAAAGTAGGGCACTGTGAATCGGTAAAAAGTTACCATTTTTTGTCTGTAAAAAATTTTGTCCAACATTTTCTTCCAGCCCTATAACAGAGAGTTCATTTACTGAACTAACAGAACTACATATATTTCACGGTACTTATTCAATACAGTTCTGATGCAAGTCTGTGGGCAAAATTTTGTTCAGTCAGCTAAGTTGGTCTTAGTGTTGGTCACAGGAGAGTGAATTAAGAAGTGGTCCACAAAGGCCCGTGAATCAGATTTATAGTCCTTTTTTAGGTAAGATAGTCAGTTGCTCCTCAAACTGCCTCCCCAAATCAGGAGGATGATCTCCAGAGCAAGAGAGTAGTTTGAACAAATCAGACGATAATAATCTGGTCAAACAAGATCAGAGTGAGGTGAGTATATGACCCACAGGCTTAAAGGGGAATTTTGTCTGACTGACTAGAGCTCTTAGTCATAAACAGAATATCAAAGCTGTTCTGGCTTATAGCTTAAAAAATTCTTGTGATTTATGGTCAGAAAGCCTCATCTGTCTTAGGCTTATCTCTAGCTTATCTTTGAAAATGGTTCCTGTGGGAAACACAAAATTACTTCTATGAGACAAAAGTATTAAAAAGTGAGTATATCCAGATAAGCGTTATCAAGTTATTGTAAGGAAATTTACAGCTAGCATTCATTATTAAGAGACTTTGGAAAAGAATGAAATTATTAAGAGAGTTTGGAAAAGAATGAAATGCTGCTGTTTTATGCATAACAGAGAGAGAAAAGAAGTATTTTTAAAATAGTGCCTACTCCAATTTTACCCAACAGAAATTACTGGGGCTGACTTCAGCCAAACCCAGATCCATCATAAAAATAAATCATTGGAGAGATAATTAGCTGAATTAAGTCTCAGTATAAGTGGTTAAACAGCAAAAAACCATTTTTTCCAATTTAGGATAATATTCTGAATTTCTATTTCTAACAAAATAATTTATAAGAACATCTTGTAGTTTCTTGTTACAAATGAAAACCTGCACGCAACATTAATTTTATGTTCACAATAATAATAACTAATTAATTCATGCTGTTTATTTGTAACAGAATGTAGCAAATACATTTGTAACAGTGTTACCATATTTATTTTCACTTCTGTTTAATAGCCGCAATAAGATACTCTACGCCACACACTCTAACCAGGTACGGTTACTTGGTACACATAAGCATGGTCACTTAGTCTTCAGTCTCAGGCTATAAAATATCAGAGTGTTTGTCTGATTGCAAACGGTTAAATTTCACTTTGCATTGGGTCGCTGAACTTAATAAAAATCATCGCAGTCGTAGTCATAACAGCTTGAGGCTCAGTCCTGAGCAGCACTAACTTCGCTAACCAGACTGCCAGACTATTTTTGTGCTTCTCAATAGGCATCTCAGGCCAACATTCAGGCACCACCTCCACTCTTGCTCTTCACTCCGTAGCACCCTCATTTGTGTCTGGGCAGCATATACAAAGCTTTGATATCATCCCCGGCTAATGAGCTGTTTAAGCCCTCATTTAATCTCCCGCTTTGGGCCCAAAGCAGATTTCCCAGCCAGCCGTTCCTCTGCCATCAGCAGACCCTAATCCTCTGGGAATGTGTTTAGCCCTCAGTGGGCGCTCCACTCTTTATACCACTCTTTGAGGTAACACTCGGAAGCCCTAAGATACAGAAGAGGGGTTAGCAGCTCCTGGCTCTGCCCCTTTTAGTTTGTACAAGGATCACATAAATATTCACCCAGTATGGAATAGCTCTAAAAGGAGACAGATCCCCCACGGAAAATCTGCTCTGATCCTGATCCGAGCAGGGCGTTCCCCTCGGGTATGACAGATCTGGGCTTTGAACCTCTGTCTTCAATCTGTCGAGGACTAATGGCTTTTCCACAGAGAGTGGCTGTAAGTGGAGCCAAGATTCAGGGTCCCAAATGTGCAAGACACTTGCCCAGGCAGGGCGGCGGTGGTGCCCTGGCCAGGCATGCCAGCCTGGCAAGAAAGGCTGCTGCTTTCCCGTCTGGAGGGATCTCCGCACAACTGGCTGCGGGGAATTCCTCTTTTGGTGCTTTTAATCCCTGCTTGAGATTCCGCTAGGCATTACAACGCATGGAGCAGTACCCCAGGATGCTCTGATTCTGCTTGATTTAGCTCTCCTACTGTATGACAGGAGTATTATATTTTATATTCCTAGACATAGCTAGTTTCTTGGTTTGTAATAGTGTTGTTAGTAGTATTACAATATCTCTCTTATTTTGCCATGTTTATCATTATGTGGTTAAAGAACATTATTCAAAACCTATTTTCTCCAAGGAACTTTTTCATAAGAAAAATTAAACTACTCCGTATCAATTTCTAATATTTATTTCCAATTGCAGACATTTCACGCTGAAATGCAGAATTTTGCTTATGTAGGATAATAATTGCTGTCAATGTGAGAGCAAATTTGCCTTTAATTAAAAAACCCAAAGTTATATCATAAAGAAGTTAGAAGTCCCAGGCCCTCAGGAAGAGGGGGAGGATGGTAGAACAGGCAGAAGAAGATTTAAATTCTCTTACATCATCCCTGGGGGACACTGGATAAACAAACTGTGCTTTCAAACTGGTTGACTGCCCTCTGCACGCAGATCCTGCTAGGATTTGGACAAGCAAGTTCAGAATTCCTGCGTGAGTTTTGCTCTTACCTGTTTGTGCATATAAACGCATGACTTCCCTCTGCAATTTTAGTTTGACAGATTGCAAGAATGCGGCTTTCTAGTCTCCATCAAAAGCCTCAGCTGAGGTGAGGTAGCGATATTTTCCTCCCGCGTGAAAAGTCTTGTGGTACAAGCTGGCCAGTGCTGCTCACTGTCATCATATCTTTGTGCTGACAGGTAGTTCCTGCAGCACTGGGGAAGAGCGGAGGTTAGAAGCAAAGGGCTGCAAGATTTGCAGGTCCTGCTATAGGAGTTCCCAAGTCGTGCTGCTTCCTTACAGAATTTGCCCAGTTGTGATATATGCATCATTTAAGGAGCAAAACTGACTAACTGTAAATCAGCTAACAACCACCAAGATGTCTTTTCTTTTTTAATTAGTGAAGTAATTATTAAAAACAGGGCCCTGTCACAAGCAAGATATCATGCAAAAAGGTACAGTTTACCAAGTAATAAAGTAAAAATATAGTAAAATTAGCATCAAAATCAACATAAAACTCATGTATAACCTACTGATATCATTAATACAACAGAAACCACTACAGTCAAATTCTGATAAAATCAGAATAAGACACCAACAGAAACATCACAAATTTAAGTTAAAAGATCAGATCCAAATTTTAGGAGAAAGGAATGAATTTCTTCTTGTGAGAATAACATCACCTACCAGCTCCAAAATGCAATGACTGTTTTGTTTCAGTGCTGAATCTTAACACATTTTAGCCTGCTTGAGATTCTCAGGTCTACCCAGAATTTTCTCCATAATTCAGTAAAGTTCAAGTTTAAGCAATGCATAACAGATATGCTGCCATTATTCTAGCCTTTGATCTGCTCCTATAAATATTCAGTAAAATATTTTGCTAAAAATATTAACTACACGTGCATACAAAGAATTTTAAGTGTCTATTATCTGCAAAAAGAGATCAACGTAACATTCTCATTTGTTTACTGAAAGTGCAATGAAGTAATTGAGAGCCACTTGCTACTGCTCTAGAAAATTAGAAGTTTCTCAAATATTAACAAAGTAACACAGCAAAACAGTCTATATCTTTGAAGTAAAAAGGTATTTGAAGATCAGATTTGAAGAGTGACTTATGAAGGCAAGTAACAGAATTATGTAGCTTAGCCAGAGAATTTAATTTACAGGTAGCACTGAAATATTAATGCTCCTTCCCTGAAAATGTCTTCTTTTTGGCTGAAATGTTTCATGAAAATTGAAGCTATGCATATAATTTCCCTCATCAATGAGAGCACAAAACCCTCTTTCAAAGGCAATAAGATATATTATATGCTTTGAATGGCTGAGATCAATTTTTTTGTACATTAAGTGGAATTACACAGCTTGGAGTTTGTGTATATTTCTGTACTTTTCTGTACACCTGATAACTACAGGTGTAATTTGATTTTAAAATAATACACAAGAATCATAAAACATGTAAGCATTCTTAAGGAAACATGATTAAACAAAATATTAAAAATTCTGTTGATAAAAATATAAATTTTTAAATTGATCAATCACTTTTCAAACCATTTCAAATTTGAAAGCAACATTAGCCAGTCTAGGCTTCCAGCCTCCCAGTGTCTATTTGATGTGCTTTTAAAGAAGATCATTAAAAATTCATGGAACTGACTGACAGAGACTGAGACACAAGCTTGTCATAGCTTGGTCATAAAAGTATCCACTGATTTTAATTAAACTTAATCAAATTCACATCTGTAAAGTGTTCAGCAAAATTTAGTCAATGATGAGATGAAATTCAACAAGATGAAATTTCAAAATGCAAAGAAGGTCACTTCAAATATATGAACTGGAGAACAACAAGTTAGGAAGAAGCATTGCTGATCAGAGATTACAAAATAAATACAAGTCAGAAGATGATTAATTTCAAAATAGTCAACTCTCATTTTAGAGCATGTTAACATGGGTGCCATAAGCCACCTTTTATTAAGCAAGAGAGAATATGCCAGATGAACCCTCCCCCCCCAGCCTGAGTAGAAGATAATTACGTCTGAATTTGGTTCCTCCTTTGTAAGAAAGATATCAAATGTGCCCTGCAAGTAAAGGTTGAAGGAACAGCATTTACTTAGTCAAGACGAAAGAGAAGGGCAATGGATGGCTGTTCTTTGGCATCTAAATGCTGCGTGCAAGGTGATGGTGATCACCCTGGAAGGGCATGAGCAATTCTCCTCAGTACTTTCACAAAATGCAACCTGGTTACCTCGAGATACTGAGGTACACTTATTTTTTTCTGAGATTTTTAAGAGAAGCTGGAAGCTCCAGCAGACCTGTCAGTTTACAGGAGTATTTGAGTCTAGTTCAGCTCCGGGAGCTGGGCTAGGAAGGCTCTCCCAGCCCATGCACTGGGGAGCCCCCAGCTCAGTGCTGAACAGAGGCCTTCTCCTTTCATCTGTAATCCTTTCCCCTCTTGTCCCCACTGGGGCACACCTGCCCTCCCTGGAGGTAGTATACAGTCAGCCCCAGAAGATCCCTGGAAAGGCCATCCAGCCCAATGCAAGAAACGAAGAGCTGGGAATCGATTTGTTCGCTGCTAATAGGGCAGATTCACATGAAGAGGACATTTGCGACAGAAAGACAGTCCTGTCTGAAACATGACAGTGATCAGTGACTGATGTTTAATTATTTGAAAGTGAAGTTAAGAAGGTATAAAATGACTTGCCAGACCTCGTTGTCAGTCGGTGCCCTCGTGTAACGATTCCACTGAACTGTTCATTTAACACAGCTTAGCTTCTGCTGTGTGCTGTTGAAATGCATGCAAACAAATACCAAGAGGTGCTCAGAAACCATTTCAAAATGAATCACAGGAGGCCCTTGCCAGTAAGAATTTGTAAGAGCAGAAGTTTTTAGAGCAACCAAACTAGGTAATAGTACTAGCATCCCTAGGTACTGGGATGTTTTGAGTACTACTCACATCCTGAAATGAAAGGTTTGCTTTGCAAAGTTCATTTAGCCTAGAAATTGCATAGCTTGACTTTCTGTTTCAGAGTGCGTCACTTACTGCAACATGTAAGAGCACTTTGGTCAATATTAGCACCCCTAAAAACATAACTGGACAAGTATAGCCTACTTCTAATGGAAGTGATAACAAAAATGACATAAATACCGGGCAAAGTGCGTAAAATTATTCTCAGTATTAGTATCACTGGCACTGTGATGGTGGCCAACCTTCCAGCGATGACTGCAGACCTGCTGCACACTGCAGACTGCTAAGCACCATACTAATATCTAAGAAACAACATTTTGCCAAGGGGTCGGCAGCCTAGAAAAGACAGAATGACAGAGATAAGGGAAGCACAGAAAGACCGAGGCTCGTAGTCAGTGCTATAACCAGTTAAGGCTCCTTAGTCCCACATTCATGCTCTAATGATTGGATCATGTCACCTGCTAGCACTATTTTAAACAAAAAGATGTACTGAAAGTTTTTGGAATGTGAATAAAAAGATGGAGGAAAAAAAAGTCTTCATCTCTTAGCTGCTTGAAATACTAACATCATCATCATTGCTGTTGCAGAAGCTATGCTTCAAAATGCTCTTTGAAAATGGTTCCTTTGCCTGAAGAAATATTAGCAATTAAACTATTTTCTAGGCAGGTGTAAGAGTACCTGCTGTTGAGGACAGTTTTTAGCAAAGATTTTATTTGCCATTGCTTATCAGGGCTCTTTAGCAGCACATGTATCCTCTGAAATCATCTTGCTCTAGAAAAATCAATAGTTTTTCAACAGCTGTGGAGACATATTGAACAGAACTGCCCTTCAGCGTTTCTCAAAGACACATGAGAAGAAAACCTTGTGGAGTTAGCAATGCCGGGCTATCAGAAATGCTGGAAGTCTCAGAACAAAGTGAACGATCTGTGCTAGCACAGGTATGAGGAGTGTATAATGCTCTTCCCTCCCCCACACCTGGTGCCTTAAAATATTTGCCTTGTTGAATTTATTGCAAGTATATACCACTGGCCTTTATATTGAGCATTTTTTAAAAAATCAAGATATATACTTGCCTTCAGACCTGCAAATACAGTGATTTCTGTTCACTTTAGCTGTCTGTATCTCAAAGATCATTATCTACATTCCTGTCATAGATAAAGGGCAGACAAAGGTAGAGAGAAATTTTTTCTAGCCTCAGACAGCTGGATACTTGTGCTGGAAGCACCTGTCTCTTTCCACGGACTCTTGGTGGGAGCTAGACAGAGTTCAGACTAGATGCTGGATTAGTGGATAACTGCTAGTTACATTAGTAGGGGACAGGACTCCCACCAGAGCACACAATGACAGCCTGTGTCTCAGTCTCAAACTTTACTATACAAAATATGGCTTTGTGACAACACTTAGAAAAAAGACACTTGGCTATGTAAAAGTTTCTTTCTGGCAATACGTGCATGCTGGATACAAAGGTTGTAGTAAGTGTGAAAGTCATCAGGAAATGTACCTGGGGACATCATATTCCCTTCACTCCCCTTAGGGTAATATAAAGTCTATGATGAACTTCAGCTGTCAGAAACACGATCTTACAACACACTCTATTAGAAAAATGCACACAACATCACTAAATGAAGAAAGCTAAATATAAACTGAACAACTTTGCTTTCTAATGAAAGATCTTATCGGGATCAAAAACACAAGAGTAATTAGAGAAAGTAACACATACTGTCCATATGGGAGACTAGAAGTGTAATGGTTGAGGGTGTGTTATACAGTAAATGATTTTATGAGTAGATGCTGCATGACGTTTTTCATGAGCAGTGAATTTTCTGAAAAGCGTGGCTCTACTTACCTTAGAGTATTTATGATCCCATACACAGTATCCACTAGAGAGGAAAAATAATCAGGGCTAGGTTGCAATACTCTAGAGAGAGTGGTGCCCCTTTATCAAATATCTCCATGACCTGAGTGAGCCAGATGAGTTGAAACCTAGCTCTACACCAAAGGTATTTGGACTCAGAGCTTTTAGACTCCCAAAGGTGTATTCTAGTAACAAATAAATAGGCTTTTTGAAGTAAGACTGCTGCATATCTCCTGCTGGAGCTGTTCCGTTTTGCACGCAATTCTTCTACAGTTACTGAGGCAAAGATCAAGAGTCTTTTAGGAGACAGCACACACCGAGCCTGCTCCCAACCTCAGTAAATGCACAGCTAAATATACTAAGTCAAGGATATTGTGAAGTCTGGAGGTTGAGATGCTCAATGGGAAATGTGTACTCCTTGAGAAGCAAACCTCAGACTTACATATGCAGAATCACAAACATCCATAATGGGAGCGCTACATTCCCATTCTCATCATTCCTTTTAATATTTTCTTGTATGTGCCCTAAAATAAGCTGGGAAGGTTTTGCTTTCTTTGGAGGAGAGAAGATCTAAGAGAGCATGGGGTTAATTCCAAGAAGAAAATCTAGGGACAGTTATAGTGGTCCATCAGCTTACAGTTGTGCTGTTGCTCCATATTTTTCTTCCTAACGTTCCCTCTTTCCCCCCTTCTCTCTTCACAGACTGATTGAATTATCCTCTGTGGTTCCCATCAGTTCCCACTGGGGAATCATTTCCAAGTGCTTAGCTTACAGCAAGGTTGTTTCAGATCCTTTTGTGTACTCTTTGCTCCGACACCAGTACAAGAAGACGTGGAAGGACATCATAAACAGGATTCTCAAAAGAAGCTCCATCAATTCCTCTGCCCTGACGAGTGAGCCCCACAACCACAATATTCTGCAGCTGAACGAATGATGAGGCCGCTATGGGACCGTCCGGAAATGTAAAACAATACATGGGTAAAACAAAAGTACCTGGCCTATCCCCAGTAGCTCTGCTCAGCTGACGGGGCTTCAGAGGCAGGCTCCGAGGCGGATCGCAGCCCGGCCTGCCTCTCTCCGGCAGCCCGCGGGACAGCCAGCAAGGCAGGCTGCCCCGCGCGTCCTTCCTCCCGCAAAAAGCGTGCTCTCGGTACGCGCTCCTGCAGGCTTCGCCAGTACAGATCTCCCATTGATACCCAACAGCAGCCACGCATACAGCGGGTGGAAAGCTGCTCCTCCACAGAAGGACCCAGGGAAGTCCTAGGAGCAGAAAGGTGCCACTGTAATGTTGCTCTGGAAAGCCACATGGGGCACTTGGTGCTGGGCTTTCCACCAGCGCCCACCAGCAGGGCTGCCACCTGGCTTTACAAAAATAACCCTGATCTGGCTGCTTCAGTGGACCCCACAGATAAACCGCTAAAGAAATTAATAGCAAAACCTTTACCTGGATACCCATACAGTGTCCAGCAGAGCATTCAACCTCTTCTGACAGATGAGGTTTTGAACCATTCTGCAGAACTGAAAGTAGAGATAATCCTTTCTGTAGTACACTACAGGCTGGATTCAGCCAAACCTACTACACATTTTCTAAGTAATTTCCATGCAATCCTATTAGTTTTCTCCCTGTTAAATTCCAGAGGACTTTTCATCTAAAAATGGCAGAGAGGATGGAAAGACTAGGATGCCTATTGCATTCAAACCTCTTTCCAGTAAGTCTGAGCTATAAAGAGATGGATTTTGCCCAGAGGCTGTAGAACAAGGTCCTGAGCCCAGAAGACAAAACAAAACATGGAATATATGCTCCTTTTTACAGAATTTCATTAATCCTGATTTTTATTCCTATAGATACACTATTTAAAGGAAAGATGAGAGCCCAAAGCTGTTTAAAGGTACTATTTCCAGGGACATTAGGGCAAAAATAATGACTCCCAACCCTCCTCACCACAGAAGTGTGGTCAGTAATCTGGATCCACATCTGACATCTCAGGAGATTTGGATTTGGATCTTTGTAGCACCTAGACTGTAGCTCCATACACCAGTGTCTATGCTGGTTCGGGATGTTTCTAACTCTACTCAATAATGTTATTAACATTACATTCAGTTCAGCCTGCAGCTAATATTGGCCTACATACCTGTAAAATATCCAGAGTAAGGACAATCTTGCATGTGACACTTCCTGAGCGACCTTTAAATTATATATATATGTATGTTTTAAACATTATTTAGTTTATCATATTCCTCTAAGTACAATAACAGTTGGTAGATGGCTTCATAATTAAATGTCATGTAGACATCAGATGCTAAAGTCATCATTCCATGATTCATGGAATTTTACTTCCTGTTCTTAGCAGTTTCTCTCTCAATTTGGTGAAAAAGCACTATGAAGTAAGACAGTTTTTTAAGTGTTTTCTTATTAACTAAGATGTAGAATATCAAAAGCAATAACTAATCAGTTGCCATTTCTGTTGCTATGTCTTTTTAGGAATAATCAATTTCTGAAACAGCTTATGTCAGAACACGTCCTCTTCCTAATCTCTTAAAACTAATTTCAGGTAAAGAGCTATTGGGTTCGAATCCATTAATTGGCAAAAGACTTCCTACCAACTGACCTGAATTCTGTGTATATTTATTTCCAGAAGGTGATTTAAAGTCCATACCACAAAGGCCAATTAACATCAGAAGTGAAATTAATTTTTGCCAGGTAGGTCTAGAAAGCTTCTGTCCAATGGCCATGAGAAACAGCTATTTTGGTGAGGATAAAATAGCAGATACTCCCACACTACAAACAGTCCTGAACAATTAGGCTTCACACATGCAGTGGCAGCTTAATAACAGCTGATCTAGCTGACTTATCCTTACTCATATTCTGCCTGTAGATATAGAAGCCAGGATCATTACTTTTTTTTTTTTAGGAAATGCTTTCTAGCTGTCACCCTCAAGCAAAGTACGCTATACTGGGGGTGCAGAGAGCAGCCCGGGAGCCTTGCCGCAGCCACCAAGCTGTCGTGATACCGCGGCTGCGAGGGTAAATGTTAACGTACAAACTCACGTGGTCACCTGCCTTAGGAATGGGACAGGTGCCATAAGGGAGATCAACAGCTACCATGTCAGTAAAAACCTTCAGCTTAACAATTCATTTTAGCTATAAAACTGTAGTATATTTAGCTACACTAAAATACATACACATGGTTAGTCACAGAATTTTTTTCTAACACTGCATTCAAAATTAGCCCTGAACCAGCTTAAATTGTCTACCTCATCTTAATCATTCCACTTATTAGGTGTAACACACTCTTCTCAGGTGCAACAGATACACCCAGTTCACTGAACACCCAGTTCAGTATTTGTTTCTTAAGAAATCCAAGTCATTTTGATGACTTGATTGTATTCTGAACAGAAATAAGGTTGATTATTACTAAGTTTAAAAAGATAAAATGCTCTATATCAGATTGTTATATGTTTCACTAAGATTACTTTTCTTGAGTAACTCACAACAAGCTGATTGTTAAAGTTCACCACTGTTGTCAGTTTATATGTGGGGCTGCTGCCAAAGTCAATGGGAGGTTTGCATGCCGATAAACCTAGCCCCAGCGAGATGTCAAATTTTCGGTCCATCATTCAAGTCCATAGTAAGATAATTTCCCAGAAAAATTTTATGATACTGTTAGGATGGCTAGTAAAAGATGGAGAAGGATATAGCATTGGACTTGTCTCATGTGTATCACAATCAGTCATTGGTTGATTTACGTGTCACCATGAGCAATAAATCTCTCCCCTTGTATATGTTTAAAAATTTGTCTTTCTTTCATAGTGCCTTTCTTGTAGAATTAATCTTACAACAGAGAATAAAAATAATTTCCCCATACTTACATCAGTTCCCTGACACATTGTCATATTTCTACCATCTCAAGCAAGCGATAGTTGTAAATGCTGGTGCTTGATCAACTGACTCAATATACAGAATAAAAGTAATACCCTAATATTTCCTGGTGACATTTCATAAGATACTAGAAATATGATACTGTGGCTTGTTAAGTGCTAGATATTCAGCTGACTTCTTATAGGCAACTGGCAAAATTTTCTAAAATGTATGTCTAAGTGATGAATGTAGATATGAGTAACTACGTGTCTGCTGAGTATTATATATACAATATACCACACTTTCACTCCAGTGCGTTAGAATAATGATGGCAAATGTAATGCACAATACTCTGTTATCTCTGACCATGAAGCGGAACTGTTCTCCTCTAGTCAAACACAAACACGAGCGTGGTATGTGTGTTTGGGGGGGGGGGAGAGGGCAGGGGAGGAATTTTACAGTTGTTATGTAAATGTTTTTGAAAAAGTTTGTAAAGTATGGTTACAATGTGTGCCCAAAATATGGAACTGCATGTGCAAAAATTGTGCTGCTTAGGCAATATACAGTTTTCTATTTGTTGGTATCTGCCGTCCATATGCAGTATCTATTTTTCACATGCATGTTCAATTAACATTTTCTTCATATTTTTTAAAATTGGCAGCCAGAACATTGGCAGACAATTAAGAAAATTTAGTCCACTATGCCATTTTGTAGATCCTGATTTTTTTTCCTCTGTTCATTTTACGGTTCCATGTTATTTCTATATTCTCAAAGCCCTAACTGTGAGCTAGGACCCCATTTTATGTTATGTTTTTGAGCCAGTTTGAATGCGAAGACTTGGGTAATTGCAATGTGCAAAAGCTATGAGAGACTGATATGAATTTATTGAGCAAATAATTAGCACCAGACCCTGCCCTGACATAAATCAGCATAATAGTTGTTTTTTTTTTCACCTGAGGATCTGGTCCCTTTAGATAAATATATCCACACATTTTATTGAGCTGTCTTACATTTTATTGAGCTATCTTTTAAATGTGCAGGGCCATGTTTTCAAAGGTATTTGCACATGAAAGAGTGCAAAGAAATCTTCATGCATTTAAGTGCCTCTGCATTTTCAGGCTTATCCGACTGACTGTAAGAGCCCAACAACTTGTTTTCGGTGGTCCTGAATCAGATTTTTTAGACCCTCCCAAGTTCTGTCTCAGAAACCACCAGGTCCAGCAGCTCGAAGTCCCAGGGAACCCCTTCAGGAGGCTCTGTCTCTGCAGCGGTGGCTGCTCAGGCAGTGCCACTTGCTGCAGTTACCAACTGTTTTGCCAGTGCATGTTTGCTCTGAGACAGTGCTGGGAAATGATCCTAGTTCGCATCAGATCAACAACAAAATCTTCCTGAAAAAATGATTTTTCCCTCCTTTTGACGAAGTCTGACTTGAGTGCAAAAACAGCTGCATCAGCACAACTTGACAGGCCACTAAACTGAGGCAGAAATGGATGGGAATGAGAGACTGAGGGCCAGGAAGGCTCCTACTGCTAAATGAAGGAGGCTCTCAAGGCTTTGAACAAGGTCCTGTACATTTTCACATGTGCGTGAATGCCTTTAAAACAATCCTTTGGAAACTGCTTGCTTTCCACTACCGTTAGAACCACCTCCTCCCCAAATTAAATGCAGATCATTTATTATTATGAGCAAACAGTGCAAAAACAGAGACTTCACATGTATGTCAACTCATTGCTAACTCATCCTAGAAATCACTAAATATTACAGCCACCCCACCTCGTAGAGAAAGCGCAGCTAGGTCCTGATCCTACGATCACTATGCATTTGCTTTAAGAGGAGGCCCTGAGTCAGTGATGCAAAGCAGAGGCTCAAGTGTTTGCAGAATCAGGGACTGTATCTTTGTAACCTACTCAAGCCTGAAGAGAGGAGACAACGATAACATTGTAGCCTTAAATCTACTTTCTCGTTTGCTTTCTATGCTTTAATTCGTTAAGTGTATCTTGAAATCTTTGATGCATGAACTTTCTGTATGAAAAGCATCCTGCTCAAAAAGACAGCTGTCCCTGTTGGTGGGTACAAAAGTTTACACAGGGAAAAATGCTGCTGCAGTCTTTATCAAATGTCTCGCTGTGTATCATGTAAATATTTATTTAGGATTGTTGCTTTTTAAACAAATGCTGATCTAATGAACTAGAAAGGTTGTTATGGTTTATCTATATATATATCTATATTTATAACAGAGATGGTTAGCCCTGTAGTCTGTAAGTGCACTTCAGGAACGTGTGTGTTGAGAAGCAGATGTTTCAAGTGTATGACAGCATGCATGTGCAGTAATTCTATGTAGAAAAAATATTTTTTTTTTTGTTGAAGAAATACTATTGCACATGGATTCAATATACCCAAAGGCACAAGTACACATGGTTGATTAATATTCTACAAATGTATAGCTGGAAGTGGATCTCCATTTGGCATTATTAGTGAATACTGAGAAACTGTTTTCTAGTCACTGTAGTTATACAAATATATCTTTAAATCAACTATTTTTTTAAAAAAATACAAATAATTAAAAGAAAATCATGAGCTCCCTCCTTCCTGAGATTTAATCCAGCGAGTTTTCCCAAGGAAAAAGAAAAGCAGTGCTTCAGAGTGTGAATACCGGTGCGTGTTGGTGGGGTGTTAGTGTAAATGCCGCGTGGCCCAGTTGCAAACCTGGCTATATCCTTCCTGCCATCCCATCACAGACAGCCCCATTCAGTCATTTTACGTTTACGCTATCCTGAGTTCTCGAACGCAAGACCCTGCTGGATTTATGACCATGAAATCCTTATGCAAATATAAGGTAATTTCTGCTTCTCCTGCTTTGTTAAGATGCTCAATGACCTACAGAGAAAAAAAAAATCTCTTGAAATGAATGACCACTGTAAAAAGAAAAAGCCAGTAAAATATGCGGTGTCCTCAGGGTCACACAGCACTTGTGTGTCGAGGCTGGGGACAAGCTCTCCATACCCTGCCGTCCGGCCCAAACGCATGCCAGTAAAAGAGAGCTGCCTGCATCTAGCTAGTGTAGAATGAGTCTTTTATAGCAGACACTTCCCAGGGCTTCCTAGACGAGATGTTTGAAAAATCACTATCACAGATTGCCTTGGAAAATAGAAATAGGTAACTAAAAGGTGCCTTTACTTACCTTCATTTATACGCAAGGCATTTTTCTATGTCTTGGAATTTTTCACAATGGTTTTATTTTCTTGAAATCATTTTAGCATAAAAAGTCCTGTATACTTGGCAATCCCTAATCAGTCCCTTCTGAATTCTTATAGGAATGTAACATACTACTAGTCTTTCCAGATACAGAGAGATAAAAACCTTTTCCTCCAGATCAGGTTGTTAGATGATTATTTGTTAAAAAAAAAAAAAAAAAAAGAGAGAGAGAGAGAATTAGGGAGTTACTAATTAGGAATTAGTACAGTGTGGCTGCTTGAGTAAGTAAGGATCATCCATATGATTCAACATTTATAAGGTTTAGCCTATGTATTGTAACTTTTTTTTTTTTTTTGCAAATATTAAAATATAGTTTCCAATTTCTAAAAACACCTAATCAGTCTGAAAAAATGTAGTTCTGAAATAACATTAATAACAGTTGTTGTAGATAGGGCATGTTTTGATTATATTAGCATACTATTATAATTTATTGCATTTTACTTTTTTGTTAACAACAGGATGCAATTGCAGGGCTATCTATATGGGGGGGGGGAAGGTAATCCACAAAACCTCTCTAAATCCCATGGAGACAGAGATGCACAAACCAATTTCTAATGGAAAAAAATGCTCAAGAGTGCCATGGGTTAATACACACTATGGGACTGTAGGGTCCCACATAACCCAAATTGTACATGTAAGCTAGATTGTAATGGACTCCCAATATATGTTTTAGAGATACAGATTCATTCATGTAACGACAGATGCATAAAATTCTGCTACATTAGTACCTGCAACTTAAAGAAATACAATAAAACTGATAAATTTTAAACTGAGTACCGATTTTTGAATAAAAGGCCTGTGCTGCCTATTCTGTTTACAATGGCTTGTGCTTTGTGAATACATATCAAATGTTGTAATATATTTTTATTATATAGAGTTAATGGTTGATACAAAGTAACATATATAAAGAAATACTATATATGTATATTGTGATTTTGTTAAATTTATTGTTCCTGAAATGTGATTATGATTAAATGACTGTGTGAGCTATTTTTTGATATAAAAGCTTACATTTTAAAAAGTCTGTTTCACTTCCTTGTTGCAAAAGTCAAGCTCGTAATGTCGCTGCAGTGAGGTGAACCTAGCAGTTCTGCTTCATTTTTGGCAAATAGCCACAAAGTAAACTGCAATAGAATATTAACAGCACTTATATGCATCAGAAGCGAAATAACTGGAGGACCTTAATGCATAATTTGTATCTAGTCCTAATACATATAGTCCTATTTAAGGGGGAATAACTGGTGGTCCTCACTCAGCAGATGTCTTTTATTCTCTGTGTGAAGTCCAGACTGTTGGTCCCCAAATCTATTCTCCTGATGACCTGCAGGCTTTCATCACTACCTACTACTAACAACACCAGAACCTCAGCGCACATACATGGGTAAGCACTTACTGAAACCACACGAATTTATCCAGTCTCCCTGCTGGGAACTCTAGGCAGCAATTAGAGCTGAAGATTAAACACCACTCTGATGAAGCCTCCAAAGGGGGCTGTTGCTTCCCTTACAGATGTTAAAAAAAAAAAAAAAAAAAAAAAAGCCAAGAGTTCTCAGATATCTATTAATTTCTGTTTTAACCAACATGGTAACTTTATGCTATGTCACTAGCTCTCATCCCCCCCTCTATTTTAAACAGCTCAGCAGAAGAGTTTCTTGCACCTTTCCCTGTGTAAGTCCCTTCTCCACCCACTCGTCCTGGGCTCCAGGCTCCAGCAAATACCTGGAGAAACCTGCTGACAGTGCAAGCGGTCCCGGGAGGCTCTTTCTGAGACCGTGGGAGGGTTTATTTTGCTCTGGTCTCCATTACATGCTGCTTTGCATTCTTAAGAAGGACCTAAATATTGCCTTTTATATTACAAAGGCTGATGCAAAGGAATATTAATTCCTGGAAAGTTTTGCCTGAAGATTTAGCAGAGATGGAATAATTATCCCAGAAATGCACATCTCATTCCCAAGGGCCTGCCATCCAGATGGTTATAAAACTTCAGTCCTTTGCCAGTGTCCTGCTAGAACACAGTTAAAAGCTCAGTGCCAGTTTCTGGTACACGGGATTTTGAATAAAACCAACTGAAATGCCAGCAGCACTGTATACATATTTCTGATGTGGAACCACACTGCCACCAAAAACAGTCCCTATTTACTCTTTCGTATTTAGTGGTATGTGCAATACAGAAAAAATGGTCAAAGTTGTATGAGCCCCAGTGCAGAATAAGCAGATGTACCATTCGCCCCTTCAGACTAAGCTGTGCCCTGAGCAGGTCCAACCCCTGCCGCGCACCCCCTCCAGAGCAGGGCACTTACTAGGCAGATCCCAGACTGGAGGTCTCGCTCCTGCAAGGCAGCTCTGGATCAGCCACAGTCCATCAGAGATCCCTCTCTGAAGGATCAAGGTTGAGCATTCAGTGCTTCATGGGCCATTAGGCAACAACAGGCTGACCTAAACTAATATATGGCCAGCCTTATACATGGGCCATTTGCCAAGAGATGCATTCAGATGTGTGTGGAGACACTGTAGAAATATCAGTATATCAGTGCCGTTCACTCCACTCATTTACATCAGCATCTCTCCCAACATAGTCACAGCTTGCTTGACAGAAAGACTTCAATGAAAGGTAAAATTAGAGAAAGCAAATGAAAGAGAATTATCTGACAGCAAATAAATGGTTATTCATGTTTAGCTTTGTGTCAACAGAAAAGAAGCTTTCCAGAGGAAGAGAATAGTAAACTACTACCTTTCAACACAGGATAAGCACTTTTGGAGGGAAGTCTACCTCAGGAGATGCTTTTCCAATTAATCAAGAGCGAAGAACAAGCAGCAGTGGCTGCAGCCAGCCCTACACTGCAAATTTGGGGGCCAGTGGTGCCTGCAGGGGTGCACGGCCCCTCACCAACAGCAGCTGCCTCGCGGGGAGCCAACCTTACTCCTTCAGTGAGGAACTGCGCTTTTGCACCACCCTCCATGAGCTCAGATCACTGGGAGCACAGCATTTTCCAGGCAATTACTCATATTAATCTTTAAGCCCTGTATTTAAATATACATATGCTGAATTATTAACTTTCCTAATTAGGTTCTGTTATCTTGGATGGTAATTTCAAGTGAGTGCAGAGGCTTCAGCAGGCTTCAGGAGGAAACACTGCATATCTGTCTAAGCTTAAATAATCCAAACAATTACAATGTCTGGACACAGCTAGCACCGTTTGGTTTCGGTAGAGAGTACTGTCTTTTTAAATCGAAAATATTTCTCCCCAGATTTTTGAGGCCCTTCCTGAAAGCACTTTAGTGAATGCATTTCCAAAATGACAAGAGATATGCTGATAGGTTTCCTAATGATTTCATCATTACATCCGACTTAATCATTTAAAAATTAATGCTATACTCCCTCTGTACAGGTATCATGTTTAATTCATATTTCATTAACTGAAGTTACACAGCGTTTTCCTATATCTGCCTATACTTGATGACACTACTGCTTTCATTACTTCTGTAAGCTTCTTAAACTGTAAAATAAATGATGATACCCTTTTCTATGCAGTAGTAATTCCTGATGCTATGTATTAAACATCCTGACTTCCATGTCATACGGAAAGAAATAATGCTGGCTTGACATATTTTGCATGAATTCTGTTCCTGAAGTAGTTTGCCTCAACCTAATACTTCCAGAATTTTAAATTTACCTTTTGTCCAAATTGACCATCACAAGATTTCACTGACATCTTTGGATAAACCTCTCATTCTGCTATTGCTTGAGAAAAGAACACCTGGGGCAGGATCCAGCCAAAAATGATTGTATTAGTATCTTATGGTTCCTGCTTCTTTTTACTTTAAAGTCTCCGCTCCCCACAGGCAAATTGTCAAATTCACATTGTTTCATTTAAAAACAGGTTTCATTGGAATTTGTACAACTTGATATTACTCATAGTAAACGTGTTGTGAACAGCCATTCCAACATAGTGATAGCTTACCAGCTCCTTCAGATGTGATTAGTTATAAGCTTTCAGATAAACTACACTTAAGTTACTGCATTTTTGAAAGTAAATCTGCATTTCCTCCCTTCAGGCTCTTCGCTGCCCTCAGTGATCGCCCGTTCTCTGGCCTCTCTCTGGGGACGATCATGTTACGGCCATGTCACAGGCTCTCTCTAGAGCAAAATCACTGTGTCTAAGGAAGGACTCGGCATTTAGGATGCCCATGGAAATCTTGTTCCAGGATAAATCTCCCCCAACTTCTCGGTTTCCATCTTTCTCTGCATTATCACATATGGAATTAAGTTCTTGAGCCCCGACTCTGAAGTTTTCCTTCCTCACATCCCTTTGGATTATGGCAAATCTATTAAAGGCACTTTCATTTTCTTGTTCAGCACAAGAGTTATCATTAATCATAAACATATCGTAGATACCTTTAGGAAATCCAGTACCTTGATAATCAAGGAAGTTAGTTTCCTCCTACCTTCAGGAAATCCAATACTTCTTAACCACTTATTGCAACTCTGCTGAGCATGCACTTGCATGAAAGCCTTCACCTCTCTTTCGAAGAGTTGTTAAGACATAAGCTGCTTTCCACAGCGAGCTTGACTTGCCTGGTTCACTGCTGGGGACATATTCAGGCAGCCAGGTGATACGCCTGAGTGCCTAGGCATCCTTCCCCAGTCCGTGGAGACAAGCATTGCCAGAGGGCAGCTCAGCAACCCCAGGGCGGACACAGTGAGGCACCTGCTTTAGCTGATGTGACTCAATCTTCAATTTCTCATCTTCCACTACATTTGCTGAAAACTTTTCCTCTAAAATTTGTGTACCATCACAAAAACCATACTATACAAACCCAGCACACAGTTTACTTTTGCTTCTGCTATTACTAAATGTTACTAGTACTGAACAGCTGAAATTCCTATAGGTCCATAACAACATATTTAAAATAAAGCATGACAGCAAATGACAGCTGAAAGTCCTTAAGGACCCTCACTGAAGGAACATTGCAGAGACTTCCCCCTGAGTCCAGTGGGCCTTTGAGTAGAGTCTCAAATCTGAAAGAGCAGGTCAATTGAATTCACTGTTTGCAATCAAGATAGCATAAACATCAGATTTACAATCATGGCCAGTCTGCCATGTGTACAGTAACAAAATCACTTCCAGCTGCAATGCTTTGGAGTGGAGCAGAAAGTAACTGTTAAAGAAAAGGCTATGGAGAATGAGACATTTAGGGCTGCCTGCCCTCAGGTTGGATCAGTTATGATGAATCCAGCTCCAGCCCATGATAATCTCACCTATTTTTTTAAAAAAATCCCAGTGATGGTTGCTCCATGAACCCTCTATCCTCTCCAGATATTTCAATGTTTTATTGGTTCAGGAGCTAGAATATAGGCTGTGATACCTGACCTATTGCTACAAAGCTTGATGCAAACCATCTAGCCCTTAAAAAGAGATATCTTATGCATGTGCAGTTACCAGATGAAACATTTTAGTACCTGAGGTGAGAACTTGAAGAGCTTTATCAGTTCCATTTACACGGAACTAAAAACATTAACGAAAATTTCAGAAAAAGAAAGCGCCACAGTCATTTTTCTCCTGCAAAACCCCTTTGAAGTGGATAAACACTTGTACAATAAGACACTCCATGTAGTGGGATGGCATATTGGCACAGCTTTGTTGCACTAATCCCAGGCTGCTGACAAATCACCAGTATTAGTGCCACACAAAATGCTTGGAGAGACCTTAGGAGATTCTGAAAATAAAAATACAAACTACATTTTCAAAATTTGGTTACCAAAATGTAGTTAAAATCTGGTATTTCCCCCACTCAACCACCTAAGCTGTAAGCTTAGGATGACACTTTATATATAAAATATATGTAACGTACAATACATCTGTTACCCTGTTACGCTCCCTTAGATGTGTGGTAGCAGAGTACTTTACCTGTTTTGCTGACACTAAGGGAGCTAGGAAGGGCACCCGACTCCTGCAGCTAAGGGTCAAGCGAAAACCCCTCAACTGCAGATCCTAGGGAAGTCTGGCTCTAAAGCTGCCTTTGCATGTCAGGTGCCAGCCTCACAGCATTTGCAGCTACTGCAAATTTCAAGGTATTCCTGAGACCAAAATAGTAATTAAGAAAAGCAGGTGCTTAAAATGCTGACGACTACCGCACCCATCATCACAAGGTGTTTTGCTAGAAAAAGATCTTGCTTCACACCATGGATTCAGAGATACCAGACTCCACAAGAGGCAACAGTCAACCTTATAAAAAGAACCAGTACCAGTTTAAATCAGAAGCTAGCAACAAAACCAGCAGTATTCTGAGGCTGACAGCTTGAGCTGCGTCTTTTCTAGCATAGATGAAAAAGGGCAAGAGACAGGCCTGCACTTCAACTGTACTGATAGTTTGTTCAGGTGCATACCTTCTCACTATTGGAAATTATTGTTTTACCTCTATAATAGAAAAAAACCCATAAAAATAGGCCATTTAAAGTTTTTAATCCACACGAAGTGTAGATACATTCATTTTTTACAAGACTGCTCTTTCTTTCTATTTTTCTGACACAAAGATTGCTTTCAGTACTTCTATTTGTCATCTGTCCTCATTTAATCCATTTCGAAAATAGCTGCACAGCACGAAACGTTGCTGTTGATCTCATTAAGTGTCTTCTAATAATTGTGGGTTTTAACAAAGCTAAAGACAGCAACTTGCCGAAATTAAGCTTGTAGTGAAAAGGAATGAGAGAAAAAGAATATGAGTAGGAGTATGGTAATTACATGCTTGCGACTGCGACAGTAGGCAAAAGAAAACAGAACAGCAGATGGTGTCTAAATCTAAAGGAAAATGTAAATGACGCTGAGCTCAGACAGTTCTCTAAATAATGATATACACATATACATATATACACATATACGAGCAGGTAGCTGCTCCGTGTCGGGAGGTTTGGCTTGACAAGGCTAGGTGCATGTCCTGTCCGGGAGGATCGGGTAGCCCCGTTTGCCTGCTCCCCCTCATTACCAGCCGCTACGGGGTGCAGGGCCTCCAGCCCAATTTTCTGCCCATCTCTCTCACGTGCTACGTTATTGCCATCGATAAAGTTACATTAGATGCAGTGTTTGTCATCAGTAGTCACATAAAACGTTACCTTCTTCTGTGACCTTGTTGGACTTAATATGTCTATTTGTGGCGTAGCCTGAGTAAGCATGCTATGCTCACTGGCCTCTGGTTCAGAGGGGAAAATAAACAGGACTAAAATCCAACAAAACTGTCAGCACCATTTCAGAGCATGCTCTCAGGAAAGCTGGTCAGCCTCATTAAAAAAAAAAAAAAAAAAAAGGCATCATTTGAACGAGTACTTTCTGCAGCACAAAAACACATATCCCCTGGTCTGCACCTGCAATAAACACCCAAGAGCAAGAGAGCCTGGACAGGAAATCGAGCCAGCAAAATGCCTTATGAAAGTGTATTTTTTTTTAAAGAAGGCTGGAAAGCAGGGCACGTGTTCAGTCCAAATGTTTCCTCAGTGGAGGCTTATATGTCAGGTCTTATAATCTGCTGGCTGAAGCACCAACCAGCTGCTTAAAAGTCTGTTTCTAGTTATGAATTACTGCGTGTGTATAAACACAGTTAATAAGTTTCTTGGGCCTTGTATTGTTCGCATTGTTACAATCCTAGAATCAGCAAAGTACGACCATTGTGCAGAGCCAGGCAGGCTTCGTCTGAAGATATTTTTAATCGTACTTTGTTTATCCTGTGCAAAGCAAAAGAAAGAAAAGGAAGAGGATATATATCTATGCATCTTTCCTACTTATACACTTACTTATATTACAGATAAATATATATGCATGTTACAAATGTATTCCTCCAGAAGGCAATAAAAAGGCAAAAATGTTATCTGTTAAAATCCATTAAATTATTTCTATTAAAAACATTAAAATATAAAGAGTGTAATTATTTTTACTTCTCCTTACGTGAAAAGAACCAAAGAATATTGCTACCTACCAGCAAATACTAAACATAATGAAGTGAGATTATCGCTTCAGAACTTCCACTTAGTGCAGATTGCTTGCTTCTCCATTTTTTGGCTAAGATGCCCAGACTTCTTCCATGGACTGAGGCATATTCTTGTCCACAGTAAAAGGGAGTGGATTGGATTGGGTAGATCAGCTTTTAAACTGAACAGATTAGACACAGGACATATTGCTGGTGGCCAGAATAGCTTTCTGATTTTACTTTTTCTTCTTATGCATCCCAAATGCCACAGATATTTCAAAATCTCCATCAACTTTAGAGACGTTCCCCAATGGGAGCTGGGTGCTCAGTGTGTCCTGCACAACTTCCCAAGCCCGCATGCCTTCCCTCGTTGGGACTTGTCCTCTCCTGCCAGCAGCTCCTGGTGCTTCCATACTGTCCTTCGCTTATCCCCCCACCTCCTTCTCTTTTTTCTGACTTCTAGCAACTCTTCCTTCTTCCAGATTTTCCTCTTATTTCTTTTCTTCCTGACTAGAAGAGCAAGCCACTCAAAGTGTCCGATTTAAACTTCTCTGGGCATTTATTTATGAGCCTCACTTGCCAATGAATCTGAGAGAGGTAGCACTACTTCTGTACAGCAATGCTCATGCATACCATCAGCCACCACTGGAGTAGGAAAGGGCGAGACACAGGTGCTCACCAGGTGGCTTGGCTCCATGAGCTCCTTCCCCTGCCTGTTTGCTATTTTCACCCAAATCAATTTAGTTTTCCATGACAGATATTTTTGAGGGGAACTAGATGTGTCATCCAAAATCTGCCACACTGTGGCAATATCAGGTTAGATGAAAGGCCTCCTTCCTGAACCAGCAATGTCCTTTCAGACTTTGCATTTTTTTTGTTCAAGACTTTAATTATATAGTCCTAGGTTGCCTTGTAGTGGTTTTTTCTTCCCCTATTCCTCTTCAGTTTTAAATGGCCTGTGCCATGACCACAGAGAAGCTGATGAGATATTGCTTGTTAGTCTGCGTATTTTGTTTCTCTTAATAGATGCAGGTGCATGCATGGCCAAAAGGAGCCTTTCCCCAGGAGCCTGCAGTTCTTAATCATCCTATTAAAGTGACTGTGTATTTGCCATAATTTTCACATTAGAATAATCTGCTTTAACTGCATACTGAGAGCTGTTCACATTGTTGTAAACAGCTGATTGAATTTAGCTCTGTTTTCTGTTTGCAAATTGTCCCCCATTTGCTCACAGTTTTACAGAGCTGTTGAGTCACTGAAGTTGTTCAAGAGATTTTGGGCTCAGCAGATATGAGCACTGCTGCTCACGGTGAGCTTGCTAGCCTGAGCACACAGTTTCTGACATGCCACGGGGACACCTTCCATTTGCATGTGTCTAGCATCTAACCTGGTGGCAACTCTGGCCTTCAGTAGGGGCATCTGGGTTTTACCATGCTACAGTAACTAACAGGGCTTGGTAAACAACAGTCCTGGGAACGAGTCTGTCCATGGTCACAAGCGCAGGTGTCAGAAAAGCAGGGGGGATAGATTACTCCTAAGGCAGCAGCATAAAAGAAAATAGCTCCAGTGTGGCCTTGACTTTCCAGACATATCAGGCAGCAGCAGCCTCTATGGGTAGAGCAGTGAAGCATTAAGCCAGCAAAATGGCTATATGTGCTCCGTTCTGTTTATGTAGAGCCTGTACATTTTCTTCTTTCCATACTGGGAATACGTTCCTTGGTCTTCTGTTCTGAATAGCCGATGTACGTAAAAGAAGGAAGCTTCTTAGCGTCACTTGGATGTGGTCTTACTGCTTGCTTTAAATATCCTGCTCGCTGGCACACAGTGAGTAGAGGGGTGTGCACTGCTCCTGCCTCAGAGGAAAGGGATAAAGATGACAACCTCCTGTATCTTCTAATACTTCTTAAGAACTAGTGCTAAGATATTAGCTACCACACTGAACATGAAGACCTCTCCTGTTCTCCTGTTTGTTTTTTTAAATTGTTTAACAACTATATTATACTGGGGCTTCAGGAACCCTGCTTTTGCCCAGAAGAAAGAAATGTGCTGATGTAGGCAATATTTCAAAAACTCTATAACTTTATGAATACTTTTCCTATTTAGGAATGGTTCTGGTGCACTTCTAACCAAGAAACAAGATACTGTTTTAAAATTACTCTTATAGCTTTCCCTCCAAAAAGCATTTCTTTATAACATGCAGATCCATGCATTGTGAAAGCTAATTCAGCTTATGGTCTGAAGCAGTCCAAAAGTTGTGCCTTTGCCCTTGACCAGTATATGAGTGACCTGAAAAAATACCAAACACTGATGCAAATCCTGCTGCCCGCACTCCCTTCCATTCCATTTTGTGCTCACAAGGGAAAATGGAAGAGAGACTAGCACTGGCAATGCCATGCAGTTCATTCATACGTGAAGTACTGTTTGCCCGAGCACAGGAGGAATGAAATGCAAGGAAACTATTTCCTCGCTCCCCAATTTCTTCTCACTCACTTTCCCTCCCTCTAGTATTTTTGCATGGGCATACTGCCAGCACTTGCCTTTCACTTTCTCCTACCCTGTATGCTCTTTCTCTCACAGTCATCTACACCACCACAAACCCGTAACCAGCTTTTGCGAGATGCTGGATGTGCAGATTTTCTGTATCAGTCCCAGCCTATCTTTACTGGGATGCCCACCTCTACAGGGACCAGAGCTGTTCTCCACATCTTCCTCTTGCCAGCAGCATGACACTACAAAACCTTCTTTCTCCAAAATGTAATGACTTGCAGCAGTGACTTGGACTGTGGGTCTATCACTGCAAGGCTAATCTTTATTGCTTAAATTATTGTGCATCCAACTTACAGAGGGAGGAACAAGGGAAACAACAGATATCATGACTAAAGTGGTGTCCTAAAATCCAGAAAATGTGCTTATAAACTCAATATTAGTGATAAACACACAATTGCTACAAGAAAAGCAATCTTAACAAATGAAAGACAAAATATTCTCATAATCTTATCTACTTAATGTTTTCTATTTTTTAGCGTGGCTCATAAAAGTCATGAGTTTATTTTAAAATAATGAAATTTAGGGAAAGATATATTTGAGGACATTGGTACTTGGCCATGGCTTCTTGTAAGCATCTGACTTTGAGCTTTTTTCTACAACTCACAAGGCAAAAAATTTATTTCTTTTAAAAAACAAAAGCAGAGATTCTCCTAGGAAGCTCTGCAGTATAACTGGAAGCATTGGCAACATTTTACCAGAGCTCAGATGACACATTACTCATTAGCAGTTTGTTTACAGCAGCACCCACAATGTGCTGGAGCTTTTACAAACATTCAAGTGGGGAACAGGTCACATATTTAGATGCAGAAAATCATCATACTTTCTCAATAGGAACCATATAAAAATGAACTCTTGTTGAGCCATGACTAGCGTTCTTGAATTATTAATAAGAACGTCCATCAAATGCAGCATCTGGGCAATTTTGTCTTGATATCAACAGGTTTGGTGTGGATTCAACAAATGGCTAGCTGTTCTTGTTTCCTTCCTGAAGTCTTACTCTTTATAACCTGATTCAAACAACAGAGCCAAGAAAAAAAAATATTTCAGAACAGCATTTTCAGATGCTGAAGTCACAGGAGACTTTGGAGTTATTTTCAACAGTTTTAGAAGGACTTTAGAACGGGACAAAGAGGGATATTAAAACCACAATTTTACATCTTGAGTTCTTAGGCTGGAGATTCATCTCAGTGAAACAAACTCAATGAGACAGAACCAGGAAGGCTGATAAATACTACAGACTCCTACACTCCGCTCTGAGTGTGACTATAATAAGGCTACATTTGTATAGTTTGTTTTTTCTAATGTCAAACAATTGGCAGCTATGCAGTGCTAATGTCCCTTGAGGGCTGCCTATTCTCGTAATCGGTTCTGTCTACTGAAAGTAAACATTATGAAGTGTATACAACATGCCCACACAAACACACACAAATGCAGACACACCAGGATTTTTGTGGGTCATAAACACTCAGTATTACTTTGTCTTTTTTCCCCTTTTAACATCCATATTTACTCCTTCCTTTCCTCCTAGAACTTTTTTCCCCTTCCATCAATGCAATGGAGCTTTCATTTTTTTTGTAATTGAGAATAGACTATTTCAAAAACCTCAGCAGTTTATATTACTTCTGCAGTAACTTTCCAGAAACTCAACGCCTCTCTCCAGATGCGCTGCTATGGGACATTGATAATTCAGAGCTGTGCCTGTGCCTACTATGGGCCAAATGCTCTGCACAGCAGTAGGTAAACAGAGCTCTCACTTGGCTTATTTCATGCTTGCTCCACTTAGCGTCTGTTTTCCCCAGGAATGTCCAGAGATCTTAAGCCTCTTTTCACACCTGTATGTTTGTCTAAATCAAAACCTCACTGAAGGAATGCTGCTTTGATTAACTCTAACTCTAGCCCAACTCTCTCCAGTTCACTTGGTGTAAAACATGCACCCTCTGCCCCCTCCTACCATTTCCCAAAATTCAGAAACATTTTCTGTTATTTAAAGTTACCATTAGCAACATCTGGAGGAAAAAAAATGCCAACATCTGCTTCTGAACTCTCTGGTTTGGACTGAAAATCTTGAAATGCCACTGCAAAGACTGTTCTTTCTTCGTGATCTCATTCTGTTTCAAAAGCAAACACTATCTGAAAAACTAACTCAGGAGCAGGCAAGTTTGGGGAAGATTTTCCTAGACAAACCAGGCACCTCTTTTCCACACTTCAGTTTTTCTCTGCTTCAAGTTACCTCTGTTCCTATTTCTCAATCACTAGACCTAAAAAGGTAACAAGTTCCCCACAGATTACAAGGACAAGTTTCAGTGAAGCTCTGCTGATTTACACTGCATGCAGATCAGGGCCTTAGTATTTCTTCTCAACTAGCATTAATGGTGCATTTTTAAAAAAGGGGAGAGCTTGCTCTTCATTATTGTCCTCAGGAATAGCATTAGTAAGTCACCAAGCAAGTGGCCAGGTGAAACTCCATGCATTCTCAAGTGCTTATTACGTTTGCTTTTCAGTCTGTTAAGAGCAAATCATCAAGCAGCCAAGGAATTAATAATACATCTGAAGAATGTGATAATCCAAAAAGCACTCTCTGGAGACTTGTACAGCTTTATGAATGATAGATTGTTCCTGAAGCCAAGGCAGAAATTCATCAATTAACTCGTAAGAACACTTTTATTAGCTAGAAACTGGTTTTATACTGCTGGATTTCCACCCTATCATGAATGTTCTGCACATTTCTTAATGCTGAAGGTAGCATGGTTATTAACAATATAGTACCACTAGTACTTGAATTTAAAGTGACCAAAACCCATTAAACTGATCACTGACAACCTTCTTAAGACAGAAGTAGCAAGTAGTAAGCATAAAATACACAGTGAAACATTACTGCAGCATTTCAGTCAGAGCAGGTAGCAAATACCTCCCACAGTCCTATCACTCCAGTAACACATTTTAGCATTTTAAAATTACAATAACAGCAATAAACAATAGAGTTTTTCATCCAGCTTCCACTCACTTCTAGCTCCAGATTATACTGTAAATCTACCAGCTTTGCTTCTGAGAGCCTGACCCAACCACAAAGTCCACAGGCATTGGTCAGCAACTTTGGTCAGAGTTGTGTCATGTCTTTAGGAGACAGCCAAATAATGATTCAATTCACCTGTGAATTAGAGAGCTTACAAAGCTATAACAAATAGGAATACAATTTTAAAGCCTTTTACATTATAAGAACACCTGAAGCCATATAATGAGAACCAGGTCCTTGCAGTAAGAAACAGATCTTGAATTTAAATCCCTTTGGTCTATGCAAGTGAGATTATGCTGTCATTGATCCTTATTAACCTAGCTATTGAATTTCTGTCACATCTAAAACACGGAAACTAATTCCATTTTTCATATTTCTACTTGCTGACAATAAGGCTGGTGGAATTTTGTTAGACCTTTAAATGATGGTTTGCCCTGAAAGCTCATTTCTGTAGCTCTCTGGATAGTATTGAGTGAACAAGAATGATTGTGATGTTGACATAACCGTTGTATTGAATTCTAAAAAACAGCTGCTACAAATTAAGTGACATTTAATGGTTAGAATTAATTAAAATATCAGGTGGTTGATATTAGTGAATATAATGATAGGAGGGAATCATTACTAACTGCTTCCTTTAAAAAAACAACATTTGTATTTCAGAAAATACAATACAGATTTGAAAGGAAAAGAATCTAAAAAAAAAGAGAAATTTTTATTTTAATAATCATGAATTGGTATTACTATTTATAAATATTATTTCAAGTATGCAGAAGACATTTTTGTTTTGCTTTCAGAAAGTGAAATTTTGAAATCCTGACTTAGCTAAAGTTATTTGATTTTTCACACTTATTCTCATAGAACAGCCCCTTATGTATATATATTTTTAAACTCATGTGTTAGCACAAGCCTGGTTGGGCTCCCACCATCTGGGACTTATCAAGCTGCCATGTCTGAAGCTACATTCTGGCTCCCTATGTTCGTATGTATCTTTAGATCTAGATAGGTCCTACTCCATATCCCTTTTGCTGGCCTTGAAATTCATTTTGTGCACATTGATTCTTTACCTTGTGAGAGGATATGATTCAGATGCTTTCAGCCCTGGTTTACACTGAACATCACAACTTCTCAGGACAGAGCAAAGTGCAGAGTGATTTACTATTAACCCACTGATTCATTGGGCTTTTGGCATGGGATTCATTGGTATTGCAAGATAATAATCTTTAAATATACCCGTATCTTCTTTATAAAGTCTCACAGAAATTATAGAACTTGAATACAAAGTATCTTTTTTGGAGCTATCATTTAACATTTAAAAAAAAACATCTGTAGTTTGTCAGTCTTTCAGATTTTTCTATCTATTTCCTGACCAGGAAAATGAATCTCTCTAACTTGTCCACACTTTCTCATAGAATAGTACTAAGCTAAAAGACTGGGCGTTTGCAGAGCGGTGCAATGTTCCTTTGTAATGTTTTGCTAGAGAACAGTAACAGTTTCAGAAGCACTGATATACCTCAAGAGCCTAGGTGCCTTATCCAAGCGTGACTCCAGTGCTTTAGCTGTGCTCAGATGACCCAGATCTCATCTTCATCTCTGAGCAACTGAGAGGCAGAAGTGCTTGAAGCATCTCTGAAGGTCAGTTTGGTAAAGAGAGTGGAGCAAAGCTGCCTGCGCAGAAAACTGTGAGATGCTGTTTAAACCAGGCCATACAAATCACAGGCACAGGGGAGGGGAAGGCGGATGTAACCTCTCGGAGCTGGCCACTGTGTTAGATTATTAAAGGTACTCTCATATAACTGAAAAGACAATTAAATATGCAAAAATGCAGCTAAGAAGTACCTTTAAGCTCACTGCCTAAATATTTTTAACAGGCTTTTCAAAATGCCATTCTTGCCATTTTCTATTGACATAAATGGGATTTAGAAACCTTCCTACTTTTGCATGTACTTAAAAGTACAAAAACCCACAACTTTTTAGGATCGTTAAAGGTTAGCAGCTCCTGAATCATTTCTGAACATCAGAGATGCCCGTCTTCACCTGATACATTGACAGATTTTATCCCCAAATATTTAAGAGTGTCTAAAGAAAAAATGCTGAGATTAAATTTTAATATTCATCATCACTCACACTCAGTAATATGCAGCTGCGTTGCTTTTATGTTGGTTCAGAAGGAATAAAGATATATTTGCCTGTAGAAAATGAGTGGCAAATGTATTCATTTCAGACAGTAACGAACTGAAATATTATCCCACAAACAGCCTAGTAAATACAGCCTCTCTAGAATTGATGGAAGGCGTAAAAAGTTCCTTTTGCTGCCTAATGAGCAAGAAACATATAATGAGCATGAGAGCACTGTTTTTAAAATTACATGCGAAGCTGTAATCCAAATCTCCATCAAATAAAGTGGGTAATTTAGCGGGGAAAGAAGACAGGAGAGCTACCACATTTAACTTAGAGTTCACAAACAAACCCACAGGACTGTGGACTTGGTGGGTCTGTAAGTCACCGAAGACTCAAACTGGCAATACATGAGGGTAAATGAAGGCTGCATCAGCAGAAGATGGCAGAGAAAGGT
The DNA here is from genome assembly GCF_003343005.1 of Rhea americana. Lineage (NCBI taxonomy): Eukaryota > Metazoa > Chordata > Aves > Rheiformes > Rheidae > Rhea > Rhea americana. Next base: position 433,547 of record NW_028185539.1, read on the forward strand.
TAGTTAATGCATTACTGCTCCAGGCACAAGATTGCAGTCACAGTGATGGCTTCACTGAACTCAAATTTCACTGCTCAAAAAAATATAAAACAGTATCAAAGTGAGATTAAAAAAAAAAAAAAAAAAAAAGTGATCTCAAGTTAAATGACCTTAAAAAAGAAATTTAGGTCTAGTAAGTATATTATACTAATGGTAGAGATGTGATTTAAGCTTAGAAAATTAAGGAAATACTAGAATAGAGACCTAAAAATCTTTAAGTTAACAACCTGAAGCCTAAAACCACTTATAATCTTATGGTAAGGACTGCAGCAGTATGCTGAAGCAGGAGCTACCACACTTCCTTAGCTCAGGCTTGTGTCTATAATCTCACTGACTTCATTCTGAGACTCATTGCGAAGATAAATGGTAAACAGGCACTCTTGATTCCACATATAGGCATTATCAGCTAGTACAAATCTATAGCAAACATATTAGATGCCAATCTAATAACCTAGCTAAAGGTTAACTAATGAAAATCTGGTGTGAAACTACTTGTCTCAGTGCATCTTCACTCAGGTGTTTCTCAAAAAGGTCAAGCCCCTGCTCTTGAATGATGAAAGAGGTAAGTAAATTTGGGTACATAACTATCACTGACTGCTAAAATACACAGACTTTAGAAGGATATCCCTGATATTCACTGAAAATAATGAGCTAAAGTAAAAGAGAAAAAAAATGTAATATACATAGACAAGAGGAAGAGAAAGTAGTTTGTGAAAGAGTCTGAAAAGATGCAACAGGCTTAAAATATCCAACCGAATACTGCATTTCTTTATCAACATAATTGCTAACTTCGTTTACATTTGTTTTTTATCAGTATGTTTTACTTGCACAGAGTTCAATGTCCTAATGGAATGGACACTCAAATACAGGTAACAAGTCTCCTGTAGAAAGGAGATTAAATTTGGGTTAGACATTATGAAGATTCAGTGCACTTGCATCAATGTTTGTAAGTAGATATTGTTTCATTGGCTTTAGCATTCCCATGCTGATTTGCACATACCAAGATCTATCTTCAAGAAGCGAGTGTACTTGTAAATATGTGTAGTTATTACCATGGATGAGAAAAATTAAGATACATAATGATAAAGATTATGGTAATTAAATAGATGAAAAATGAATAACTGGATAGCAGGACATGGATACTCAACAAGAAGCCAGTTCACACTGTATTTTATGATTGTCAGGGCTTTGCAAGGAAACAGATGATTGATGGCTGGTATTATCAAGGAAGGGGAAATATGTCCAGGTTTAGTCTTTTATTTACCTAACCTGTACTGTGTAGGTGAGATTGTGTAGCTGAATCTCTTATTGCTTGCAAAAGATTGTATTTTTTTCTTTTGTATCATGAAAGATCAAAGCTAATGGAAGTGCTCGTATATGTAGCTGTTAAAATGGATCTGTGATTATAAAAGGAGTGTATACATCCTCAAGTTTTATTTCCTATCTTTTTTGCATGGTTGCCCTCTTTTCCTACAACACTAAAAGGAAAAGAGATAAAAAGCACAAAATTTAGAAAAATTACCTATTCTAAAGACATCGAAAAGGTAGATGAACAGAAAATATTGGTATCTGGTTTTATTGGCTTCTGGTCTGGTTCTCTCCAGCCATGATTAAATAGCACTGCCAGGTATTTCAAAGAAAAGGAATATTTTAACTCCTAAGTGCATGATTATAGCAGTAAACAGGAAACTTCTCAATTCAGTATTATTATATTCAGAGCACACATAAGTACAAGAATAAGTGCAGAAGCATGTGAATATGTTAGCCCAAGATGTGCTTAGTGCAAGGGTATCTTGGGCTAAGATATTTACAGACTTGAAGTTAATAGCAGAAGTCCATTGAACCTGACTGTTTTCCAGTCTAAAAGTCCTGAACAATCAAAAAATAGTAATAATCTGCACAGACAAATATACACTGGCAGGCTTGATGCCTATTAGCTTTAAGCAATGCCTGCACTAAAATGGAATAAGGTCACCTACATTAGTCACATTTCTGCCATGTTCATAAGCACTAATCATGACCAAGGCCACTACCTTAGGCTACTTACGTTACTGAGGTTTTCAGCAATCAGAGTACATTTAATTTTAGCTACTAGACTTCACAGAATTTCCCACCAAATCCACTTCATACTATCGAATCACACACATCTTCCTGTCCAGATAACCTCATACCTGAGAAAAGAGCATAGGTATCTTTAGGACTGTAAAGCAAATCTGAAGACAGCCTGAAATATTATTTCCAGAAAGTAAGAATTGACCTGTCTGGACTACAGTTGTCCAACTAGTGGTTTCTAGCTTCAAACTGATTAGCAGAGTGATTTTAATTTGGCTGTTTGCTACCTTGTTTGCCTGCGCATGCAGACTACCAGCAGTAAGATGACGGGGGAACATTCACAGGACTCCAGAGAGAAACCACCTAAGAAACTCCACCAGTTCATAGCATGCAAAATCTGTACAATTTATCCTGACGACAAGGAAAGCTGCACATGCCAATGAATAAGCCAAAGTAATTGAAATGTTGACAAAATAGCAGGAATATTTGTTTTCTGTCATCACCCCATATTCCAAAATTATTTCTCATCACTGCCTGGGCAAATAATGACATCACTATTACCTTCTCAAATGCTAAAACACCTACTTGATAGCTCTGCTGCTACATTTTCAGTACAAAAATAGGTGGCATACAGAATGTTGTAAGGGTGGTGAACAGAATAAAATAAAATGTAATTCAAAATGCTAATGTAATGGTTGGATTATTTGTTTACTTCTACAATTTAAATGATGCAAGGAGCTGGAGTTCCATAATTTCAGTTATACAAAATTATGCATGAACCCTGCTACTCTCTTTGTGCCCTTACTGTCAAATACATTGCTGTTATTTAATGGTATCTGCAGAAAAAATACAGGCTGGAATTGTCTAAAAATAATTAAGAAAAGGACTACTTAGCATGCAAGGGTTCACGCTATATTACTCACTCTGCAAACTTTTGCCTTTTATGCGTTTACAAGATTCTTTGTCAATAAGAAAAAGAGAAATTAAATACAGATGGCACATTGTATTTTCACAGTAAGTTTTCTACTTGCAATTTATTTTTCCTCAGTTTTGAATGATACTTTGGTGAATATCTTTTCCAAGAATCATATCAAGTTAGGCAAGAACTGTAATAGCAATGAAAATGTTTTAAACAGAACTGTATTTGGAAATGTATACTGCAGTCATGCTACCATGCACACTAGAGGTGTTTGTTTATCCATAGAATTTTGATTGGATAAAAATGTACAGCTGGACCTTCATTTGGTATAACTTACAGTCATAACATTGAAACCAACAGAACAAAGTTGATTTTCACCAGCTGATGATTTGACCAGTGTTTGCTTAGCTCACTCTCTCCTAAAGTTGATCTGCATCTTTCCTGAACCTCAGCCCTGTCCTGCTGTACAAGTTTGTTACTTATAAGGTAAGAAAGCTCAAATCCAGCTCTCAGAGTAGTGAGGCCTGAAAAGCAGCAGCTGTAGTGGCAATATCACAAGATAGGGGAGCAGATCACAGAGAGGACCACAAAATCCTTTAAATGTCAGGGAAGACAGTGGTACAAGGTGTGCTGGAGCACAGAAGATACTTGGTAGGTAGGCCAGAATCAAGAAAAAGATGTTGTCAGTGGATTTGTGAACTATGCACACTCCAGTGACCAAGCCTCTCATCTCATACAGATTATATGACTGGCTTTATCCACAAGAAAAGCTTCATTTCAAGTCCTTCTCCTGGGTTACAGAGGAGATGCCATTCCACAGTACTGCAGTAGCCCTTGTCCAATGCCATTTCAGTTATATTTAGTTCACAGAATAAAAATATAGCCTTAAAAATCCAGAGAAGAAAACACTCTGGGTACTAAGTTCTGGAATCATCAGATATCCTTAAATACAAACAATCCAAAAGGCTGAGATGCAGTATTTGCTTCAGCTTTTTTTTTCCCTGAAGACCACAGTGCTTGTCAAAAAATGGATTTTCAGGGAAAGCGGGATAGAAAATTCAACAAAAATTTCAAAGATATTCAAAAGAAGTTATCCCTTCCCAGCTTTCCTCTTATATGAGAATAAAGAGTGAAGAGTGTCAAAACTTTTTTGAATTGCAAAATATCTATTTCTTACTTTTAAAATAGTAATTTTCAGCTTCTCATTCTTCCCAATAATACTTCTTCCTAATAATTTTGAGTTTTTTTTGTTTGTTTTTGTTTTAGAAAACTGATATAGAAATAACCCAAAAGCAAAGTATCTCATTTCGTGTTAACTCAAAACATCTTTTTTTCATTCCTCCTGCCTCTCCCCCTAACCTGAGGCTTATTCTGGTTCAATTTGAATGGAATCTTGTTTCTGATTTTTCACCGAACTGAAAAATCCACTATTCATCCAGCTCTACTAACAGAAAGACTTTGTACAGAAAAATATGTACTAAAAGATTGGCTATGAAACTCTTACTACTACTATAGTCAGGCTGATAGAAGCAGAGCTTGTGAAAGCCTTGTGATACTGGGCAGGAGTCTATCTTTGATGGCGCCATTGCCTAGCCCTCTGCCTGAGCCGTCGCGCTGACAGACTAATTGGCTGCTTCCCAAATTTCCTCATGATTTCCTTGATTCTTGCAAGATTGGTTTTGGAGATTGTAAAGTCGCACTGAGTAGCTCCCATGTCATAGCCAACTTCACAGGTCTTACTGGCTGCAGTATAGCCCTCTGCTTTCACGCCAACCACATAGTCCCCAGGGTTGAGAAGACGCCAGTAATCCCCATCACTTCCTGTTAGGAAAATCAGAAGAGACCATTTTCAGAACAGTGCTTTTGGCTTTTGGTGCCTTCAGTCTAAACCGTTATCTAACATAGTCGTGACCTTAGCAGTTATGTACTTACATGCCACTTGGCTAGCTGAACATATGATTTCTAAAAGCTGGGGTGCCATGCCAGACTCCACATCCTGCATCCCTCACATCCCTCCTTCACAGCAACCCAGAGATCACCTCATAGACAACCAGACTCATGGCATGTTCTTGGTTCAAAGGTAATAAATAACGTGGACCAGCACCATGGGACCTGGCTATTTGCAAATACAACTAGCTCTGTCAAAATACAAATGAAGCTTCCATTTGCTAAGCAATGGAAAGAAAAATGCCATCTTGAAAAGCTATTATTATTTTTATTTCCTGTCTCAACATTCTGTAATTTTAAATAATAACCCTACTTCCCCCACATAATTGCCTAGATAGGTAAAATACATATGGGGCAATATAAAGTACTGGAGCAAAATCAAGCAAAAAATAAAACCAGTATGTGTGTGCAAACATGGGGAGAAAAAGGAAAAAAGGTTTAAAAGAATGGCCTATAATGATAGTGAAGGACACTGTCCACAGGACACTATTACCAGGGTAGAGTCTAGGAAGGTGTTGAAGTGTGAGTACAAAAAGGCCTACCCTCTGGTAAGATCACAGCACTGAAAACAACCCTGCTTCCTCTTAGCAGGAAGGTGGCAACTACGTAACTCTATATCAAATATACCCTTCCTTTTCCTGTTAACCCAGTAGAAAACATACTGAGAATATGTATTTCAAAAACTTACATTCAAAATGGCAAAAAATGGACAATGGACTTCAATCTGTCCTAAGATTTCTGTAGGCTGAAGTCAGCAAAATCCCGAGGAAAGGGACCACTCTGTAACAGCAGGTAATTCCTGAGGGGTATAAAAGATCTGCCCCAAAGCTAATTTGTCATTGCCAGTCAAGAGAAACCAAGGGACAGTGGGGACAAGTGATCCTTGCCAGACCATCTGGACACACAGGATCTGATGTTTTTGAGTATGCCAGTGAGTAAATGCATAACATCAATGCACAGATCTTCATAAGTAAATATCCTCTTCCTTTTCAATAATATCTTACACTGTGCTTTAATACACTGATTTTCCTGCAAACCATAATTCCTCAGAGTACTTAGCCACTTACCTGCCTGTAAATGCATGAACAGTGCTACTGTAACCAACTAAACTACTCATGTGCATAAAGTAAAGTATATTTTAACTTCTCATTGAATCAGGACATTTTTCTTCTGTAGATGATGACAGGTTATCCAGGTTACTCACATACATTTATGATGTTTTAGACTTCTTCTGTAGTACCATTTTTAACTAGCAAGTATGTTTATCTGTGGATGGAGAAAGGTGAGGGAAAACTAGTATCTAAAATTTATTTTATACTCTATCCTGGGAAAACCCTCCATGTAATGAAAGTGCACTTTCAGATATGCAATTCTATATATAAATGAAAACGTAATATCTATGGTTGGAAGAGGTATTTTTTAACAGTAATGGGAACAGACAACCCTACTATTACTAGCTTTGGGTCACTTGCAATGCACTGTGTTGCTAAAACTAGTTTGGATAAAAATATTATACTTGAAAAAGACCAGATTAGCACTGATGAAACAGGACTATCTAGCCTCTACTTAAAGAAATAGGATTTTAATTTAGGACTTGGTGAAACAGGTAGCATGTTTTAAAATAGCAAGTATTAGCAAAAGATTAATATCAATTACAGTCTGATATTGCAGTTTCTGACTGCAAGTACAAAATTACAGAATAGCTGAGGTTGGAGGGGACCTCTTGAGATCTTCTAGTCTAACTTCCTGCTCAAGAGAGTATCACCTAGAGCAGGTTGCCCAAGACTGAGCAAATCATCTGCAAGAAGCACATCTGACCAAGTTAATTCTTGCACACTAAACTGCTTGGATTTTCCTTTCATGTAATTTGATGTTACTTGAGGTGATGGTAATGGTCCAGATTTTCTGTTTCTCATTCTCAAGTAGGAAAGAGTCCTACCAGGCTTAAAAGGGGCTTTCTGAGGAGCTCTGTAGATCTTTGCCCTCACTATTGGATCTATCAGGGACCTTAGCCAAAAGTCAGAACTTAAAGTTGCCCAGGTTCCTTGAACTTAGCCCTGGGAGCTCATTCTTAGTTCTAAATGCTTATAAGTTCATGCTCTGGCTGTGCCTGTATTTTATATGTTGCCACCTCAGAGAAGGACTTAGAGCCAAAGTAGCTTTCATTCCATAATCCCTGTCAAGTGCTTGGCAGCGAGGTGGGAGGCCACCTGGTTGGTATTCTGCAGGACCAGGAAGCCTTGGCTACAGCTAGTGTGTTAGCACGATGGCTGGGGCTGATGGTCTCAGCTCGCTGCTGTGCCAGGACTGCCAACCTGGCGCAATGTCATGCTTCTCTGCTGAAGCAGCACCTCATTACCAAGGGAAAAAAAGAAGGGAAGTTTGGTTCAAAGTATTTTTCCAAGACCAGGGTCTCCTCAGATACTGCAGGGCTGGCAAAGGTTGTGCATCACGCAGTGCATGACTACGAACACAGCTGTGGCTCAGAGGCTTACTCTAGCCCCTGGGGTTCAAAACTGACCCACATTTTTCTAACATATATTTAACAAGCAGCTCATCACAACTCTGCACATCACCATAAAAAATCTACACATTCAGGCACTATCAGGAAATTAGAACAGACCTAGATATTAAACTGTTAGCAGGATGCACTTTATCTACCTCCTTTCAATTTACACATAACTAGACATTAGTCCCTCTGTCAGCTGTCATTACCCAGAATTTAATACCAGACTAAAAGGGTTTTTTCTGAAAATCTTGTTAAATGGAGTAGGTAAAAAAAATCAGAGCAGATGGCAGGAGAAACAAAATTAAAGATACAGATAAATTTAGTAAATAATATATTTACTAAAACAATAGGCTCCAGTTGGAGCAGCCTGGAGGCAGACAACATCTATCTCCACCTATTGGGTCTAGAAAAGAATTGCCATGTCCACTCAGATAAAATGATAATGTATAATAATAAAAAGATGGTATTATTATAAATTAAATACATGTGTCAGTACACTCCATGAAACACTTCAATTAAGAGGAATATTCCCTAAGCCTGATAGGCTAGATCCTAAGTTAGAATGAAGAGACACATTTAAGCTTAAACAAACCAAATATCATGAATTTAAATACATAATAAAAATCTATCTTAATATTCTGTTACCTACAAAAAGCTCCCCAGAAAAAATTACCATAGTGCTGCATGCCCAGTGTATGTAAGAATATTTACTTTAGTTTTCTCTACAGAACAAGCAGCCATCAATAAGACCAAACAATTTTAACATTAGAAATATGATTAGGCAGGACTAATGTAATGAACTGTTACTACAAGCTACTGAGCTACAGAACTGCAAAAATGAGCAGCTGCTAGATGGCAAATATTACCCTCTGCCAAAGATTCAAATGGCAAGCATGAAAAGAAACTGTGCTCAGGAAGACACCACTAGCGTTCAGTCTCCCCGGTAAATCTAGAGATGGCACCCCATCTTGCTCAAGGCTTTCCTGATCTCAAGATTATGCTGTGCCTCTACACAAAACTCAGGAACAAAGAGAGGATCTATTTGATATTCGGGAGGCCATCGTACCAGCAGCCTAATCAGAAGTATTTTCTAACTCCTTTCAGTCTCAGTAATGGAAAGTCCACTGACCACTGCTAGGGGGAGCGAGAAGGCAACCCAGAAAACTCTCTTTGTAAAATGTGAAAAATGGGTGTCCAGGTGCATTTGTTCATCCAATTGATTAACTTTTTTCCAAAGGTTATCTTACAGAATATAGTTCACATCTAACCATAATACCATGTAATCACTCTAACTAAATCAATAGTTACATCTGCATCAAGAGAAAATGGAATAATCTTCCACAAAGCCCTTACTCTCAACAGAATCAATGATTTCAATTAGCCTATTAATACTATCAGCTTAGTGTCAAGTCTCCTTTTCCCGTAAGAAATATTGTACTTCCAAGAGAAAGTAACAAAAGTGCTTTCTGTGCACTTCCTTTGTGCACGGACAGAAGCAGAAAAATTTTCACAAACAAATAAATATTAAAACAAGGCTTTTGTAGACAATTTTGTATGCTTTACAGGGTAGTTGACCACATTAACCATTAACTATAAGGAAATAGCAGCTACCTTATAGCCCAACTCACTTTAAGCAAAAGTTATATGAATAAAGATAATGGCTATAATTCTTATCCCACTTAAAATTATTTTCACCAAGGAAACCAGTTGTTTTTATACAGCTGCATTTTTCATTTTAAAAGGTATAAATGAAAGGAGAATGCTGACAATCTGTCTTCCTCCTGTGGAGTTATTCAGGCCATTTCAGCTTTTGGCTCCAACATAAATTTTCCCGTTTCAAAGACTAATGACATATACATCGTTATCTATATAAAACAAGATAGAACTTTTATGTCCCCATTTATAAAGTGATTCTCAAGCATAGTTTCAACTATAACATTTCTTATTTAAGGAAATAAACAAACAAAAAAGGTGCTTTTATTTCTACTAATAATTGCAGATTGCCTTGAGTCATGAAAGTTCAGTTGTAAATCTAATTCGAATAATTCCAAGTTTCCTTTGCGCTATAAGGTGGATTCTAGTCTTTTGGTTAGTTATTACATGTGCCACCAGGATTCTTTTCCATATGCATTTAAATTTGCTGTCATTTAAAGAGATTTTTCTTTCATGTGGCAATCCAGTATATTGAGAGTTGGAGATTAATCACCTACAGAGTTTATCTGATCTCAACCAGAGTAACACAGTAATTCCATTACCAGAGTAATACAACCCACAGTTTATGGCGGCCTTTCAAAATAGGGAAAAACAATTGATTACTTTTATTCCTGTTATCATTTCCCAGTGGTCCCGTTTTGAAATATTTAAGGAAGAAACATTATTGCCTTATTAAATATCTGCTATTCAATGTTTTCTTTTACAACAGACGCAGTAGCACTGAAATAAAATTAACTGTAAACTAAGTTAGATATTTCAAGATTTATTATCAGCTCAAATAATTAACCGTGGCAAACATTAAAGATTTGGAAGTCTCTTACCTAAAGAGCCATACTATTCCATAAATCAAAATCAGCTAAGATGTTAAAGCATGCCCTACTGTACCTCACTTACTATGCAGCTAATGAAAGACCCAGAATGCAAGCTAGGGTATAAACAAACATAAAATCAGTGTTCTTTTTTTCCTAATATTAAACCAATCCTGGAATATACAGCAATATGATTTGTTTGATTATTCAGCACGCTGTTACCTTTCCATAAACATCCAACAAACATCTTATTATCCTTGTGCCACCTTCACTTTGAGTGTTACATGGTTACACGGTGGTTACACGACACTCGTCGTTATAGCCCGTTTACTGTTTCTCAAGTGACAGCACTCACAAGCACATTGATGTCTGTGTGTGTCTTAAGTGCTTACACAAACGTAATGGGTGTTGGCCAACGTCCAGGCCCTTACCTACAACAATTATACTGGTATTACTATTAATCTTATAGCTATTAGTATCTATTTAAAGCAGTACTTTAAACATGGCACAAAAGTACCATAACTACTTTCCAGACCTTTAAATAGGCCTGGAGCTTACACTGAGTATACTTTACCAATATCTAGGTAGAGCTCAAGACTGTACAAACATGATAAATGCCCACTTGTGCATTTTTTAAAACTATAAATACTGAAAACTAATTCTCTGGGCTGAAATCTTTCATAACATTGTGATGCTTTGCAGAAGATTTGTAAGTGTGTGAAACTCCTTTCCCGTAACAGCTGTTCCTCTTCTGGACAAATCTCTAAATCACGTTTAAATTCTCTTAACAGTTAACAGCCACAGAAGCACTCTTCATACAGCAAGGTATTGCTACAGTTTCGTTATTCAGTCCTATAATCATTCTGGGTTACATTCTCATTATTTTTACATAGTAAAAGGGGAAATAAGGATTCTTTTTTTTTCTTAACATGGCCTTTCTCAACCTGTTGGTATTGGGCAGATACGAGGCTACTTCCTCAATACTGTAATGCAAGTGTGAGGAAGAGAGGGCAGGAAGGAGAAACCCTACCTCTGCTCTGTTCTTTTTGTCTAAGTAGCTGCTCCATGGAAAGCAGTGACTCCCTCCTCATGTACTACTCCTCTGCAATGTGCTCTCTGGATTGTATACTACTTGTTGACTTTTCCTCAGAAAAAACTTCAAAGTTGCAATGTAGTTCTATTTCTTCCTTACTTTTTTTTAAAAAAAAGATCTGTTCATTTGCACTGACATTTTATTTTTTACCTGTGCGAATGTCATGGTTAACACCTTCTACTGAAATAATGGCATTTGGAATTCCCTTTCCATGTATATCTTTTACGATGCCTTTGATGCCCCGATGGACCTATTGAAAGAAGAAACAAACATTATACAACAACAATATCCAGTAATATCATTAGAGGGGCACAGTAAATCATTAGTTTCATGTGGGAATTAAATTTATTCTGCTCCTACTTCATGGTTCATACAACTTTGAAATATGATTATTAACACACTGTTAACCCACCAGGCATTAGCTAGTTTTGCATTAGCTTACAAATTCTTTTAGGATTCCCGAAGCATCAAGTCCAAAAGACAGACAGAGAAAACAAACAGATGAAGTAGTAGATGTAAGGGTTTTTCAGGTAGTCATTCCTAGAAAGCTCTACATGCACATTAAATTTTAACAAGCTTCATTATTTTGTCATCTTAAGTTAAAACAGTCTGATAGAAGTGGTATGTCATTATTTCTTATAGGTAAGGTTTCTATCACAAATACCAAAAATCATATACCAAAAAAATCATGTAATTTCTACCATTTAAACCACAAATCATTAGTGAAATCTCTTTGTAAAGCTTTTCAGGCTGAAGGGAACATGTGATCCTTGAGGTTCACAGGGCTAATGGCAGACTTTGCATTGTAGAGACCATTTCTGATTTTCATATAAGTGATAAGCTATATGCAGGTAACAGTTGAGGTAACAGTTGGAACATTTGCACAAAGCAGCCTAGCTTCTAATTCATGTGGATACTTTGTAGAAAATGAAGCATAAAAGCTATGCTAGGCTTTTAGAAGCTATCTAGTAGGTTTTCACAGAAATTTCTACCAGACCAAAGGAAGAAAAATAATTAGTCATGAAAGAAACAGATCAGAAATCCTTAGACTGCTTTGAAAACCTCAGTGATGGTGTTTGTACAGCATGAAAGGCAAAGGCTACATCTAACACAATAAGGGGTGACTCGACTATGTGGTGCTAAACTAATTTCTGCTCTGCAGGAACAGCCTGCAGAATGTCAACAGTGTCTAGGAGAAGCCTCCAGAAGCAATGCGGCTCCTCCAGGTTATAGCCCTACCAAAAGCCAAACATGGATGGTCATAGCAAACTCAGGGAAAGCCCGAGCTTCTACTTCAACTCCATCACAATCATAAAGGATACAATAAGTTGTTCAGAAGTTATACTTCTGTCAAATACCTGTTCCATAAAGACTATCAGAGATTCACGGTTGTTTTCCCATTCTTCAGGTAACTCACTCTCATGGGGATACTTGTCACAGCCTACATAGATGGATAGCTCAAAGCAGTTTGTGTGCAGGTAGCTGAAGTCATTTATGCCTATCAATAAGGGAAGAAAAGAAACAATTATATATCCTTGTTTAGTCTGCTGATGAGATCATTCCATGCAAAGTAAATAACAGATATTATTTATCCAGCTGACTCAGTCTGCAGATCTAACAGGGAAATACTTTTTAAAGAACGCCACGTCTCCTGTAACAAAGCACCATGAGTAACATCAGAGCCATACATTTAACAAAACAAGAGTCCTGCCAATGTTTTTAAAACAGAGCACACAAGACTGAAGTGTGATAGCACTGGCCCCTGTGCTACCTTTTCACTAGTCACTCCAGCATCAGGTCTCTGATTTCCTTCAGTACAAACAGCAGTATGTTTCTGCCATCAAAAAATTTAAAGGAATTAGAGATCTATAAGAAAAAGAAAAAAAAAAAAAACTTGTTCTAGATTAGTTTCTGTGATATTGATGGGAAATATGGATGCACATCAGGTAGGAGGCCTCTCTTTGCAGTGAAAAGCTTGTGCTTCGCCTTAAAAGGAAGTGCTGAGTTTTGTTAAGCCTGGACACAATCCCAGAGAGCAGCTATTCCCCTGAAGGTCTGATTTCACTTCCAGCTGACCTGAGGACTCTGGTCCTCCCTGTCGCAGTGTTGGGCACAGCAATGCCAGCAGGTGCCAACAGTGGGCCAAAAGGCTCCTCACCTCAGCCCAGCCAGGCAGCAGCCATAAAACATAGACGGTCTGGCATGCAAAGTCTTGTCTCCCAAGTGGAGAGTACTGACAAGAATAAATAATGCCAGCACCCACACAGCAGATTGACTGACAATTCAATCACAAATGCAGTTCAAGTTCTGCTTCCAAATTCTACCCTTCTTTTACTGGAATAACTCTGGTTTCACAGGTACTGCAGTTTATACCTACAAAACTCTAAGGGCAGAATTCTTCTTATGCATTAACAACTAAGAGACAATAACTGAACTGCCGTCTCTTCTTCTGCATATAGCTCTCCACATTATCAGTTTCACAAAAACAAACTACTAATCTGGTTTCCAGCTGAGAGAAGGAAACCTCAGCACATTTTCTTAGAGCAGTATCCTTATGACTACCCTGAGCAGAAATGGCATGGTGTACAGTAGCTTGCATGAGTATAGAGCAATTAACCTAATTTATCCAACACTAAATGCCAGGATGCAAAGTAATGAGCACACGGTGATTGCTACGTAAAAACAGTTACCAGAACAGCTGACGGAATAAATAGCTTTCTTGCTTCAAATTATTTTCCCACTCCAGTAATAAAAGTGATAGAAGATGCACAAAAATCAAGATAGTAAAAATTCTTATAAGCTATACGTGGTATCTGTTAGTTTGTAAGCAATGAAATGATCAATTCTGTTTCTCTCTGTCACCGCTTTGCAGAAGATTGGAACCAACACCATTGTTCTGTAATAAGGATTTCTGTTAGAAATATGCTCTAATAAAAAGAAAAGGAGCTTCAATGCCTTTGACCTTTGATGAACTGCATTACAGAGATAGCTGTGTTCCTTTACAAAGCCCAAGTCCTGACACTTCATAGCACTAGGCAAGACTGTATTTAAATACAGATCTCTGAAACATTTCTATTTATCATGTTTCTCTCATGATTCTCAAAATTATTTTCCTTTGGGGAGCTCCATTTATCAGTTCTCCACAATCACAGAGATAACATGATATAGTAAATGAATGCTGGAGGAATAAAAAATAGGAGTTTCTTTCTTATCATTCACTTATATTTACAATAAAAAATAAACTTGAGAAAATGCTTATTAATGATCATTAATTATTGTATTTTACAGTGGCAAAATTAGCAGGAAATGCATTCACTAAGTACTTCTGATTGAAAATATCTAGCCTGGTCCAGTTACCATACAGCAGTATTCAAGGACTTAATGACCCCTCAGTGCCTTCTAGATGCAAAGCAGGAGGATTATGTAACACAGATCTTAAGCTTTTCACATTTGTTGATGGTGAAAGACTAAAATATCAGACTATGGCATATAATACTCCATATAAATGTGCTTCTCTTCCATTTGAGAAACAGTCACAAATATTTTCTCTTCACATACTGTATTGCATCGTGATTAATCTATTGTGAAATGTTTTGCAATATGCAGTAATTGCTCAGTTTTAATACATGCATTTAAGAAAATGGTTTAATGTTGCCAAGAGCAACTCTCCCCATGGTGTCTGAACAGGCAAATCCAGCCTTGAAAGCCCTGGGAATAAAAAGAAAAAATTCTTATGTTCTTTGCCTGTGTGCAGTTCACCCAGTGCAGCAATGTTATATTTAAAATTATTGAAGAATTTGCAGTCATTGTAGTCCAGAATATGTGCAGGGAATAGTACAGCTGGGTTTCAGAGGTATATAGAGGTGTTTGATACCTGTGGAAGATGTGTGTGGCGCACATACTTCTCCAGGAACACTCTAGTGCTGAAAAGGGATCACAACCCTCCCTTATAAATTTTCTCAGGCATGAGTAGTGAAAGGTTTATATGGATTACCACTGTAACAAAATGCAGCAGGTGGGTGAGGACAGAGAGGATGGACAGCTTCAAGCCTTTTTTTTTTTTTTTTTTTTTTTTTTTCAAGGAAATACTCAAAATGAAGGAAAGCTTTCTACGAGCAATATATTCGTACATCACCCTGAAAGCAGACATTAAGCAGCTGTTTAGGAGAAGAAAGCATGTTACACTTCAAGCTGAAGGTTAAATAAACAGAAAAGAAAAATATTAACGACCAATACAATTAGATATAAATAGTTAAGGCATTATAGAGGGAAATAAATAGAAGCAGTATGAGAGCAATTCTTTGTCATCAAATCTGAAGATACTTGAATCATGTTTGGACAACCCTTCACAATGGAAGGTGTGAGTGGTTAACTTGCTATCAGTTGTTTAAAAAGTTATGTATTTATATATTTTCATATACATACGGATTTTTTTCTCCTTACCACACAAATCATTCCCTTCCACTTCTTTATGCAGATGAACAGGAGCTTCTTGTTTTCCAAGAAACTGTTCCCAAGCTCTCCTTTTTTTTTTCCACTGTTACAGACACTCTGACATTTTTGACATGATCTAAAACTCATTAAAATTGTAAGAAAATTACCTGAAATTTTAATAACTTTTGGTTCAAATTCTGCCCCTCTCCAAGGAAATAAACACCATACATGCAGAAAGCAGAGATTAAAAAAGGTATGATTTCACAGAAGTCAGAAGAGAAAGTCATGGTGAGGGGCCTGGAAGGATTTGTCTGAAACCACTCTGCTGGTCTGAAACCATACTCTTGGAAGTTTAGCATAAAGTCCGAGGTGTAAAGAACAAAGGTAAAAACAATATTCTAGTGATTCTCAAAGACAGTTTTGGAAGTTTTATTATAATGGCAGAAAGTAGGATGTAAAATGCAATGCGAAACATCACAAAGCAATAAAACAAATCAGATGAACCAAATCCAATATGTAACTGTTACTAAGAAACCAAGTTACTACTCAGAATCTATACTGCAGAGCATTACTTAATGTGACTTAATATGTATCTGTTAGTGACATGGCCAGTGTCATCTTTTTTGGATCAATTCATAATCATGTTTCTATGGCACTTAGGAAAATTAAACTCATAAATTAAATAATTAAGCAGTCAAGTTAGCATCCTGAGTTTTTCAGAATTTGCACAATGCATAGAAATGTATTGTCAGGCATTGGACTTCTGATCCAAGTGGTTGAGTCTTGTTTCCCTTGGATTAAACCCAGTGCTTTTTTAACCTAGTGAAAAAACATTTGAAAAGAAAACTTAGTTCCTGGCTCTAGCCTTTAAAGGCTGGCCATCATTAACTTTACATAGGCCAAGGTAAAAACAGTAAAAGCTGTGTCCAAAACTTGGAAATGTTTACGCAGTGAAATGACCTGCAAATTACAAACAAGAGATAGCTCTAATAAAACATTGGTCTGAACAGCCACTTACACCTATTTACCATTACTGTTGCAGTTGTTGTTCCTACCATCATTCAGCTGATGACAGGCACACAGCTTGTTTCTTTATTTCACAGAATATGCTGTCTAACTTAAGAACTTAGACAAAAAATAGATTTTGAGAATTATGATGAATCAGCAGAGCCCCCATTCCAAGTCTGCTGGATTGCTTAAGTATAGGCACATAGCGGTGATGGAGCCTATTGCTGATAAAAAAAGTATGCTTCTAATTGGGCTTCCCTGGAAACTGATGCTCTGTCTGTATTACAGGACATAGCTTCCCTTTAGCTCTGTTCGACAGGGTGACAGGCTTGGGCATAGGGTGAATGATGCAGCCAGTAATTTATTCTGGCATCAGAAATGCCTACAGAGCCAATTCAAAATTGAAGTGTAAGCATGTTCAGGCCTTTTAAAAGTAGGACAGTAGCAGGCAAGCAGCAGCATTCTGTGGCATGTTTTTATAACTTGAAGCAAATGTGAATGGGGGCTGATCTGCTACTGAATTCTGTGAGCAGGATCTGATATCAAGATTTTCTTATCTGAGGGCCATTGGAGTCCAAGCATCCCTGGCCAGTTTAGGAGTCACCAGTCCTGGCACTGGTTACTTCTGCTCTTTGTCTGCAGTACTTTCTGTTGGTACCTTCCGAGATGGCCAAGGCTGGCAGATTCCCTCATTCTAGGGGTTTTGGACTGGCCTGTTCTTTTGAATCAGTCTGAATGCTGGCTAGGATTATCTGGCACACACTATGCTTTACTGGTGACAGTCTTAAACATATGAAATAACTAATGCATTGCATGTGCACTTTTGGAAACATCAGTAGTAAATGAAATGGCTACTGGGCACTTCTGTCAGTCTGTTGATACCTGATGAAATGCAACAAAGCAGATTTTCAGATGAAGAATATTCTTCTCAATGAACGTTTCCTACCGTTACCTCTGTGATGTATACCAGGCAGGTATGGCATTATCATATTTAACAGGGTAATTAATGCTAGAGGGAATCAAGTTTCTACAGATACTTACTTCCAGCCACTGTATGCCATGAGGCCCCATTAACAGTGCCGTCCTCCTTCTGGAAATCCTCTGTATGACATGCTCTCCTTCTAGCATCTGTCATCAGCCGGTGAGTGGAAGCATAGGAATATGCAAGCCAGCGAAAGACATGGTCATCCGGGGTGGGTGTATAATCCTGGGTTTTCCACATAGAACGCACCATATCATAGGGGTATGCGACCACCAATTCTCCTCCCTGTAAATTGCCACCTAGCACAAAAGGAATTTTTTCCATCCATGCTATTATTGCTCGTGTCTCAACAGCTACCTAGAAAGAAACAAAAAAAGGCTTTGTTTGGAGAGGTGAAATCTGATGATCTTTCTTCATAGTTAGATGAGACAGAGGTGTCCCACTTTGAGCTGTTTAATTTGGAGTGCGCAGCCAGCACAAGAAATGTTGTCAAAGAGAAAGGCTTCTTTACGGTGGCTGTTAGCAGTGTTTTAGAGGCCACCAACAACCCATAAAAAGTAACACAACCTTAATGTTTGTGATTTACGCAGGAATGCTATTTTAATGCAAGAAAATCAAAAGAAACCCCATGAGAAATCTGTATGGCGACAGGGTTTGCGAAGAGCTCTTGTATGTTATAAACCTAGGGAGAAGTTTGACTAATAGCACTGACCCCTGAAGTGGGTTTCTCTTTGTCTAATTGTTGCTTCTCAAAATTTGGGTATCAAGTCCTCTAGGTTCTCTCAGTACACCAGGGAGAACAGAATCCTTCAGGAAGCAGTTCATTACACCCAAGGGAAGCTTTTAAAATAAGACGATGAAATGTGCTTTTGTGGTGCCATTTTTATACAAGGAAGCCTAGACAATTACATCAGATACATAATTTCATCTACATGCTGCTTCTTTTTTGAGATATTTTCTAAAGCTCACCCTTTCAGTCTTTTTGTTTCTCTCTGTTTGGAGCCAGTTTTACTTACTGTGGCATTTTCAGACAGGTACCAGTCTGGAATTGGAATGTGATGATTTGGAACTTTTCTTTTACTCTTCTGATCTTCAGACTCCCAGAGTAAAGAGTTTAAATCAGGAAAATTATTGTTGATATCAATGCCATCCTGAGTCCATCGTCCTAAAGACCAGCCCCCCAATTCTGAACCCTTAGAACAAAGAAAACAAAAAGAATGGCCATTCAGAATACAAAAACCTATGAGCCCTCAGCAAAGTGGCTCTGATGAGCCACTGATACAGGCTCTGATACAGAATAATCCTTTACCAAAAGGAAAAAAAAAAAAAAAAAGAGAGAGAGAGAGTCAGATGTTTCATTAACTGAAATGAAAAATTGACTTTTTAATTTTGTATGAAATCTTGAACAAAGTGAAGCAAAACAAATGAAAAATTACCTGGGATTAGCTGAAATACTCTGTTGTTTTCCAGGTTTCTATTTAAGACTGTTTTCCAACTTTCTATTACGACTCCTTTCTAGCAGAGACAGTATGTATTTCTTTCATGGCTGATAGTGCAGCTTTTGTATTCTAGTCTGCTACTACAGACTACCCTGGAAGATTTTCCAATGCGTCTGACCACAGCCCCTGTAATTTTTCCTCTTGATTTCTTTTTTCTTCCAGACTGAATTTCTACAATGCCCAACATGTTATATTATCCTTAAAGAGGCACTATTAAATTTCAGCTGCAGAGGAATGCAAATTTTCATGTTCATAGCTTGGTTTCCTTAGATAAAACAGACTGCATGATTTTTCGTTTCACATAACAGTGTTCACATTGATCTGCATACTTTAGCACGGTTTGCTCTGGCAGTCTCATAGACTCTCCTTTCTGTACATACTCTCCTACTAGTCAAAATCACAAAGAGTATGGTTTCTTACAGCTTTTTCTGAGTAAGATGCTTCAGTGGCTTATGCTTGCTTTTATGTGTTTATTTTTTACTTTATTCTGATTGCTTAAAAATAGGATCTTTGAAAAAGTAATGACAACAGAAGCATATTTCATTAATCTAATATTACTAAACTAATTCCTTGATATATTGATAACCATATTACCGCTTGATACGCCTTGTCATATCCATCTGGGTTGAGTGAAGGAAGGAGGTGAATTCTAGTATCCTCAATGAGATGCACAATGCGTGGGTTCCCAGCCAGATATTCTTGACACATGAACTGCATTAACAAAAGGATTAGCTCACGTCCAAGCACTTCATTCCCATGGGCTCCTGCAACGTACCGAAATTCTGGTTCACCTATTGAAAACATGTTGGACAGAAATGTAACCAGAGCAGCAAATAAAGGATGTAATCAAAACCCACTGCTGTCAATAGGAAATGTTTCACCTAATCTAACATGGGTTGAAGAAACACCTTAACTGAACAAACAATAACTGAAATTATAACTTTACAAAAAACAATTATTTTCTGTTGCTATTACATAAGAACAGGCTTATATACCAGTAGTATTTGAAATTGCTGTATAAAGCCTCTAAGATACATTTTCCATTAACACATTTTTCAATTACACTCAAAATTTCACCATAACGCAGGTAGGTCTTAGAAGTTCTGTTAGTCTAAAAATAACATGACATCGCTTAGTGGTAGTCTGTTAGGACAGATACTAAGACTCTTAGAAGATAACAGTCAATGACTTTATATAATTGTTCTCTGGCCTCAAACACTCCTTTCCCTTCACTAATCAAAAATCAGGTTTGTATTTACTTGTCAAGATTATAAGGAATGCCACAGGATTTGCATTCAGCTACTAAATACTTCAGAGCTGATTAGGAATGATGCCAGCTATGCAGAGAAGAGCATTCTGTAGCAAAGACAGTTGAGCAATAACACTCTCAAACACCTGCTTCACTAGCCCAAAACTGTCCAATGTACAGCTTGTGGCTGGATCCCAGCTACCCAGACACTTTGTCCAGCCCAGAGTACACTCCTTGCAATTTTTCAGTGCAGGATTCTCGGATGACAGTAAGGTAGGGCAAGGCAGAACAGCTGAAATATTCTGGTGGTGCAGGTTTTTTCCTGCTGCTCTCCTCCTCAGCGAAACCCAGGCAATCCCCTGGCACGTGAACGGAAAGCCATTACCGAATGACTGCAAGCAGACAATGTGCAGCCACTGGTGTGGCAGATGTGTCTGGCCCGCTCCCAGCCATGTAATGGGGGGTGACGTATTCAGAGAATGCAGTCTTCCACTGCCCCCAGAAGAGGTTATGAAGCCTGTTCCAGTTAAAGAATAGGTAAATGCTGCTGTTGAGCTAGTGCATACAGCAACCAAACACTTTTTTAATTTGAACATGTCATGGTCTTACTTGCAATTCTTTGGTGTTACCCAGATTAACCCATCTTTAAGGATATATTTTGGGAAATCAGGATATATTTTGGGAAATCAACAGGCAGGTTTAGCTCAGTTGGTTAGAGCGTGATGCTGCTAATGCCAAGGTCACGGGTTCAATCCCCATATGGGCTATGCTGAGGGTTGGACTAGATGACCTCCAGAGGTCTCTTCCAACCTTACCATTCTATGATTCTATGAAATAGAGAACTAAAATGCCACTTAATGAATTAAGGATTAAACTAACTCACACAGGAAGACTCCAAGCTTCAGCACGCCTGAAAACCTGTGTGTTATCATCTTCTCTCAAAATCCCAAGCTCTATATAAGTATTGACAAGCAGTCCCAGAAAATGAAGGCTGACCTACCAGGTTGCAGTAAACTCAAATAACAACTATTGATCTGCCTCTATATTGCTGGTCTAAGATTGGCCCCAAATCTATTGACAGAGAACATCTAAAACACAACTAAAAATAGTCATGCAGCCCTCCATCACTTAGAGCCAAAAGATGTCTTTGGAGTGCATCCCAGCACTCTTCCTTGGGGTATCAGGGAATCCCTTTGGTGTAGCAAAACATAATCTTCTCCTGTTCCGACAGTTGTACTTGACAGTATCAAAATAACATCTTTATTTGTCTTCATGGAAGGGCCAAAGATTGAATGGGTTTCTATGCTATGCATTATATCACCATAGAAAATTGTATCCCCACACTCACCAGGAGATTTCATCCATCTTTGCTTGCAATGCATATACCTCATGAAAAAAATGAAATTTCCATCCAGCTCTCTACAAATCCCCACACTAAAATCCATTCCATAGAACTAAAATCCACTTTCTATTTTTTTACTGTAAGGAATAAAGGTCATCATCATTAAAGAACTTGATCCTACATTCAAAATACCTTCCATTTGTGTTCACCGTCCTCTTCCCAATTTAGAAATACAGCATTAAAGTTCCTCCCACACACATTATAAATCACTGCTGCCATGAATATAATTTCATCAGTGATAATTGCTGCAGATATACAGAATGAAGAGAAAAAAAAAGCCAAAGCCCAACACCCTCCAAAAGATTTAGTTAGACTAAATCCTAACCAACTTCGTGTTCTCCCGGGTTGTCAGAAATCTCAACAGCATACAGCTTTAGTCCTTGGTTGCTTTTTCCAATATTGTAAATTCTTGTGATATTCGGGCACATTTTATTCACAGTTTTCATCAACTGCCAAAGAAAAAAATGGCATACAGTTAGACAATGCATTATCAAAATATATCCAGTATTAATTATTTCATTCCAAATTGGTTGTAGCAAAAGCTGATCATTTTCTCTTCTGTTCTGTTTACATTTTAGTTGTAAAAGCTTTATGTTTAAGTTAGGTGTTACGGCTATGCTACCATGTAACGTAATATTTGTTTAGCTAAAACAAACTGAATGCTGCCTGATGAAGAACCACAGTGTTGATGAGGTTCAAAATCCTTACATACGAGATATTTTTGTAATAACACAAAATTAAGAACATGAGGGGGAAAGTCAAACAGGAATAATAACAATTAAAACAACAATCAGTTACACTTATGCCTATGCTACCAAGAGGTAGTAAAAAAACAGAGGCTTTGAAAACATTGTGCATTGGAAGGTAATTTACCACCTTTACATTTCTTTCAGTGCACTCTGTGATTTAATACACTGAAGTCACTTGAGAAGACCTAGTGTGTTACCAGCAGGGCAGTCTCCCCAGACTTCTCTCTCCTTCACTTTATGTGGGGGGACAAACCGAGAGATAAGGATATCATCCATTAAACACTATTGTCCTGGAGAACTCTGATTACATCTGCCATCTTTATTTAGGAAGAAACCAAGCCCAATCTTCTTGTATTACAATCTGAAATTTCATACAGTAAAATCATTACTTTAGGCAGTATTGTTATGGTCAAAATAACAAGCTGGATGTCATCTGAAAGACTCCCATAAACACAGCAGGATACACTCCTTCAGCAAATAAGTAGTACATTAGATTCCTCAGAATTTGCTTACTTTGTTTTAGCAAAAATAAAATCAATAATGAAAATGCCAACAACCTTAGATAATCCAGTTTAAGAACATACCTTTTGTCAAAATCTATTCTATTCATCATGTCTACAGATACGGCATGACATACCAAAACATAATTAAACAGCTCAATAAAGTGCATAATGAAGGTCATGGCAAAGGGTACAGTTCTGTTTAAATCCATGTAGTTATGCAGATGTCATCCTGATAAGGATATCTGGAACCTAAGTTGGCCTACAAATGATCTTCAACTGTTAAATGTTAAAATTCACAGACATGAGTGGTCAAAATTAAAACAATTTGTTCTATTTTCTCATGGTATTACAGACATCTGAATCAGGCTCCCTGAATATGAACAAAATGTGTAAGTTGTCTGCAAACACTCCCGAAAATTTCTAAATTTTATGCTCTATACTCCGTCCCTTCTCCAATACATTTCGAACTACAGTCAAGAACGATTGAAAAACTTTTAAGCATTGTTTCTGAGCTGCCAGTTCCAATATCTACATCACATTCTTGTTGAAGGAAGAGGAATAGTTGAAGTAGACATGCATTTATTTCATTTCCAGCGTAATACTGACAAACACTATGTAAAGCCACTAATATTCATTAGGTCTGTGTGTACAACATTTTGGGTATAAAATACTGACATTCTTAAGTAACCCATCTGAGAACAAAATAAAGATGACTTTGGTATTCTAAAATTTGTTTGTTGCAAATAGACCCTGTGCTAAAGTCCTGTATGGCCATTTGAAACAACTGATTTTGGTTTGGGCATTTGTGTAGATTAAAGGAAACATGCATCTGAAAATTTATGTAGTCTTAATAACAAGCTATTAAAAATAGGTTCAAATAATAAGAATTAATCTATCTTTTTTTCATTTGAAAGAATTAAAGAAGAAATAAGGATTTTACTGTGAATTGGAACCCTGGGGAATATTAATTAGACAGTCTTTTCATAAATAATAGTGCATACATTATTGAAGAAGTATTGTAGCGTAACATAACTCTTTGGTCACAGAGTGTTAATTTAGAAACAATACTGGATGATAACAAGGCTGATTATTTTAAAAATGCAATAATTAGATGCGTCCAATTCCCATGCTACCACTTAACAAATCTAGGTGGAAACACAATTCACATTGGGAAAAACATCATTAAAATTCCACTCATAAAAGACTTCACTTCCATTTACAATCATGTTGCAAAGAGACCAAAATGACGTTATTTTTGTACATTTGCTCATCTCAGAGATTGCTTACACATATATGTATTTATATATATATATATATATACACACACACACACACACATATACTGGAAAATGGAATTAGATATGCTCTTTCAATGAATTGGCTAGTTTCAGCTCTACCTTTTTCACCAGCACTATCATAATCAATGCACTGATATTATGGGTGCACAAAATATTTATGTGGAATCTCATTGTGCTCAACAACAGTTGAGCTGTCAATACACAATAAAAGAGTAATTGTCTCAAAACATTTACAATCTCAAAACACAACAGTTGTGAAACAAATAGAGGAAGGAAAGGAAGAGAAGAGGAATTAATATTAATTAACACAGTATTCCCTAGCTTAGCTCTAGTGACAATTGTAGGTCTTCAATAAAACTAATGGCTAATCTGCCTACCATTCAATGTGTATAAATTTTCATTGTAGGATATTTAAATACTATTACCTGAGTATCTTTTCAAGTACACATTACAATGTCACAGTGTTTTCCATGCACTTGTACAAACTGTCAAATACAATTGATGATAATAGTCAGTCATGACTTTATTAACAATCAGCAGGACTGTAAAACATTTCCACAATTACACTCAGTAGTAATTCATATTTGACAGTCCTTATTTGTTTGCCACTACCAATTATTTATCTTATTAGCACCCCGCAAAAACTGCATGCAATCTTTGAAGAAGCCCCACAAGACTGGTCTCCAAAGGTTCAATTCCTCCTTTTTGCAGTAAGTGTGTTTTAAATGTAGGTCTAAGTGCCATCTAAACTTAGAGGAGGCAGAAGGATTCAGTCAATTAGAGCTATTCTTTACCTTCCGTAGAGAGCTTTGGGACATCTGAATCCTACAAGAAGCCAGGTACAGAGGTCTCTGTATTTCTTGTTCTGCTGCAGGCCAAACTACAAGTTACCTCCTTCTTGAGCTTTGATAAGTCTCTGATAGTGCTGTATGTTACACATGGTATTTTAGAGGACGTCAAATATTTGCTGGGTTTTGCTCTAGTCTTTCAGACTTGTTTTTTTCACCATCAAATAAACCTATTCTATTGGTAACATACACAGTGATCTTGAATTCAGAACATTCTGCATTAGCATTACATCACTTCCATAGACAGAGATGGACACAAAGAGCAACTCAAGACTTCAGGGATGCTTAGAGTCTGCCTCTTTCCAAGGGAAGAAACAACAGCTGTTCAAATATTCTGCTATTTCCTAAGCAAAATATGATCCAGGTTCGTTATATCAGCTGATTACAAAAACAAGGTTGAAGCTTCAGTCTTGATTCAGATTTGACTTTCTATATAGTGAAGTGTAGCTGACTAAAATCTTATTTCAGAATAGGTCATCATAACACACAAAAAAATATTTTCAGCTTATTTGACAGGATTTTCTCCAGCTTTCAATTTAATAAAATATTTCATTTTGTGAAAATGGAGAGGAGTTCCACTCTTTCATCATGACTGTACTATACTCAAGCAATATGTATACTCAAATGCCCACCTCCTTAACTATTTTGGGGGATATCTGTCAACTTCTTTAATAGTTTCTTATACAAACTCAAACATATCATGTAAATACTTTTTGAACTGTAAGACAATTTCTACTTCTGAGTATGAGATACAGCAAGTGTTCCCACCGACTGAAACAAGAATCTTGAAGGCTCTTTTGAAAGAAAAAATTGGTGCTATAAATTTGATCTTCCAAAACTGAGAGGTCTATTAAAATAATCTGACACTACGGAAAACCCTCCCTCTATAAATACTTGACACATTGCAATGTAATATAACGCTTCTAAAATATGACTAAGGGAACATCCTCCTCTTTCTTTAGCATTTATGATAAGGAATGTGAGTGAAGAGTGACTCTCTTCTAAAGATGGTTGGCAGTGAAGTAGATAACAAAACTGACAATATTATTCTGCATTACAAAAAACCCCTCAGGTTCACTGAGGAAATTGACAGTTATTGTTCCATTTTTGATTCGGGAAAGAAATTACTAAGTTCAATGGTATCACAAAAGAATTGGTTTGAGGATATAACACTTATTGCAATCCAACAGACAATCTTTTGCCTACTATCCCAATGAGTTCTAAATAAATGTGTTATGCTAACACACACAACTTGGGAGAGCCCAGCGGAAGATAGGGTACACAACTAACCACTTCACAGCCCCAACAGTCTCAATTTTTCACCTTGTTTGAGAAGTAGAAAAGCATCCTGTTTGAAAGCTGTATTTTTTCCAATGATATTTCTAACCTGACCAACCTGTCTTTCTGCAATTAGAATCTAAAATACATTTTATTTTATTGTTCTTGACACTAATTGTGCCAATTGAGTTTCTACTTGTCTAATCTTTGTGGTAAGGAATACAGGCTATGAAATATCTACTGAACTAAACGTGTGACTCAGTACACAATTGCTCAATAAAAATGAATAGTGATTCATGCAGTATAAATACCCTGAAAATTCAGCTCAGCAAATGATTCACACACTTCAAGTCTAAACCTATTATCTTTTTATTGGAAAAGAAAGCAGGAAGAAATATTTCTTTAGCACAACCCACACCTATTTCTGTGGTGATACAAAACAAGATTAAAACAACAACAAAATTGCCTATTTGAAGTTAAAGGAACAAGATTAAGGTTTGTAGGTTTAAAATTACACCAATGGAATTGTCTTTTTTAAAAAAAGACTCCTGGTGATTTATATGCTATGAGCCTCTGGGTCAGATGTTATTTGCATCCACATCAATTTAAATCCCAAATAATTTCATTGATAGCATGATCATTCCTATCATACTGCTAGCGAAGAAAACACATAGTTTAGCATAATACAAGATGCAGTTTCTATTACTGTGACATCTCTACTAGAATGCTAAAGTCTGATAATTAACAAACAAATTCAAACAATATGCTTGCCACATTATAAGAAAAATACCCTTTGTATTTTTGCTCATCTCTTATATACTCCATTCAAAGGTAACAACCTACCACATATAAACTCTCTTCCTTCACATATTGTCATCTTAATCTTGTTGCTAATGTTCCCCAAATTTTTTTAAAGGGAAAACATCCACCCATGGCTGTAGAATTGCACATCTTATTGTAACATCAGCTATTGCTCATCTATTTTATTATAAAAGCAATGCGGAAACATAATAGAGCATGGAAGCATTAGAAGCCTTATTTGTTGCCTTTTGAAATCAGCCAAAAGACTCTTACTGGTTTCAAGAGCCTTAGATGAGCTGTTATGTGGGAATATGCACTGTTCACAAGAGTCTTAGTACTTAGTTAATCCTGAGGTTCATAGTTTGCTTCCTTTCATCATTTGTAGAAGATACCAATTGTTTTACGTATAATTAACAGACAAAAAAATATTAAGGCTTTCTGATGAACACTGAATTGCCTTCCAAACATCTGTTAAGGAACATAGAAGAGATGTTATTAGAAAATCTCATCTCTTACAGAGAAGGAAAATGAAGTTGGCTCAGGTGCCAGTAGATCACATTTCAGAGATGCACTAAAGAAGACACCATTTTAAAATATTCTTTAGTAAGTAGAAATCAAATTCTTAAGGGTTCAGCCCAACACTATACCCATCCATCCTCCACCTACAAGGTCGCATACTACATTCTTTGCCTACCTGCCTCATTTCTTTGTAGTTGTGATGTTTAAAATCAAGATTATCTGTGGTTGTCATTTCATTTCTTCGGTGGTAATAATTATTTGGGTCTGAGAAAAGAAATAGAAGAGTTTTTATGTATTTATTAGCCACTTCATACATAAAGATGGTTAAATACAATGCATTCAAGAAACACGCAGTAATCTGAATTCTAATGTCCTATACAAATTTAATGCAGGTTTTCAAAAACAAAACACAAAGAAACAAAAGCTTTGAAACATTACTAATTACTGCACAAATCAAGCCATGTTAAACCAGACAGAAGCAGGGAGGCGGCAAGTATCAGCTTGTTAGACAACTACACTGCACTAACATCTGAACTTTAACAGAAAAGCAAAAGGGCACCCTAAGGCTACAGAAAAGGGCAAAAGACATCAGAAAATGATGAGTCAGAGGCAAGAAAAAAGGATTGGGAAAAAAAAAAATCACATCAGAGGCAAAAAGCCCCAGTGACTGCCTTATGTCTGATAAATTACTATGATAAGGAATAGGGCATTATCCTGAAGCATTATTGATGAGCATTTTCAGAGTCTATGCACTGCCTGCAAAATACAGAAAGGAAGCACTGTGGATACTGAATATTTCTTACTATTTTCCTAAACATTTTTGTGGAAGTCTGAGGTCTTTAGTTTAAAATTAGCAACACAGTTTTACAGGGGTATAACTGATAAGTTTCTGTGTTCTGTGTGAACACTTGTTGGCAGAATGCAAAACATCAGCTATCTAAATAAAGAAACATAGTGCCAATTAAAAAAAACAGAATCAAAGCAGAAGATGTGGATGGAACAAAAATCTTTCTTGACTTTTCAGGTGAGTGCTTTGGCCATTCACCTGGGGGAAAAAAAAAAAAAAAAAAAAAAAGCTAAGACTGTGAGGGCTCAGTTTTATACTCCCTGTTAGCAAGTCCATGGCCCAATCTGTTGTGATTTATCTTAGAGATAAACAGGCCTATTTTGAAAACATTGGAAGAATTCCTTATCTGCTGTATCTGAGATGTTTGGAAGTTTGAGTAACAGTCTGTTGGACCAGTGGCTCTCAGGCTGTTATGATAAACCATTCCCCTTCCCATAAAATCATCCTGATTCAGTTCAAAATTCTATTCGAACAGCAATAAAAAAAATTAAACAAATATTATTAAAGTGTCATTCTGTCTCTGGAGAAGAAAGTATGATTTTTTTTTTCTTTTCTTTNTCACATACCAGTTGATTACTTTGAAAATTAAAGGAATACATCAGTAATACTTACAGCAGCAAACATGTCATGAAATTAGGTAACTCTTAACATGTAAAAAGACTCCATAAGTTTACATATGTATGTTTCAACCGACATTAAAATCTCTAAGTATTTTCTCTTCCCATGAAATTTTTCAAGTATTTCTTTTCTTTCTTATGTGTCAGGAAGGCAAAACTTGAACTATTTATGTTCTGTAAAATGCAATGTGCTAGTTCCATTAAGCTTTCCTGCAATATTGCCTATGTTTTCTAATAATTTTATTTACTTTCCATTTTCGTACTTTCCTCCACTTCCATTCACTAACCTATAGTAGACATACTAAAAGGTCAGGCCAGCATTGCTCTTTAAGTTTGACAAAAAAGTCAAAAGACATTTTGTCCTACAAAATCCAGTTGCTCTATGCCTTCTGTCCCTTTCAGTGAGAATACGTATAGCAAACCACCTGGAAATTGATTTGAATTATAGCCTAACCAGGTGAGGAAATGCAATTTCTTTGTTCTGAAGAACCAAGAGGATTAAGTTTCAAATAATGCATCTACATTTTTAGGTATTCGTGCCAACCTAACTGCAGGCTAAATTCACACAAGTACATTGACAGCAGTGATGCTGCAGTAACACTGAAGATCACTCTGGAATGGTAAATGCTTAAAGGTCAACCCATTCTAATTTAAATTAAATAAATAATTTATTATTAAATAATTTATTAATATATAAATGTATAAGAAATGCAAATCATAAAAATACCTCTGCTAGGAAGTCACAATGTGTTTATAATGTCAAAGTGATATATTTACCCTCCTAAAAATATTTCTGTTGTAAAAGTTAATATAAACATCATAAAACTGCCAGGATATTGAAGGCTTTCTCTATCACCAGAAGCCAAAACATACAGTAACTGATTTTTTTTCCTAACACTTTAAACCCACTCCTTTCAAATCCTGGTATTCTTTCCATACAACCATTAATATCATGGGAATGATGGTGAGTATAGTAGAAATGGTAAACAGTTTAGAAACTAAAAGAAAATCCTCTTACATGGAAGATGATTGTATTTCTGGTCCTTCCCCAGAAGTGTGCACAATTTGACAGCTCTCTAAAGAATTAACATTCATATTTTGCCAGCGTCTACCATGAGTCTGCTTGGATCACTGAATTTCTGTTGCAGCAGGAATACAGATTAGGAAATAATAGGGTATGCAGAAAGGCATAAAAATTCTGTTAGGTCCACCCTGGTAAAAATTATTTGCTTTCATAAAAGAGAGACCAAGAAAGTAAAACCACAGAAGAATTTAAATTGAAATACATTCATTTATTCATGGCACCACTGCAAGACAGTCTCTCCTTCTTCCAAGGAGAAAAGATCCTGCAAAAGTGTAGCACTCCCATGAATATAGAGGAATATATTAATTTTTTTCTATTAACTTATCTTTAAGTTACAAGACATGTTAATTATAAGTTTGCAGATAAAGGTAGCTCATTTTATTCATCTTTCTATTTATAGTTTCTGTAAAGATGGACAAATGACTACAAAGTCTTTCTTATCTGCATTTCCATGAAAGAAAGAGATTGGCTCTAAAGTGTCCAACTACTTTCCAGCATCACAACTCCATGTTTTTTTCCATAAATTTAATCTAATATCAGAGAAGTTTGATTGCTGAGCACTTTGACATATAGATGGGGATTCAGGTATATTACACCTCTACACAGCAGTAAAGCAGTGGAATCCTGATGTTTCCAATGAGTTTCCAGTCATTATGCTAACAATAAAAGAGCATGTTGCTCCCCCTACACATACTTTGGTTTCTGATGCTCTTTTAACTTACATGTAAAAGGTATGAAATGAGCTTTGCAATGCTCAGGAGATTAAATCAACACTCATTAAATGAGAGAATTTTGGTCATACTGTTTTATAAAATCCTAACATGACTTGTTCATTGTGTATTCTCACCGAATTCATACGTTGAATTGTATAGTATCATACTGATGCAGTTTGCAAGTTCAGAAGTGGTGCTTACGTGATACTACAAATGGCTGAGATAATTAAGTCATTCTAAGTGACTTAGATAAATTTTAACTAAAAATGAGAATAGTCTAAATCCTTTAGACTGCCTTAAAATATCAGCATATCCTCTTGCAAAGGAGTGACTTTTTCATTTTAATGCAACATAAATGAATTTGACTTGTCTTCTTGTCTTCATAAAATTGAACATATCACAGAAACTGTACATGTAATCTTGAAAAAATCTAGACAGTCACATCAGATGATCGTAAGTTTATTTTCACATCATCTATTTCATGGCAGTGATGAAAAGTATTCCACTGCTGATTTAACATGTGATTTTGGTATTCTTCAAATATATGTTAATCCTTTTCTATATATACTGATGCATAGTCAAATATTTCACAACTAACTCTAAGCGCACTGAATGATAAAAATATGCAAGAGAAGAACTAAACTCTGAATCTGATAGGGGTTTTTTTGCCCCCTAAAGGTTTTGTACTAACATATGATCTTTCAAATGGGCTCATACAGTCCGATTCTAATAATAAGGGTACTTCTAAACATTGGCAATACTTCTCCAGACAAAAAATATGAAAGAAAAGCTTTTAAGGACAACCACTGTATTGTTGGGCGATGTTACACATCTGTCTTGATGAGCATAGAGAAACATAATACATTGGCCATTTTCCAATAAGCCTTACTGAATTTGGACTCATTTCTATTCAGTCTTTGCTCAAACTTCCAAAAAAGATTTTAAATTTCCTAAGATCAAGTTCTACCTTGGCAATGGTAAAAATGGAACACAAGGACAGACCGGCACTCCAAGCAAAAATATACTCTCCTGAGTAATTCACTGAATTTAACAGTGCTGCATATACAATCACTTATAACCAAAGATATAGATAGGAGGTCCCTGCATTATACAGAATGAGCACACTCCTAACACTTAATCAAACAGTCTAGGAAGATAATGCAAACAATAAAAATAACACTGAATGATGCATTCACTGCAAAAGACAGTACACCATCATGGAATATTATAAATCAGTTTTTATCTTGTGATGAAACTAATGATATAATCATGATACCAGTGATACTGCTTTCTAAATAAGAATTATTAAAAACTAAGTAATTTTATCACAAATTTATTCCATTAAAAATAATTGCTTATTGCTTTGAATGTTCTACAACATACATAAATGCATGAAACACCCAGCTAATTTTGTCTCTCCTTTTAATCATATGCAACTTCTTTCAGATTTTTGTTAGAGTTGAGAAAAAACAGCAAAGGAAAGTACATCTAACCCTCTGAGGCAATTACAAAAGACTGCGTGTGTCCTTCTACATCTGTGTAAATGGTAATGTTTTTGAAATTAGAGACAGAATTATATGCTGGTGCTTTCTTCTTCTTTCTCCCCAGCTAGTAATGGCAGCACTGATCCTCTGCTGTAAGTAGGATATTCTGGCATCTCTCCTCTACAGCTAAATGTCTTTCCAGTGGTGAAACAACAAATCATTTCTGCTATCTGAAAGATAGTATTAATACTGTTGGGTAACACAGTTTTTCTGTAGAACTACTGTAATAGTAAAATCTTCCTCTGGACAGGACGGCTTGTCAAAACCACCCTACAATGCCCCCAAAATGTTTGTTGTGAACAATATAAACGTTTCACTGAAAAAGATGACAAGCATCTTACTACAGTTTACATAATCGATAACTCCTCTGATGCATTTATCTACTGTTTTCTCACAATGTTTCCAATGTTTTGCGCATGTAACATATGTAGTAGGGTTTATTAACATGTCCTGGAGGAATGGAGCTTTACGGCTTCAAAGTCCTAGTTGGCTCCATACATTTTCATAGCACTCTGGCAATGCTAATAAGCTTTCCTGGAATGCTAATGTCTTACTCAGGTTTTTTCTTTATCTGATACTCCTTTCTTCTCCTCCCTTGTGAGCCTACAGGATGGAAAGCTGATACACACTATGGACTCAATGCAAGCCCACTTAATGCATTCATGGTTTAATAAAGATATGAAACCTAACCTTACAAGTTTAAGACAGGAAAGCAAATTCACAGTCATGAGAAACTTTCAGAACTACCTTGTATTTTTGCAGACTTTTATTCTTTTAGTATCTCACTATGTCCAATTTGACCCACAATGTTATTGCTACAGTCGTGTGAACTGACAGAGTTCCACTTACTGATTTTGATGGATTTTTGAGACTTGCCCAATGTTATGCAGGAAACCTTTTGTCACAAGAGAACCCTTGATTTCTAATCCCACAGTCAATACAGTGTATTAGATCAATGCTTTCAAAGAGGCTGGTCCCATGGCCTAACCAGTCAGTTATCCAACTCACAATGGGTAAGATGATGCCTACAAAGGGTGAGGAAATTCAGTTACAGACAACTGCAGAAAAGTCATCATCATGTCCTACAGCAGAGGAGAAAATCATAAATGGAAAGGCCCACTAACCTGGGGAATAGCTTTGTTTAGAGAGTTCTGCACACAATGAATAAAATGAGCTGAGAGAGAGAAATGTCACTTCTTTCTGAGCTAAAAAAATAGGTTAGTAGCAGCTTATCAAAACCTATTAATTCTTTCAGTCCAATTACATTTTGACAAAATACATCTCCTTCCCATTGTGTTACTCAAAGGATGATTAAGGTATTTTCTTTCAAAACTAAACTGAATTAGCCACTGCAGAGAACCAGCTAAACAAACAACTACCAGGAGAAATGATACTAGTAGCAGCTAGGTATCACTTCCATTCTAATCCAAGGTACACAGTAAGTTCTAACAGCATCCACTTCAGCAGCAAAAGTGCACTTGTATTTAACGCAAAAAAACTTTGATCTCAGTAACACCTTCACACATTGATACAGCCTGATGAAGTCAAAGGGAGACAAATATTTGTCAACAGTCCAAAGTAGAATTCAGCCCTGTAGGTGTGTATACCAAATGTAGTATAAATAAAAACTGCATTTAACAAAAAGCACCTTTCATAATATCCACATTTTCACTCTTTCCTTTTTGACTTAAGTTTGAAATTTGGAATTGAGAATAATTCTGAGAATTTCCTTGTAAGCTGCTCTCAGAAATGGTTAGTGTGTCATCTTAAGTATTCCTTGGAAACCTCTGTGTGTGTCCTGAATACCAGTAGAGCCATGGTATCAAAGAAAGCTCTGCTTTTACTTCATTCTGACACCATGTATTCTAAATAGTGGAGCTGATTTATTCTCTATAAGCCTATATAGGAATTTGGGATAAATTACTGCTTTCTGACAGTCCACCAGTTTCAGCTATCCTTTCAAGAGCTGAGAGGAAATGCTGCGTCTGGAATTGCCACTCCAGAGTAAAAGGTACAGTAGGAAACAAGGTTGGAGTTTTCTAAACCCATGGCTGAAACAGATTAGAATTCTCCTGAAAACATGAATATTCACATACACAGGACGTTCCTTGTCATTGCCACTCAGGTCCATTATGTATTTTTTGACCCACAGTTGCATAATGCTGTAAACTTCCATTACTTACTGTTAATACATCTACTGATTTGGTTTTATGCAATACTTGCCCCATATTTCTCTTCAGAGAATTATCCCTTCAATGCCCTGTATTCTTTTCCTTTCTTTTTCGTCCCTTTTTTTTTTTTCTTCTTTTTTTCCCCATGAGTATTTAAACTTCTAAAGGACAAAAATCAGGCTACCTCTGCTTGGCATGTGAAGACCCTAGATCAACAGTGGAATTGGAGGCAGCAAGTCTCTGAACAGCAGCAGGAACAGTTAAAGCAGTAATGATAGGCTCTGGAAAGGCAGTTCTCTTTCTGGTTCTAGTATTTCTGAAAATACTATTCATAGCCCCCTGCAAAAAAAAGAGAGAGCTATCCCCAAGGTGCTTGAATTTAAGATCAAAGGAAAAAAAAAAAGCAGATGAAAGATCTGGAATGATTAGTAACAATTTAGCAATTTAGAACATGTTTGAACAAACAGGTCTTTAAATATACACACATACACAAATCCATCATGCAACTACATAAAATATGCTTAACAGAAACATAGGTTTGGCAAAATCTGAAATCTTGAATACCCTTTTCTTGAAGTGACCTTTAATAAGTTTTTACTTTGTATACAGTATCTAGCAAACCCCAACTGTATTTTGCATTCATCTGATAAAAGAAACATGTAACATGAATTTGTGCTAACTATTGGGATGTGTGGTTTCCACAGTCTTTACAAAACATGAGATCTTTTGCCATCATCTGAGACTTACCAGGGATCATTTTGGATTTGACAACATTTGAAATTTGCTAGAAATTCTTACATCCTCCACCCACCCCCCATGGATAAGCACTATTGTAGTCATAGCTTTCAGCTTGAAATTAATTCAGGGAAGCCCTATGGCCTATACGATGGAAAAAATTCAGACTGCATAATTAGAATGGTTCTTTCTTGCCTTAAAAGTTTGATATCTGCAAGTGACTGTCTTGAGACATTAATTCTATTGCCTATCTAGTATATTTGCACTCAGTAAGACTAATTGTATTGCACTTCAGCCCACACAACAGAAAATCTTGTTAGATCATCCATGCAATCTCAGCTTATTAATAAACTACTTATAGTTACTATATTGTTGCATTTGAACAGAACTATCCTGATACTGTCTGTGTACCTGCACAGGTATTTTTGTTTCCTTTTGAATAGCTCTGCCATTAAAGAGTGGTTATATCAAGAACAAAGATATATAAGGAAATAAAGTTTCTATGTGTTGGTACAAGCAGCCATGTTAACATCAATTGAGAAAGATTCTTACCTGGCAGAGGACACCCTAAGATTTCCAATCTCATACAGATGCTACCTTCTTCAAACCATGATCGAGGGTTTATACGGATATAGCGTGCAACCAGTGGTACCGGTAACATGTTGAGAACTGGGATCTCTTTCTCACTGTTTCCTTCAAAAATCTACGCAGGCCAAACATGAAAATGGCAAGATCAGTTCTTCTACTGGGACCTTTGGTAACAGAATCAGACAAAATCATCTGGTATAGCCCCAGGTTGATGGCAGTTCAGTCCCGAACTGCTCTTCAAAGAGAGCAATCTCTTAGCACCCCTCAGAGAGAGGCAAAGGAGTCAGAGCTCCACATCCTTCCTTAGCCCACGTGCACTTGGACATGGACATGAGATGTTTAGAGGGAGCAGTAGACCAACTCTCACCCTTGCAAAGGCCACACATGAGAAACATTTCTCAAAACAGGCCAGATCCCTGACAAGGTGGAATTCACATTCAAAGTCATATACATGTACATTTGTGATATAAGTATATGAGTATGTTCTGAGTCCCTCTCTATATTATATAATTTGCTCTTAAAGTCACATCAGAGTAGTAGGGCCCCTGGGAGATGTTGCCTTTTAGTCTTAAACTGATAAAACAGCCTGACAAATCAATCTCCATGTGGACAGCCCCCCCCACCTTTCCCTCCTCTCTGCTCTTCTTCATAAAAAGTGTGTTTTGTGATACTCACCATATCTCCAGATTCATTTTTGACAACAGTCCATGCATGGCTGTCATTGCTCACCAATACTCTGTAAGAGGTCACCCAGTTACTCCTTGAAAAAGACAGAGAGCATCTAAGTTATTTTTTTATAACTTAGAATGACTGCAAATTGTGTTTAATGTGATAAAGCTTGTAAGATTGCTAGTAATGGAAATCCCACTTGGCAAAGTCATGTCAACACTTGGCTGAAAAAGTGACATGCAAATCTAGGTTTAACAGATGATTAGAAAAACCCTAGCACATGTAAGAAAAGAAAACATGCCAACAAGATAACATTCCATGTTTCCAGAAGAAAGGAGTACTGCTCTCCTTTCCTTTTATATACAAAGGGTCTTGAGATCAATGGCTTATCTAGAGCAGATTTAATGCCTTGCTTCTTCCCTCAAACTCACTGGTCTGAAATGGCAATAGTAGTTTATTTTTTTTCCTAACACCTATCTGGTCTCGAAAGGCAGTGCATTGGAGGACAGTCATGCCTCAGAGGTACTTCTGTACCTTTCAGTCAATTCAGGATGCTACAACTTGTACTTTCATTTATGTAAACCGATCACGCATAACCAACAGTCCTCATTTTTTAAAACAGACATACTTTAGAAAAATTTCCTGTCATACTGCACCCAAACAAGTGCAAATTTATTTGTTTTTTTTTTAAATAAGCAACAAATAACATTAATCAATTACCACCAACATGCAGGAATTGACTTTGTTGTGCTTATGTTTAGAAGGACAAACAAGTCTTCAAGTATTCCCTGGAAAACAGTCAGGTTTCTAGTGGAGCCCAAGAAGCAGGGGACAGCAAAAGAGAATTCAATAGCCACAAATTCATCCAGATTTGCAAGATGAGACATTGATCTAACTTTGTCTTGCACAAAAAAGTGACCTCCAAATAATGACAATCCAAATAACGTCAATGCATGTCAGCACAAAGTTATAACCCTAGATTTTAAACTATTAGAATAATTACTAAACTAACTACTATTACTACAGTAGAAGTAGTCTCACTTATATAAAAGATTCCAGTTGAAGTCTAGACTTACAATGACATTTAAAGAACAAAGATTAAATGGTTATTGAGTAGGATTTAGACAAGTGCTTTTGCAGGTAGTACAGTAGTACCTGAAAAGAGTCAACAAAATTTAGATGTCTACTCTGATTTTGAAAAAAAATGACTGTGTGAACCCAGCTCTGTTGTACACTAAATCTGTCCTTTGCAAATCACTAACCAGACTTCTTAAATGAATGGATTTTGCCACTCATTATTTTAAATTGCTTAATTTTGACTTTTGCCAAGCTGACTGAATTTCTTGTTACTGTATTGAAAACATGAATACCTGACTATCACCCACAATGCACAAACACATGCAGCATTTGTTAAACAACTTTAAAGAGCTAGCAGTGCTCTGGAGATACCATTTTCTACCTGTCAGTGGGAGATGTCCTGGGGTAGAGGTTTTGCTGGAGATCTGTGAAGTGCCATGCTGGCATCCTGAGACTCTAGCTGTAAAACGACATGCAACAATACAGCCAATGTCTTCAGCACACTATATAAGTTTCTGTTAACTTATATGAACTACTTTCCTCCCTTGTTTCAACTTCTGCAATAACTTGGCATTTACACTAAAAGATTTCACTGTAATCATTTAATGGTAGGCAGGTAGATTTACATCTAGCAAAGACAGAAATTCAGAATTTAGAGAATGGCCAATATCAAAATTCCAGGAAAAGGAAAAAATAACTTTTTAGATTGAACAAGAAAGTACACTTGAGGAAAACTCACAGGTTTGACTGAGAGCTGTACCTATTCAGGGCACACTAAATGATTTTTTTTTTTTTTTTAATATTCTTCTTGGTCATTTTTCAAGATCGGGGTGAATGACTTAAAGAGGCAGTGTTATAAACCAAAAGATATCATTGCTTTTGAAATATTTCAGACCTTTTTTAATTGACCTACACAAATAAAACTAAGAGGATAAACAACATCCACATTCTTTACTCTAACACTGGAAAAAAACTCAAATAGAACATCAAGATGACAAAAAAAATCAACAAGATCACACCTGATGTTTTGTGCAACTGAGAATTTTGTAAGAAGAGCAGAACATAGAAAATGTCTTAAAAGACAGTTGATTTTACTGACATAAGAAAATACGTGATGGCTACACTAATACTTGCAAGCTGGGAGTTTTATTTTCTGTATTTCAATTTTCTCACTCCATACACTTGTAAAGGTTTACACTTGTCCCAAAGGAGAACCTACATAGATCAGTTTTACATGTAATCCATCTTGAGTGATAACAAGTGACATACTTTTCAAAGGCAGTCTGCCAGTTAAAATACAAATGGGACTACATGCAGTTTTGCACATTTGCAGTGAAAGAGGACTACAGAGGAGCATGGAGCGGATAAATCAGGGTAATGTATACAACATCCTATTGGCTGTGCTTGCCTGTAAGGAATAAACACGTCCTTTGCTTTTGTTTAAATGCAGTACAAATATCACAGCACTTCTCCCATCAGCACTGAAAACAAAACTGCCTCTAGAGGCCTAAATTCTTTATCCTTTTTTTCCCCACATGCTATAAGAAAAACTATCTCTGTCTGTACTAAGATTGTCATAAATTCAGTTTTTCCTCAAAAATGACATCATCTTGCCTTGACATTACATTACATTCCATATGATGGGGAATGGGAACATCTTCATGTTTTTAGAATGGAAAACTAGTAGGCGCACAGTGCTTCTGACTAGGCAGCTGAACATCTTTAAATCATTGACATTGCTGCAGCTACAGACCAGCAGAACAGCATTTACATGCTAAATCTTCTTGAAAGCTGCAGATTTTCTACACATGTGCAGCCTAGGAGGTCTGATACTTCCAGAAAGCAGATGGATGTGTTGCACATACTTGAATCAACAGCCAGTCTGTTTACAGTAAGCACAATGCTTCCTGGAATTGAAGAACTTAATATGTACATGCTGCCCAGTTTATTCATTTATATACAGAAATCCCAAGCTTTCTGGGAAATCCATCACAGAAATATGACAGCTAAAGTGAAGTCTTATTCTAGAAGTATCAGGGAACTTCATCTACTCTGTTTTGGTACCTGATGACACAAAGATCCATCTTATCAGGTTTGAGATTTGCAGACATCATCAATTTCTCCAGCAATTCATGTTAAATCTTTTCAGGGCATATTAGCATTGAACAATAACATCGCTAAGGAAGCTTGAAAGAAAACTATAAAGCTTAAAATTATTTAGCATATCCCTACTGTTGTTGTACAGAAGCTCTTCTGAATTCACTCTACCAAAACTTACCTACCATAACATTACTCAGACAAAATCACAGATATTTGTTGATTTTATGGTTTTATTAAGTCATAACTCCGCAAATAGCTCTAAAGTAGCATTAATAAAATAGTGTATTAATTATCGAGTTATTTTCTTATAAAGAAAAACGTAGATTGGTTGACAGTCTGTCTTTGAAAGTATTAGAAGTTACCTCTAGTCCATTATATCCTATATGGACTTAAGGACTACTTACATAACTGCCTCAAAAATTTCTTTGATGCCAGAAATGGATCACAAGATACAGATCCGCAAGGAATCATTTTGATTCACATGCTTCCCATTAAGAACCTTTTTTCAAAATGTATGTCAGACTATTCTATCTCTTCAGAAGAAGCCTATCTGAAAAGCCTCGGTATCTACTGCAAAGATTAATCAACTTGGTTCACAGAAAGTAAATGCAAAAATCAAATGCAAAAATCAAAATACAATTGAAAATTACTCAACATGCTGCATTTTTTTGATAAATAGTTCATTTTTATCCATGATAGATTAGCTTTAGATGAGGCATATTTTAACATCATCTAATTTTAAATTCAGGAAATGTCCAGCTTGACCATTTCCATAAGGAAAAGGCAATCTGAGGTAAACTTGACTAAGTAACTTGCCCGGGGACAGGTAGAGAAACTGATTCAAAGCAGAAAACTAAATGCAGACCTCTTACAACCTAGGCCAGTCTAGGGGAATCTGCTTTCCATTATCTAAATACGAACTATTTGTATATCTATACTGTATGGTTGCTGAACATAAAGAAAGCATGATACCACCAAAACATCTTTCTACCTTGTGTAGTATAATTCTCTTCCTTTTCTTATAAGTTACACAGACAAACACAAGCACCACAACATACAGTGAGTGCCAAATTAGAAGTCTGGCAGAGAGACGTCCCAGACTGTTAGTTTGCCTCCTTCCAATGGGCAAGCACATCAGCTCAGAACTCTGAGCACTTGCATATGGCTTTATCTCGCTTCAATAGGATCTGCTGTCCATAGTATTTTAATGCAAAGTTTTTCACTTATGGAAAGTTAAATAAGCAAAAAGTAAAATAAATCTCAGTGTCATCCCCTTCTCTAAGGGAGCTTGTCCATATCACCAAATCACTTCATGGTTTAAAACAACTAAGGAAGACGAGCAGATTCCGGTCAGTAGAGGCTCAAGCCCACAGTGGCAGAGATGCTGCAGATCAGACTAGTGAACACCAGCAAAACTAGGTTAGCACTGTCTACAATGGACCTGGCTCCAGCTGACCATATTGCTATTTTAACATTATCATAATCTGATTTATTCACACTACAGAACCCCTCAAATTAATAAAAATGGGCATTTGCATAGATTTGTATCCTCTGGTAACATAAACTGACAAGTCAAAACATTTGAAATAGAAGAATCTCTTAAAAAAGGGTACCTTACATTAATCTGTAATCATACAATAAAAAAAGTGCCCTGAAAGTTAAATGACTTTCTGCTTGAGAAAATAATTTGTAGTCTCACAAAACTAAATTTAAATCTTTAATATTATACAATATTTACGCTGATAACACTTTAAAGCACCCACTGCCCAACAGTTTCAAAGATAAGACAAGTTAAAAATCTCCAGGCTACCCACAGGTAGCAAAGTTTTACAAACTAATTAAAATACATGCAATTTAAAACATGGAGCTGGCATAGCAAAAGGTTTTTTATATATATATATATATATAAAATTGAAAACTAAATGTTTAATTTTTAAAATAGCTCCTTGGTGACCTAAATGAATATACTGCTGTGAAATCTGTTTCTTCAGAGGCCCTATGAAGAGCTCAGGGCCAGAATTTCACATGCTCAAAATGAATTATGGACAAATTTTTCAAAGCTCTGCTTAGTAAGGAGGAGTCAGATCTGCAACTGTGTTCGCCACCCAACAGCTCTCACTTCCATTAAGATGTCTACGAGATTTTAATCTCTAATTTTTTGATCTTTTTTGAAAATCTGGTCTTAACAGTTGGTGTTTTCTGTCACTTCATATTAAGATACTACCAGCATCTGAAAACCAGAAGCCTGTTGTGTGGGTCAGATAGTCTCTGCCCCAAAGATTTTACAGTGTAACATATAGCATTTACAGGCTGCCCTTCCCCAAAAATATCTGCACGTGTTTGAAATCCATTTTATACCAGCCTTTTCCCTTTCAGATCTCTTACATCTGCTAAACACAAGCTAGCTGCAATTCTTTTTCTTCCAAGTTTCTTTTTTTGGGGGTGACATTTTTAATTTTCCTTCTTGTTTGTGTCCATCACACCTTTACATATTGGTTATATGTTTGAGGAGATGTATCTGCTTGGCCCCTTACTGTATCCAGCTGAACTAGCTCGGCACTGCCTCACTATGCCTTTCTGTCTTCTGCCTGTAAATATTAAAGCATTGGAGAATGAAAAACTCTGAGTGAGCAGCAAATACCACCATTTATGTACACAGCTGTGAGTATATTTAAAGTAATGCCGAAAGGGATCACATCTACCAAGTGCACACAGATATGGCTAAGTTCAGCTTGGTACATGCTAGAGGAACACTGACTTGGAAAAGTTGTTCTTCAGTGTAGGGAGGGAGGGAGGGGAAAGGAGTATACAGAGTATAAAGGAATCGCTATATTTAGGGCTGCGATTACTAAATGTGAATAATCTGTGGTCACAGATGCCTGTATTCACTTGACACACACTTTTCCTAAATGATTCAGTTCATTAATTTAAAACTCCCCATCTTAGCCCCTTCCATGGAGGTTAAGTTAGAAGTGATAGAGGCCTATGCTGGCAGGGTTTTCTTTTATCTCAGTATCTCCATCCAGCCTCACTGTAAAAAGTCAGTTCTCTCCACGCAAAGCCGCACTTTCCAGGGTGCAAAGTACCAATTAACCCTTCAGAAGCACTGCTTGTGGGCATGGCAGTGACCTATTCCTTAGCAGCTCTAGCATGATGAGTCATTTATTCTCTGGCAAAACAGCTATAATTTGA
The DNA here is from genome assembly GCF_003343005.1 of Rhea americana. Taxonomy (NCBI): domain Eukaryota; kingdom Metazoa; phylum Chordata; class Aves; order Rheiformes; family Rheidae; genus Rhea; species Rhea americana. The sequence continues at coordinate 476,535 of NW_028185539.1, forward strand.
GTGAGAACACCATGACAACTCATACTCACAACACAATGTGATCACTTTTGACATTTTTGTCAAGCAAACTTGTGGAAGTATAAATACATTTCTGGGTGTGCTGTCGTGGAACTCCACCTCCACAGAGTCATCTAAGCAGGTCACAAAACAAGCTTCCTAAAGTCAGGAATAAATGTCAAATATTCATTATAAATGCCTGCTGGGCTGTATGGCATACATTCTTCAAATTCTACACAGGACAAGAACTGTGGTGGAAGATGAATTAGTGGCAATACTCAAGCTGAATAAATAAAGAACACTCTAGGCTGAAGCTGATAAAGGCTGACTTAACATTGCAACAACTAAAAACCCACGAGATGACTCCACTAAACCAGAATTAACAGAAAGTATTACTGATAAAAAAAACCACTCAGAAACATTAGTATAAAATGGAATTGCAGTAACATTGAGGGTTTTTTTTAACACGCACACACTGAATTCAGACTATTTAATGAATCCCATCAACATACTCTATATGATTTCGGTGGTTTTGGAACAATTCACTTAGAGAGACCCAGTGACTCCAGGAAAGCCGCAATAATGTTAGTCCCTGTGCAGGTCTACAAAGGGATGCCTCCAGTCAGAGTAGTTAAACAGGAATTATACTTTTGAGCAAGTGTTCTTCTGAATACAGAGACTTGATAAGGAACCCCCTTAAACAGAGACTTATTTGAAAAACATCAAGATATGAAACTAATAAGGCTGATGCTATGCTCTGAATAACTGTGTATAAAAGGTCTGGGATGGGCTGCCTGATGTGTCCGACCATCATGTTCTCCTGGAGCAGTGGGATAGCCTGCCATGTTTGAGGAGAGGTGTCAGGTGAGATATTTGCACTTAAAACCATCCTGCAGACTCACAGCAAGACATTCAGATTAACCTCTACCCAATTTACAATTAGAAAATCTGTACCCTAAAGGATTAACTAACACTTTAAAGTTTTCCTTTAGCTTAAAGCTCCAGAAATAAATGTATATTTGGAAATAAATCTATTTTGGATTTCTTTATGAAAGTTTCAAAACTTGGCTTTGCAATTTGAGCATTTTGTATAGAATATTTCATTCGTGATTTTCCACATTATATTGTCATTTTATTATTTCATGACATGTAGCAATAGTGCATAATTTGATGTGGCAGAAAGACTGCATTTTATTAGAACTATCAAGGATAACAATGCATGTTACCAACAAACATTGGACTGGAAACAGTCTGAAGCTTTGTATTAATACTCAGTACATTTTGTATCTGTTTAGACATGTGGTTTTTTTCTTGATACAAAAGATAGTGCTGAATTACCAAAAGATTGTTTGGGTTGTGGGAAATACGCTTCCTATGTTTTTTAGATTCTTGCCAAACTGCTAACAGTGATTAATATTTTCTTTCCTTCTGTCAAAAGAGTGCATATTTTTAACTATCACATCATTGCTTTAAATATATGGCACAACTATACAATGATGTTTTCAGTGTCCTACTCGGAACAGCCTTGAATAGTTGTTTAAAATATATGTAGTTCATGAAAACTCACAAAGACATCTTGGCAGCAATAAAAAGAATTACATATCATATTTCTCCCCCAAATATTCAGCCATAAACCCCTTTGTAGCCCAGCTAAATCCCAGCTGCTAGCATTAGCCCTCTGTAAGAATAGGATGTAACATGCCTTTCTAAAAGGTCACATCACTCACATAGCTCTTCTTGCCTGAGAAGAGAAGCAAAACAGCTCTGCAAAGAGATGCCACTAATATCCTCCTATTAACTTCCATTACTACTGAAACAGTGTAATAACTCCCCAGAAACACTAATCTCAAAATATTCTCATTTATACTCCAGCATCCTAGGGAGGAACTGACATTCTGCTCACTCTCAAGTTGTTAACTCTTATTCATATCAACCCACATTTGTGTCACTTCCGAGTTTTCAAATATCTTCAGCACAAAAGTCAAAGCAGTCCTGGTTCTTGCAGCTGGGCCCCACTTTATCTGGGGAATATGAAAACATCTGCACAACTTCTGGAAAATCTAAGCAGAATTTGCCATTTTTGAGGATGAAAAAGTGTTTTGGCATGGTTTCAGATTTTCTAAAAATGCCTCAGGTGTCTGAAGAGCTACAGTCATCGAGTCCTTGTGCTTATTTTGACTGGTAAAAGGAAGAACTCCTCAAAATTCAGGAATTTTCCTTCAAGGCCCAATTGTGCTTGCTACAAAAGGGAAAGAGAAAAGTAGAATGATCTGATTCCAAGTGACTGTTATGGAATTCATAGCTGTGCAGTTTGAGTACAGAATTGGACTCAGAATAGAAGCATTTTTTCTTTATGAAGGAAAAGATTCACAAAACAAGTACTCAGTACTAACTAAGCATGACTTCTTTCTCTAGTTTGGTTACCTGCACTTTAAAAAGCTGTTTCTGCACCTTGGCCCCTTTGTCCACAATGCTGTCAGGTCTAGAGCTCAGGCACCAGAGCCCTGGGAAAGGCAAGCAGAGCAAAGGGCAGCAGCAGGTGTTTAAAAAGGAAAAAAAAAATATAACCAACACAATCAACACATGCAACTTGCTCAAGCAGCACTGGGAAAGACAAACTGACGTTGAAGAGCTCCTATCATCATATCTGCAGCTGCATTTTTTTTTAATCTACCCTTAGCAATCTCTCCTGCTCTATATTGTCTCTGTTCTGTTCCTCCCTTCTTCCTCCTTTTCCTGACTCTTTATTCCCTTCCTGATTGCTTCCTTTATTTTTACTTTTGCCCACACATCTGCTCATTCATCTCCCTTCCCTTATTTATCACATTTAGTTTTCCTTTCCATACCATCTCTTGCTCAGCAACCCTTGTTAGTCATTCTCTCTTCTCCTTCACTTACTAATTTTCATGGGTAAGTTATCTCTTGGCTGCTGGCACAGATCAGGCCAGCTTCAAATCATACGAATGACTAGTGCTTTCTCATAGTTGGTTCTAGAACTTGGAGATGCTTGCTCAACAGGAAACAGTGACTTTAACTTAGGCCACTGAAACTTGTTCGCTTCTCTTTATTGATATGCTTCTACTTCTCAAGGCCACACAAAGATATCCAAAGAAACCATGGAAGACTGAGTTTGCTCATAAGAAGCAGTAAGCAGACTAGCTGGTGCTTCACCCACAGAGCTGAGCTGTGATGATCATGGTCTCCCTATATAGCTCTGCAGGGCAAATGCACTCTTGCTTCTAGAGCAGTATTTAACCTTATCCATTTGCCACAGATGAATGCTGGTTCTTGTTACCCTAATAGCTTTTCATTTTTCCCTCTACCTTCATCCTGGTGCTATTATCGTTTTCAGGTCATTTCTCAGTGGCTCAAGACCACCTATATCTTCTCTGTACTCCACATACAGTCCTAGGGAAGTGGGTGCACAGTATCTCCAAGCAAATCGTTAATGGGGAAAAAAAAAAAGAAGTAGGATGAGACCATGCAAAAGAGAAGCATGCAAGCATTCTGTGGGAGAAGTAAAAATAGTGACTTAGAACAGAAATATAATGTAATATAATATATTCATATAAAAAATTAGACCACAAATGCACAAATTCATGGCACTAAGTACTAACAGTAATCTTAAATTCATCCATTGTCTTAAATTTTCTAAAGCCAATGAAAAACGCTGATGTTAAGGGACTACCTGTAGAAACTGTCTAGGTGGAGTGGTCATCAGCAGACCCAGGCTACAATTGCCAGTGCTGGCAAAAAGGAGTAACAGGTTGCTTTGTATCAGTACACTAGCTTTGACTAGGGCATCAGTAATACAAAGAGACTCGAAGGCCAGACTGCTATCTCAAATGTTGCAGCTCTGCAACAAGAAGCAGAGTAATTTGCTGCAGCATTCTGTCAGGTGTCCTCACCTGCCTTCCCTTGTCATTTTATGTGTACTCTTCAAGTTAGCAGCGAGAAGCCAAAGCGACAGAGACAGGCCTGATCTAGGCAGAAGCTCATAGTGGATGTTAAGCAAATTTTCCCCACTTAATATTAAATTTCTTGCTCAATGCAAGGAAAAAAATAGTCCTTTTTGATTTTTTTTTCATCGCTGTCATATAATAGGACTGGAAAACTTACCATATATCCTAGTGTCTTCATTCTTTATTTCATGCTGGAAAAGTTTCAAGGATTAAATAAAATCTTACTTTGTCTCTCAAGGTTGGCAAGCTTTTGCTTCTAATACAAAACAAAAGAGCAGATGGGTGTTTTCTGGCTCTCCTACCCAAAGTAAGTTTATTTTCCACCATATTCTTCTACTGGCTGTGAATGCACTATATTCTTGTCACATATTTTCATGAAGTTGTGAAGGTCCTTCAGGTAACAGAATAGTATCTTTTTGCACAAACTCATACAATAAATAGTGCTTTTTGATGCCATCGCACTGTGGCCACTAAAACTGACAGGCGGGAGCTAATGAACCTTCTTTTTTTCTAGCACACATTTATCCAAAACTACTACAAAAGATCCCATCCACACCAATAAAAGTCCTATCAGCCTGTTTCTCCTGGATTAGCTTATAAAAGGCAATTCACTACCTGAAACGCCCATAGCTAACGTCATAAGCTCTTGTCTCCCTGTGTTGCCAAAGGTTCCACCAAATGCTTTCAAACTCCACTCTAACACAACGTCTGTTCCATGCTTATCATTTCTATTATTATCCAGATTGAATTTCTCTTTGTGTAGCTCGTCTCCACAGCATGATTTCACAGGGTTTTTTCTTCCTTCTCACCTCCTGGGCTGAAGGAAGAATTCAGGAAGAAAGTCGTACTGAAAAGACGCAACAAAAAAACATTTTTGTTCAGATGCAACAAAAAAATTTAAAAAGTAGCATCTGCCATCACCACATCCCAGAATGCTCAGAAACTGGCAAATCCCAGAACAATACTCTTAGCTCAGATAAGGGTTGCCTATGTCAGGCAAAGCTCTTTTGAAGATGCAGACACCTACTTTGGTACTTTGAGAACTAAATTATTTTCAAAATTTAAGGCTTTACACATGCAGAACTAGACCACAGAAACCTCAGGTAAATAGATTTTACCCATACAACTTGAGAGGATGGAAAATGAATGAGGTGTACTCCAGGGAATCCAGTCCCACTGCCTAGGCTGTTCAGCAAAAACTCTGGCAGTTAGCAGAAGTGTAAAACACCATTGGTGGAAGCTTAACCCACGTCTGTTACAGTAAGGATTATGCATGATAGGACTGGTCATCTTGGACATGCAAAATGTGTGCATATATATTCACATATATATTTATATACATACATTCATATATACACACACTTTATGAGACAGCAACATCACATCTTCCTAATCATGCACTGCAGAAAGTCTACCAAGCTGTCACTTCAGCCAGCTGTCAGGTTTTGGTGTCACTGCTACTATTCAGTATAAAGGAGATCCTGCACCTGATTTGAACAACTGAGTCGGACAGAGGCCACCACATCCTAATCAGAGGGACCACCTCCACGACAGTCCCTCATCTATAACCTGCAGGTAGGATAGGACACTATCCCTGACAGGGACCTTACTCTACTCTTTCCCACAGTGCAGAGCCCAGTCTTATAGGACATCCTTTTTGGCAGACACGAGCCTGCCCTAGCTGCAGATGCATACTGCTAGCCTCTTCAAACCTGCCTTTGCTCCTCTGAGGCAGAAATACACATTTTTTTTTTTTCTGAAAAGATGAACAACAACCTAGGAGGAACCTGGATCTGTTCTCCCAGCGCTGACCCAGCTCCTTCTGCAGACCTTCACAGTTCTGCTAATTGACTCTGCACAGATGAGAGGGTGAAAACAAGACTCAGTCATCAAAGAAAATAAATTTAAAAAAATACAGTGAATACCAAATATAGAGCATCAAGTCCTGCTGTAAACTCACAATATAGCTAAACTAAAAATAGCAACACAAAATAAAGCAAAGCAGTACTGGTGTCGAAAGGAACAGTGATGTCAAGAGTACAAATACAGAAAGGAATAAGCCTTTGCTAGAATAATTATCTACCTAACACAGAACAATGTGGAATAAATATAGAAACCTTCTTGCCAAAAGGGCTCCTGCTCCCACCCCAATGTGTAAAACAAATACCAGAAATTATAGTGTAGAAAGGAAAAAAGTTCTTTTTCTTTTTTCTCAACTACAGTGGTATTTTTCGGGTTTGCCTTTATTATACAGCATGCATATTTTATTAATTGAGGGATCTGGCCACAAAGAATCTAAGGCTGTGCATCCCCAACCTACATGGCCAAGAAGATTTAGCAATGTGAGTGGGATTATTCACTGATGTAGTGCAGCAAGATCCAACAAGAAATTAAAAGAGATTGTGAATGAACACTGTGAAGATCAGGAAGAAAATAAACCACAACTTCCAGCTCTTGTTTAGGCCAGCTGATTACTCTATTCCTAGCACATAATTTTCACCTCACTCACATGGGCTGTGTTACAGAGTAATTCCACTGATGTCAGCAGAGTACTTTTGGTATCTTCCATAGCAATGCTAGCTAGGGTCAGAGCTAGTGAAGGAAGCATTTAAAAACAAACAAACAACACACACTCCCTTTTTCACATCCCTACTGCATCAAACTATAACCTCAAGCTGAATGCGAATGTAGAGATTTCTAGCAGAGCAAAGGGGAAAATTTTCCTTTTTTCATTTAATTTTCTCACATACAGTGTTTGCTTTCTTCCTTAGTAGGATTAACATCAGTGCAAAATGGGATTCGAATATTTGGGGGGTAGTGAGGGAATTCTTGCATTTCAGGAGCCTCACACTTTGGTGAACTAAATATTAAACATGAGCAATTGGTCTTTGGCCAATATGTCCATAGAGAAGTGGTATGAATGGAAGAACTGATTTCTAAAACACAGTGCACATCTACTCTGAGAAGCAGGTCACAACCTGGTAAGCGCACACAAATACACCCAGCTCCACGCAAAATAGTTATTTCACAGATCAATATTCTAATTCTGTAAAATAAGCAGTATCCAAAAAGCTCAAGAGTGCTTTCAGCATTTGAAAGCAGTAGCACTACAGGACCAGAAGCCAAGCTCCTGGGCTTTACAGTACTGTATTTTCTCTCTTTTCAGCAAGCCAACAAGAGAACTGCCTCTAATGAAAAGCAGTCCTTCCTAAAAGCCATACAGCAATGAGGCTGTAACTCCATGGAGTCTTCCTACCATCCATAAATACAGCACAGCATATCTAGTAGCAACATTCAAGTTCTTCAAGCTCTGATCAAAACATACTGCATGTGTTTGGTTAGTTGTAAACTCTTCTTTTAAAAAATAATACAGAAATAAATATTAACTGTTAATTTAAGAATCATATTGTGGAATTTTACTAGTTATCTAGTGATTACCTGTGTACTAATAAATGTCATAAATCACTCATTGTTCATTAGTATGATAAACTAACCAAGTTAAATAGTGACAAAGAAGTAGGAAATGTAATACAATCAAGTTCAACGAAGTGAGAATAAAGGCCTGTAAATTGTATTGCTTCCTTTACTCTCTATATAGATAATGACTAGAGAAGTTTGCTATATTCAAGTTTGTGTTGTATGGCACATATAAACACTTTGCTTTTTATTGTTCTTCTGTTCAACTATTTAACATTATATTTCCATTATTCCCCTTTCCTGAAAGAAAAAGAAAACACAATACAATGCAAGTTCCTTGGCTTGAAAGCCTCCAGTCACAGAGGAAAAGTAAGCATGTACTTACGACCAGAGAGAGTTTCTTCCTTGTGTGATAACTCCAGTGAATTTTGTTAGCCTTCGAGCATCTACTTCAATCCACTGATATGGGTCATTTCTTCCTGCACACCAAGCACCATCATAAAAATCATTTTCGTTAACACCTGCCTGAAAAAAAAGGCAAAGCTGTCTTCATAAATCAGAACCACAAAACCAAAGGTCTTTCATGGGAAAAAGAAAAGAAAATATGAAGTCATCATTCATTCCACTTTTTCTTTTTACTCAAGCATATGTTCCAAGACACCCAAGACTTTCATTCTCAACAGCTATACGGAGCTACCAAAATATTTTTCTTACTCAAAGCAAAAAAAATCTACTGCTAAGTCTCTTTAAAAAGTAAGAACTTGAAATATACATTTAATATATAGTTGAAGGGCATAAACAGAACTTTAGTCTGATGGTGGCCTAACAGACTCTTTATCCAGAGAAGTTATCTGCATGGTCCCCCAAGTTATGCAAGTCCTAAAAAGCCAACTCCAATCCCATCAGAGAATAGTTAGAGGTGGAAAAACATCCTTATTCACTGAAAGTAGCAAAGGAGATCATAGGGCACATGGGAACATTTTCTACCAATTCTCAGTCCTAGAATTAAAAAGTTTTCATCACTAGAGACTTTCAGGTCTTACAGCAAATTAATGTAAGAGGATAAGAACTCGGGAATGCCCAGCTCCCAACTCTACTCCAACAAACACCCACCTACATCCCAATTTGCTGGCAATAAACAACACAAACAGTCTTTTAAATTTTTTCAAAAAAGAAAAAGCAGCAAGATTTTTTCAGTAAGATGTGTTCTAACCACACCTGAAATAGCATTTAAAGAAATGTAGCATCTGAGGTCTATGGATATTCATCCCATTACTAAAATCCATGAAGTGTTTTGCACCATAGGAGTCACAGAATACACAGAAGCTTTTCCATATGGCCCTCAAAAGCTATATGCATTATTATGGCATTTCTTCTGTATTGGTTTATCTGCATGGGTTATCTTCTGCATGGGTTTATCATTGCCATTCAGGCAATCCTAAGAATACATATTTTTAAATGTTTCCCAGTTATAAATGAAGAGTACAGAAAATTTTGTAAATCTACATTAAAGACAAAGACCTTAAACTTTGGCATATAGTTGTTGTTTCTTCACTGATATAACCTTAATTATTGCATACATAACAAAATAAATACCCAAGAACACAGCTGTTAATTAAATTGTCTGAATCATCCCTTAGTCTCCCACTGAGCAGATACTACACAGACACAGCAGTGTTAGAATGGCAGAAATTGATGGGTTTGTCTACATACATTTTTACAGAGTTTCTACTAAAATACACTTTGAGGTGGACCTAAGCCACAAAAGAGGATGCAGCTGTTGACCTCATTTGCCAGTCCAAGTCTAGCTGGATCTGAAAGATCTGAAAAATACAGACTTATATTCAAATCCTAAAATTTCTCATTTTCTAAAGTATGAAAACTCAACAAAATTTCAGGTGTGCTATCTCAATTTTACTGCATCTGCCAAACTTACATAAAGTCACCTAATTCTCTGCACTAACTCTGACATATAGAAAGTGAAGTCTGCATATAAACTGAAGATGCAAAAGAAAATTCTGTTAACATCAGAAGACAGTTTTTTCAAGGAGACCTGAATAAGGAAAAATGAGAGAGAATATAAATACAATCGCTGACCTGAGTTATAACGTTTTTCAAGAAAAGGTTTCAAAGTATTTTAAAATAAGATGGAATTTGAAGCAGCCTTAGGGTTTAAAACCAGTGCTTGCCAGAAAGTATTAAGATCCACAGAGCACCTTGAACCAGCACTGTACTAATCCCACTTAAACTGATGAAATATCACCAATTTCAATGGACCAGATACATCACTGACAATGCTTCAAGGGGGATTTTTGGTTTAGGGTTCTTTCTTATTCAGAATGAGGGTATTACACATAAGTGTACACATCAGGGTGTAAATCTGTCTTCTACATTGCAGATAAGCTCTTCTTTCACTCCTATGTCTTTTCTGTATGTGTGTGTGTAATTTTTTTTTTTTTTTTTTTTTAAAAAAAGCACCCTAAATTTCATATTTAAGTTCCCATGATTTCAGCTGGGCTTGATAAAAAGCTTGGCATATATTTAATTTATACACTGAATATGAGGAGTCTAAAGGGTATGATTACAATTATGCACTGCCTTAAAATAACAGGGCTAAAGAAAGAGCATCCTCCCTCCCCCCCCACCATGTTACTACTTCCTCCTGATCCCTTTTTCCTTATTTCAACTTTTCTTAAGTCAGGTTAGTCCATATACCAGAAAAGAATCAAAACATAGAAATTCTGATTACTATGTGAAAGCTATGGAATTAATGCACTTTAAGAGAATAACAACAAAATGAAAATCTATATCAAGCACAAGTATGATATGAAAACTTTTGTTCATAGGAAAAAAGAATGATTTTTCTGAACAGAGATCTGAAATTAGAGAACAAACAAGTAAAAACACTATTTTAATTGGCACTGGGACTAAAGGTCTTTTCATCTGAGACTTCTGTGCAGGGCTCTGGAGTTGACATAAGACCTGCAGTGCTGTACAGGCAGAGACACTATGCTCACAGTAAACAGAAATGAAAGCTTTGCCAAACAAGTGGCAGAAGCATTACTGTTATAATCAGCAGTGCCTGGACACTGCTGCTAACCAGCAGCTGAGGTGGCGGCAGATGAACATGGAGCAAGATAAAGGCAGGCCCCTGAGATCTTAACTGGCAACAGGATACCATAAGAAACAAATGCACGTATGGAAACTCAGTCTAATTCTAGCCTCAAGGGCTTTCTGGAAGTACAAGCTGCCTGGCGCCTCTCTTCTGTTAGTTTCCCAGCAAAAGACCCTTTTCTTTGCTTCCCACTGGAAGCTCTGGACACCACTATCATATATATGCAAGACTTTTACACTCCTTGTTTATTTTAAGGCTACAATAGGACAGGGGCCTAGAAGGACACCTAGTCTGAACAAGTATGGTCATTTCGGTGTTTAAATAATTGAACCTTTACAAAGCCATGGAAAGTGAAAGATCACAACAAATGGAACTGATATAAATAATTCAGAGAGAAGTTATATCACATACTTCACGGTTTCTATGTATATACACAAGCAAAACTATAACAAAATCCATGGGTCCTGATGGGATGCACCCACGGGTACTGAGGGAGCTGGCAGATGTTGTTGCCAGGCTGCTCTCCATCATCTTTGAAAGGTCCTGGAGAACTGGAGAGGTGCCTGAGGACTGGAAGAAAGCCAATGTCACTCCAGCCTTCAAAAGGGGTAAGGAGAAGGACCCAGGCAACTATAGGCCTGTCAGCCTCACCTCCATCCCTGGAAAGGTGATGGAACAGCTCATTCTGATGTCATCTCCAGACATACGGAGGAAAAGAAGGTGATCAGGAATAGCCAGCGTGGATTCACCAAGGGGAAATCCTGCTTAACCAATCTGATAGCCTTCTCTGATGGAATGACTGGCTGGGTAGATGAGGGSAGAGCAGTRGWCRTTGTSTACCTTGACTTCAGCAAGGCTTTTGACACTGTCTCCCATAACATCCTCCTAGGTAAGCTCAGGAAGTGTGGGTTAGACGAGTGGACAGTGAGGTGGATTGAGAACTGGCTGAAAGGCAGAGCTCAGAGGGTCGTCATCAGTGGCGTGGAGTCCAGTTGGAGGCCTGTGGCTAGTGGTGTCCCCCAGGGCTCAGTACTGGGCCCCATCCTGTTCGACTTCTTCATCAACGACCTGGATGAGGGGACAGAGTGCCTCCTCAGCAAGTTTGCTGATGATACCAAGCTGGGAGGAGTGGCTGACACACCTGAGGGCTGTGCTGCCATACAGAGAGACCTGGACAGGCTGGAGAGCTGGGCAGAGAGGAACCTCATGAGGTTCAACAAGGGCAAGTGCAGAGTCCTGCACCTAGGGAGAAGTAACTCTAGGCATCAGTACAAGCTGGGGGCTAACCTGCTGGAGAGCAGCTCTGCAGAGAAAGACCTGGGAGTGCTGGTGGACGACAAGTTGACCATGAGCCATCAATGTGCCCCTGTGGCCAAGAAACCCAATGGTGTCCTGGGGTGCATCAGGAAGACTGTTGCCAGCAGGTGGAGGGAGGTGATCCTGCCCCTCTACTCAGCCCTGGGGAGGCCTCATCTTGAGTACTGTGTCCAGTTCTGGCCTCCCCAGGACAAGAGAGACATGGAGCTACTGGAGAGAGTCCAGCGTAGGGCTACAAAGATGGTCAGAGGGCTGGAGCACCTGCCCTGTGAGGAACGGCTGCGAGAGCTGGGCCTCTTCAGCCTGGGGAAGAGAAGACTGCGGGGGATCTTATCAATGTGTACAAGTATCTGAAGGGAGGGTGTCAAGGGGATGGGGACAAACTCTTTTCAGTTGTCCCATATGACAGGACAAGAGGAAATAGGTAAAAATTGAAGCACAGGAAGTTCCGCCTGAACGTGAGGGGGAATTTCTTCCCTGTGAGAGTGACGGAGCCCTGGACCAGGTTGCCCAGAGAGGTTGTGGAGTCTCCTTCTCTGGAGAGCTTCAAGGCCCGCCTGGATGCAACCCTGTCTAACATGCTCTAGGTGACCCTGCCTGAGGACTAGATGATCTCCAGAGGTCCCTTCCAACCTTATTGATTCTATGATTCTATGAAAATAAACATTCCTACAGAACACACTTGAACATCATCTACATACTCTTTTTGTGATTATCAGGGTTTATTTTTTTCCTAGCAAAGAATATGAAATAAAGAAGCAAAGAATCTTGCTCAGATCTCAAAAGAAATTAAACATGAAGGCTGCAAGTAAGTCTCACATCAAACCCAAACTTGGTTCCATGTTGTCAGCATGCTCCTGCCTTAACCTTGAGTTAATTCTGGTGCTTGCATAGCAGCATAGTGAACAGGTTTACTGAGCTTTTCTGATAAAAGCCAACCCATTAAAACAAACAAACAAAAAAATAGAGCAGTTCTCCTCTAGATAAACTCACAGAACTGTTTCAGCTCAAAAAAAAGGAGGAATTGCACCACAGCTGTTGCCTTCCAGCAGCTGCCTACCATTATCCTGAATTGGGCAACATGTGAAATAGTACTGCTGATTGGAGTTCATGGTTCCTACTTCCTTTCTTATTTCATTAACTAGCAATTCTGTTGAGCTAGAGAAAAAATGTCTAATGGAGGTTTAATAAAAGCTAGCCAGTAAGTTAAATAGACTTTTCACTCTTGACTTGGTGGCCAACATCTAGTACATGAATTTGAGTTTTAAATGTTCTACTTTCATCTGCAAAGAGAATATTTTTACACTGGAATCAGCTGTAATTCAGCAAGTAGCATGAATAAAGTAGAAAAAAGAAACACAAAACATAGGAAATAGAAATTGGTCCTGCAATGCACAACTCTTAATGATAAAATAAAAACAGCTTATCTTAATGATAAAATAAACCAGACAAATGTTGTATGCTAGTGGCTTCTAAACTGCAGCACTTTTTGTAGCATTTTCATTGCATTTGAAAAGCTGCCTTAGGGTAAGTGCTTCATTTAAAACCACAACTTCAAATAACCACTGTCATTAATTACAAGCAAACAACAAAAAAGAGGCAACTTGGTCCATAAGCTTCATTTCATTCTCACTGTTAACAGACCTGGGATGATTTCCCTATAGCTGAGAAAGATTTCTGTGCCACCTCACCTCCACTGTTACTTAGGCAGAGAGTTCTGTAAGGATTTGAATCTGCAGCACATTCAGTGTGGAGCATTTTCTGAACCAGGAAATAAGCCCCACAACCTTAAGAGTAATCCATCAACCTTATTCACTGTTGTGATTCCAATGTTTCCCCTTCATTTGAATTACATGAGCTGACAAAGGAGTCAGAAGCAATAACCATCCATTGGTTCTCTTTATAGAACAATACAAACTTAAGCCATTCTACTACTTAGAAGAAAAATGGATGTTACCTGAATATTAAGCCTTCCTCTGTGGGCCCCAAGGCCGTATCGCTTTGCTGTGGAAGCATGGAGCTGGAAGTCAGTAATTTTTAATGTCTCAAGACCAAGTGGAGGACAATCTACAAAAAAAAAAAAAAAAAAAAAAAAAAAAAAAAAAAAAAAAAAAAAAGCAAACCATAAACAAGTGTTCAACATTTCTCTCTTTCACTTGTGCCAAACTGGCCAGGGTCCTTGCTGGTATAAATGAGTATAGCACCACTGAAGTCAATGCAAAGTGGCAGCACCCATAAAATCAATGAAGCAATGCTGATTTACACCAGCTGAGGATCTGGTTCTTTGAGGTCCTCATAATATAGTTATTACTGCTTGCTATATGCTTTTGTTTTTTACAGATATACATAGTATTTCCCGTCAAGTATTTTTCAGTACAAAATGCCAATAAAATGGCCTTTTATTTGTCTCTCTTTTGGCATTTTCTTTTTCATCTCTTGTTTTGATTTTTTCCCCTGTGCTCATTCCAAGCTACTGTATGAAGTTATGTTTCTAATTAAAATCTATTCTGGAAACTTCAATCACAGTCGCTCACATTGCACAATAGCATCTGTTACAAAGGTCCAGGAGGCCGGACTACAGAACTCCACAGAGGTAATAACTAAGCACAAACAGGGCAGTTTTGAAACAAGGGGCCATCTCTCTAAGCTCCAAATTGTGCAAAGCCTTGAACAGAGAAAAGCAGATGCCATTGCCTTTACAGTGAGCCAGTAATGCAGCAAACTCCAGCCTGGAGCTCTGGCTTTGGAAGATAAGACTTCAGAAAGAGCCTATTTCTTTATTATCAGAAAAACATTCTGGTGTAAGATGACCCCAGTCACCACAGTATTTGAGCCTCACACAGTCCTTAGCATATTTTTCCTTAAAATATCAGGATGAGAGTGGGAAGATCAACTATCAGTGTTTCACAGAACATGAACAAAAAGCACAGAGAGACATCTGGGGAGCTTTTAAATTGTAATAAATAAAGCCAGCACCAGCTGGAATGGCAAAGCCTGTATAGGGCAGAAGTAGAAAGCAATTTAATGCTTGTATAGCTCTGGTACTTTTTAGGTTAGACTTGGTTTTGTAGCGCCATGATCATAACACCTCTGGTTTTGGGAACAGGCCAGAATTTTTTTGCAAGAAGTCTATTGTGTGTGTGCAGGTGGTTTGCTATAATTTGCACAACAGGCTATGACAGAAAGAGGCATCAGTCATGAATCCTTGACTGCATTTCTGATCCCTAGACCACCCTTATTTATAATCCCTACGCCATCCTAATTTATTGCCTTGCTTGAAAGTTGTGATTGAAAACTTACTTGTGCCACAGTTGCTGGAGAACTGTGAAAGAATTTATCCTCATGCTCTATACCTGTGTACTGCTTACATATATTCATAATTGCTCATCAAAACTTCATGACAGTATGTACCCAAGAATATCATCCTGGCCATGTCTAGCCCTCACATAAAGTTTTGTGTTACCACGCACTAACTGGCAGAACATGTATGTGATTTCATATTCTCCTCTTTAGCTCTCAGGAAAAATACTACAAACTGCCAATTCATACTGGTATTTCTTTGTTCATCCTTAGAAAAATTCTTGCAGAATCCATGGCCAAAATTCTATGTTTTCATCAAGGAAAGACAGGAAAGACAAATGCTAAATATTAATATATTTTTGAAGTACCACCCATGATCTTCATATTACACAGGAGACAAAATGTAGACAGTTCCTCATTTAGAAAAGCTTTCAATCTAATTATCCAAAATAGAGAAGAGACAGGACTCATAAGGAAAAACAGAGATAGGAGTAGCTCAGAGGATTTTTGTTTCATTGGCTAATTGTTTTAATTTTATTTCCTTCTAGATGAGTGTTTCATCTTTCATTGCACTCTGAGTAGAACAAGTCTTAGGCCCTGACAGAGCTCTACTGGGAGCAAATTATATAGCTGGGAACTTCCTGCCTTTCTTTAACAAGCTCAGTTATTAAGATGTACTTGGAAATCAGACTAAGGGCATAATCCTGCAAACTCTTTTGCACTTCAGTAGATTTTCTTCTATGTACAGTCTCACAGTTCTCAGGTACTCAAACACTACTCGAAAGTACTGTCAAGATCAGACAACAAGTCTGAGCTTAAAATAAAAGCAGACTGCTTTTACATACTCAGGACTTCACAAAACTTCACTTAACTTGATGTTTATACGCTGCACCTAACATAAGGCTAGAGGGCAATCTACAGGCACTACTATAACTTAATAAAAAGGTAGACAATTTTCCTCAAAGTGAATAGCCAGCTCCATCAGCAACAGATCTAATGAAGCGTGGTCTCTTCTAAACTGCATTTCAGAGTCCAGTTTTCTGTTATTTAATAGCGAGCAGCAAATGCTTACAGAGCTATCCCAGCCTTGGTATTCCTCCTACCACTCCTCTGTATGAACAACAGCAACGCAATTTGTAGTCCCATCTTCCTCCAAAGAGATATTAGGAGAATTTCTCTCTTCCATAGTGAGATCTCTTTTCATGAAACCCGCAGGAACACACTCTTTGTGAGGCTGCTAGCTGTCTGTCAAACTTGGCTGAAATTATCCAGTGGGTTCAAGTGCTGCTGGAGCGCAAGACATTCACAGACACCACTGGCAGGCGTATAAACCCTCTCCACACAACCATGCCAAACAGGCCTCATTCTTTAGAAAACCAAGCAAAAAATATTTATCTGTGCACATACAAGAAGCAGGTTTGGTCTTATTCAGACTGAAATGTTATTAATTTATTATAAAGCTGTAACATTCTTGGCTTGCCTGTGAATTTCAGATAGAGTTCCTTAAACTGCAGCATGGGCTATTTACTGACTGAAAAAAATGCCTGCATTTATTTGTGTCTATTATCTCTGTTTCTACAGAAACTGAAGCCTAATAATATCTCCAAAATGGTCATATGCATCTCAATTAAACATGCCTGACTCATCTTTACTTTTTTAAGTATGAATTATTTGTATTGTCTGTAAATGCATTAGATTAACAGGCCAATATTATGAAATGCTCAATCTAATGGGAGCTTTCAATGAAAGCAAGATGAGGCTTTAAGGGCAGGCAAAAGCTATCTATGATACATAATATAGATACCTCTGATGAAAACTATGCAATACACTGTTAACAGTATGTTGTCCTCTCTTAATGACCTCAAGCCTTACAGTATTTTAGGTGAAATCATTCAGATCTCTACCATCAATTTCATAGGATTCTATATGCACTATTATTTATGTAAATAAGAATGAGAACACCTAACATGCTTTCTCTGGAAATGAGAACTAGAATTTAAGCTATCATTTCTAGCCATAAATTTGTTGCACTAACTTACCAATTTACCAAATCACTTAAAGACTTTATTATTTTCATAAGAAAAATCAAGTATTTTGCTCCAGCACCTGACTCAAAATTTATAAAAGACATTCTCTTCACAGTCAGCCTCTCTTTCTCCAGAGACCATCCCAAATAGAGAATGGAACAGCAGGCGTCTCCACGAAAGACCATTGACCTCTAGATGTTTCCATTCATGTAGGTCTTCATAAGGCTAATAATCTGGCACTCATCAAGTCTGTTGTTTGCAGTAGCAGCAAAATATAAAATCTGTGCCATTTTCTACATGAGAAAATCTTTGATTTTGGTTTTAAATGTAATTACGTCTTCTATAAATAGCCATAATATCTTATTGCGAACTCTTTAGAAATATTGATTTTTCCACATGTATATGAACTTAATCATCAATAATAGAATAAAAAGAGAAGTGTGTTATACCAAAATATTAAATATAAACTTTGATGTGTAATGTGTAGAGAAGGTGAAGGCAAACTTTCCCATACAGCCCAGTTACGCACTATAATGTAATACAATCCACCTAAAGCTGCCAATTCACTACAGGACAAAAAGAAAACATATTATATATTTATGTGTGTGTGTATATATATATACATATATATATACCTATATATATATATATATAGCTCCTGAGTTATACTTTAAATTTAGTTTTAGAGAAATTATTTAGTTTTTTTTTTTTTTTTTTTTTCACTCTGTCTTTACTAGAGATATCCAGGACAATTTAATTATTTTTAACAAATATAAAGGAAAAGAAATTGATTTATGGCATTCATAAAAATGGTACTTCTTAAAGCACTGTTTTAATATATTTTATGTAATTTTAGAAAAACTTCCATATATTAATGAAAATTGTCACACAGTCTACAAGACTGCCTTAATGATTCTGTACTCTTCATACTAGTTTGGAAATGAATACGCAAGCTATAGAAATCAGGTAAGATGAATAGTCAGACCAGCTCAAACCTTATAAATTTAACTGGAAATGATTTAACTATTTGGTCATTTCTTTAATGGGTTAAAAGAGAAATCATGTAAATACAGGAAATTTAACTTTGGGTTTGCATGACATTTAAATCCATGCACTATGTACATAATAACTTACTAACAAAATCTATCCATATCTAACCACAGTACTTATGTTTTACAGCAAAAGAATAGCAAGCATTAAACTTAGAGGTTCAAAGAGGTAGGTATGGACTCTCTCTTCCTGGCCCATGTCTAGCCAGGACATGCATGATTTTCAACCAGAAATAGGTATTCATTTTAGAAATGAGTCACTAATAAAACGTCTGGATCAAGTTAATTAATTCCAAGGCCTAAAAAGAGACAGGGCTTGGAATCAGATTTAATAAAATTTGTATCTTGAACATTGTTCTTGTAAGGTTTCCATTTTGAAATAACTTTCCTATTAGCTATGTTAAATGGCTATATCTCAATGTCTAATATTTTCAATTACGCTTCTTCCAGCCAGATGGATGATTTTATCACAACTAAGGTCGGTAAGGCATTTCTTATGCTTCAATACTGTTAGCCATCACTCGTCCCTTGACATAGGGAGTGGGAGAAACACTTCAGAATTACTTCAATCACAGCCTCATCTCTTGAATCAAACATTACAACAAGCTGCATTACATTTTAGGGCTTACCCATATCATGGGACTACCTGAAGGAGGTACCGAGACCCCTTCTCAGGCCAGCACTAACTCAAGTTACTGTCTCTGCATGGCTCTGCACTGAGCAGCGATATTAGCCCAGGTCTGACAGCAGTTGCAGCTACATGATGGCTGTACCCTACTGATGCCTTCCACTAAAGCTCTGCTTAAAAAGCACAGCTTCTGCAGAGCCAGCTTGGTCATCTTTATACCTAGAGTATAAATATGCCCTTATAGTTGCTCTGCTGCAATATTATCTATTCTCCATCATACAATGTTATTAGCAGGCATTCTTAGAAATGCAGATTAATTTCATCAGCAGAAGATACAGCAGGGAAAACACTCATGTTCATCTTTATTGCCTAAATTATTTATTTATTTTATTTTCTTCTGCTATAAATAAAGATTTTCAGATAAGCACTGATTGTCTTTATAGCTCTTTTATCTAATAAGGATGCATTTAGGAAATCATTCTTTATTGTTGTTTGAGGGGTGCACGGCAGCCAAATGATTGTTTTATTTAAAGAATATCTTCAATCAATTTAGGAGCATGTTCTGCTTTTCATACAAAAAAGCAGTATGTTTTCCTTTACTTATATTTTTAAGAGCCATACCTATAATCCTTTTTAATTCCCACAAGTCTGTGCTTGTCTAACTCCTCACACACAATGATACTCAGATCTGTAAAAGAGAAATATCAGCCTTTTGCAGTCTGACAGTCCCCCGACATTTGGAAGCTGAATGTACTCTGACTATTTATTTTTTATTATTTCAAATATGTTTTTGCTCCAGGAGCTCTGTCATTTTTAAGCAGGTATGAATCCACTTGCACTTCAAAACATTTATTTGGGCAAAAGGGTAGTTATATTATAGAGATACAACAGTCCAGAGGAGACAAGTGGAAGTCCAGACAGCATTGACAGCAGGTTGACAGAGAATTTTCTCTATACAAATAATGGTTTTAGTGCCAGGTATTCTTCTTCACTGAAATCTGCAGCTATGCATTTGGGCCTTATGCCTGCACCACCAAAGTCAAAAGTAGAACTCCTACTGACTAGTAGAAGATGAATGAGATTTTCACTGTGATAAACATGATCACCTCGTGATCCTTCCAGTGTAGCTGATTTCTGTAAATTGTGTATTTTCTGTCAAAATATACACTGCAAGTATGATTTTCAGTAACAACAGACTAAAGTTCCTTTAAAAATCAGGCCCTCTCATGCAGGCCACTTTACAGCGTCAGAAAACGTACGTTGCATATCTCAGCCTTTGGCCAGTTTGCCCAGAAAGAGAGAGTGACAAGGACAAGGATGTGCCAGCTGATGACAGATGACTTGTCTATGCTGGGAAGGGAATCAGGATGGTGCCAGTTTGATATGCTCTAGGATGCTATTTCTATGTCTAGTAGTAACCTATTACTGTAATCATTATCAGTTTCTTCTTTCTGTAAATGGCTACACATTTGCTTATCACACTTGGATATGGTCTAATCCTCTCTCCTAAAATCTTGTTCCCTGCAGATTCAACACCTATCTTGTCAACAGTGTGGTCAGGCAACTCACAGCAAAATCATCTCTCATAAGGCAGGTGTAGTTTTCATTTCTGATTCTCTATTTCTTCTTCTGGACCATCTCAGGATAGGTGCAGAATGTAGGCCTCATTTAAGCAAAATACTTAAACATAGTTAACTAAGAAGCTGCAAACCTGTGAAGCTACTGACATATGGAAGATAAGCACACAATTAAACCTATATTTTTAGGGATAAAAAACATGAAGTTTATTATTTTATTCATACTATTTTGATCCAATTTTTAGATCATTATAGTCTTACACAAATATTCTTAGTGAGGTCGGAATAATAAGTTTGACCGTAATAGCTAACCTTAGAGGTTTTCCTGTAAAAACTGTAGTTGATAATTCATCTTCTAATAGTGGAAAATTTTAATGGAAACTTTGACAGTCTAATTCCTATGTCTCAAATAATACTCAGGTAACAGACATGCAAAGTGTTTTAATGTACCTGAGTGGTGCAATAACTGTAAATGCACTTTTCTACCAAGCAGTTAGTTGTTGAATATCTGTTTGGATTGCTTTGCTGTTATGGACAGCCTTTGTGGGGGCTGAATTAAACAGAACAAGCTTCTCCATTTTCTAAATAATTTCTTATATTTACAGTCTTAAACCATTTGGGGAGGGAATATAGTCTAGCTAAATTTTGCTGTTTTGAAGATGTGATCACAGAAGTGTGAAATTTTGACAGATGTTCATGAGTCACATTCTATACTTGGTCTGCCCCAGCTTTTCCCTGAAAACAGGTTTATTGATTTCAGTCTGAGTGGTTTTCCCACCTTCTGACTTTGTTCATGCACAAAGTACTGCTAGTAATACAAACTAGTTTCTCTCCTAGTCTGAATTCAGGCCACTGGCACCTATGCACCCCAGATTAATTGAAGCACTATAGGCAGATGAAGACTTTTCAAGCACACAGTTTGCTTTTATTTTTTTTTTCTTATAAACCCATTCCCAGAGCAGCAAAGGAACAAAGCAAACAACATACACTTAAAACAAATCCCCAATATAGAATTTAAAATACCGAATTATAGTCCCAGTTTGAAGTTCAAAGGATCAAATAGAAACTAAAACTTTCTCTATCCTAAGACAACATTATTGTGCTCTAATGTTGTATCAAAGCCATGCATTTTTCTAGCATAAGCAGCAAATACTGCGTAGGTTTAAGACATTGGGGACTTCCCTTGGAAGGAAAGGGTAGTATTATCACAAGACTATAACACACGTTTCTCTTCATGGTTGCTGTTGAAGATTAAAAAAAACTAACAAAAGTGCTTTAGATCTGAAACCACAAAAAGCAACTCTGGTATGAGGTTCCAGGTCCAAAGCCTCCTTAAATCAGGAAGAATATTTTCATGGGCTTTAGATGAAGCCAAAAACCGAATGAGACTGCTGTTGATACCAAGAGCACATCCACAGGCAGAGGCAGCTGCAGCTAGAGGTGCCCTGCGTGCAAAGCCAAAGGTATGAGCCAATACGGCTGCCCCAGCACCGCGTCCTACTCAGAGCAAATGGCCGGAGAAGCCTTCCTCCGCTGCATTATTCACTGCCGTTGTTATCCAAACAAAACACCTCTCTTATCTATGTCACACAGCAGAAATGTAGATGCGCGCATTATGAGGAAGAACCAGGGATCTGCCTACTCCCTATTCAAAGGCAAGGCCAAAAATGTTGTGTCCCAACCATACCTCTTACCAGCAACACACAGCTCTGTGGTGCAAAGACGCTTAACACTCTCTTATTCTCCTACCTCAGCTCTTGACTGGACCTTAAAATTCAAATGTTGCTATTCAGGAATATCAGAAATAGTGCCCTAATCAGAGCTAAGAGCACTTTATAAACTCTTATAAAACTTTTCACACAATTACTTTTCTTTTGTTTTTTTGCATTGTGTTGCAGAAACAAGGGGGTCTGACAAAGCTACGTTGGCCTATGGATGTATACTGATTATGCCTCATATATATCACACCATATTCTCTCTCTCACTCTCCATTTCTGTGCACTATTTATTAATTCAGTCTATGTTCTGCTTCATTTTTAACTTTCTTCTTCTGCTTCTGCAGAGAATAGAGGTATCCACAACATAACTGGGCACAACCGAACCACTTTCCTGCATGACCACAGTCAACAAGCCACAAAATCTGAATCAGATGAATATATTTTGTATATTCCTGCTCTCATTGTGATAGGGGAACAAGGTGAGTTACATTATAGGCATTTATGCTTTTTCAAAAGGTGGCACTGTAACTTTATGTTACTTGTACACTGTGCACCAGATGGCAGAAGTGGGCATACAATTTATTTTAAAAGGTTATAGGGTATAGACTCTCTGCAAGGGTAATAGTGTCCCTTGCCTGCTTCCAACACTGAGGAAAATTCAGTAATCCAAGGCAAGTAAAGAATAAATTATCTTGACCCTTTAAGTAACATTAGACATAAAATGTTTTTGAGATTCAGAAAGTACACCTTTCTTTTTACTTTTTTTTTTTTTCACATTTTTGCTCCCTGGGACGTCCAGTGTTGTGACTGAATCTAGATATGAATAAATAACACTTGCAGCAGGATGAGCTTCTATTATTCCTGGCACAGCTGGAAGCAGGAATTTTCAGAAAGCCTGTTCTCTGGAGGCTTTCTAGCCAAGTTTTCAGACTCCAGAGGTTTCAGACACCACATAACCTTCCCTGAGCAGCACGCTGCTGCCTCCATCATACAGTTTACCTGGAAGGAGATGTGATTTATGATGTGGACAATGCAGAACCTCTGTCCAACATGCATAAAACCAACATGTTGGGCACAAGCAGCATTTCAGTTTTCCTCCCAGATCTGACTCTTGCTAACTGTAGCCTTTCTGTTCATGGGAAAGTAGCAACCATACGTGCCCACAGACAGCAGCCTCTTCAAAGAGGAAAAGTGGGTATGTATAGAAATATGACTCAGAGCTGCAGCTCACAGTGAACAAGCCAATACACTGAGTCTCTGCAGCTGGATATGCATACTGCACAAATGGCCATCAGAACCAATCTGGAGTCCCTAATACTGCAAGAGGGGCACAGATCACTGGTAAATTTACCTGCATCGATACCCAGGAAGCTCACCTTGCAGCTTGAACAGCCTTTCCCTGTTTATTTGCTTCTTCTGCTTACTTATAAAGCAGGATGTGTCTAAAATTGGCCTTGTCTCTCCTTCCCTATGTCTCTCTACTTAAAGAGAAAGGAAGAGGAAAAAGTGGGGTGGGGGTGCAGATAGGGCAATCGGAAACTGGGAGCTGCGAAACTACTGCCTTGCTGTGTGCCTGTGTAAAGGACCAGGGCGGGAATTCAACAGCATCTCGTATTTCAGACTTGGTCGACGCTTCCAGCCCTAACAAAAAACCTGAAGGGAGAGCAAGCTGAATTACAGTACTGACCATCACCATAGACAGTCCTTAAGTATCACTGCAGGCATAGTCCCAGGAAAAGTATCCAGATGCCTGTAATAAAAGGTATCCACTCATTTGTATCCAAATCTGACGAATCCTCCATATTCTCTACAAAGCAGTATGTGCATTTAGTCACTCTGAAAAAGACATATTATTCCCTTTAATGGCTAAAAAATACAGCTATAAAAATATCAGATCAATTCTTAACTTTTTATTATGAGCTTTGAGTGAGGCTGACTTATGTGCTAGTCATTTTAAAATGTCTCCTCTAATGTTTGTCTGAAGCACAGGATGAAGACTTTCTGCAATTCCAACAAAAGCCACAAAACTGAGTACAGCCATCAAAAATAAGAACCATTCTTTTTTTTTTCCAGAGCGAAACAAATAGACTTAGCCAAACAATGGAGACAAAAGCTGACTCAGATTGCTTTCAGAAAAGCTGAATGTAGGACTAAAATTACTATTTTAAATGGGTATGTCCAAAGTGCTCATGCCAGAAATATCTGAAAATATCAGATTGCTCAGATATACTGCAAGACCGAAGATTCTGCAATAAGAACATTAATCGTGTCTATTAAAAATAAACATCTAAACTTGGAATACTATCAGCAAGTACAAAATCAAGAAAGAAGACAACTACTATCTTAAGATACTACTCTGGCGAATAAACAAGTACCTTTAAAGAACTTAAGTTTAACCACTCTTATATTTCCATTTGCGCGTATTTCACCAAAACTATACAACTGCATGAAAACCATTATACAGGCATAAAATTGATTTATGATGATACAGTTATTCCCCCCCCCTTATTGTGAAAAGTATAGTAGCAATTTTACACACTGCACAATTGCCCAGAGTGACAGCAGGAAATTCCTTAACACCATCACATACATGCAAATGTCTTTCCTTAATTTGATCAAGAATTAAATAGAGTTTAGGAAATATATCTGTTATAGGATCAGGATCCTGACTGATATCACAATCTTTCACTGAAATGAGGGGAAAGGGAAAAAAAAATACATCCACCCAGATCAATATCAATGTCTAATATAAGAAGTTTGTGTGTAGTCTGTAAGAAGACGGTATTATGACATCAAATCCTGACATGGAATAGAAACAGTAACTTGATTACTAATTAAGTAACAAATTTCCAAATTAATAGAAATCTGAAAATATTATCCTTCATCAAAAACTTTTCCATTTGATTAGCTCCAAAACAGCCTTGGATTCTTTTCCTAGACTGTTCCCATCAATCTTCAGTCATGCCAATTAGGTAAATTTAATTCAAGATCTCTGCAGCATATTTCTGAAGAACAGGGTACTGCCTCTCCAGTTGACTAAATGAGACATATATAACCTGGAAATTTTCCAAAATGTTGGGTCCTAGAAATATAACTCTGTCAGGAGTTCTGCCTACTTTAAGGATTTTGCTGCAGAGCCACCCTTTTGGAGCATAACAGGAATCCCAGGTGGCACAAAAAAAGCATCCAAGTGGGTGGACATAGGAAAGAGATCACATATCCTCTTTCTCAAGGATCAGAACTACATACCTGAGATTGCAATAGACTCAGTGGTGAAACACACATGAACATCTCCACTAGTTCTCTTAGAAAAGCCTAATTCCACTGAAATGAATGACGCTGCAATGGTATCCCCCACTCCTCTCCTTCTCTCTCTCTCCCACATACCCATTAAGCCCATACACATAGAGCAGGAAAAACTTCAAAGATTGTAAAAGAGTTCTCATTAGTGCTGATGCACCATTAACTTTTAATTGCCTCTACTGTAATCACCTCCATTCCTAAGTAGTAGGAATCTGTCACACTTGAGGAAACAGAAATAGCTTTTTCCTGGGCCATGCAAGTTTTAATCAAGTTTAAGCTCCAGCGTTGACCAAACTGTCCTAAAAAGTAGAAAGTGTGCTAGATACGATAATGAAACAGATGTATTATCTTCCTTCATGAAGCAGTCCAAAGCTTAACACAAATCAATCAGGGAAGAAGATAAGATCACTTTGCTACTCAGTTCTTGGTTTTTGAGTAGATGGGTTTTCTGTTGGTTTAGCTTTCTGACCTGGCTCATGGTGGGAACAACTGAGCGCCAGAGTATGGTGATGAAGTAGTACAAGCCATCCTTCTAGGCCACAGACAGTCTTTAATGATCTTAGCTGTAAATTGAAATGTCATTTTTAGCCACCTTACTTTCATTTTTTTTTCATGATTAAAATTAAAAATATGCATTTAGCAACAAAACATAGATTAGAAATAATCTGTATGTGCAGTGAGACCGGGCTGAATACTTCAGGACAATCTTTATTAGTGTCTTTTCTTTCCTGCTGATTTGTGAAAAACTAATCCTTGTCAATTTAAAATCTTACCAAAGAAAACGCTGCTAATTAGAAGTGACATTAACTTTTACTTCCCCTGCATATAGACAAACATATAATTACACACAAACACCTCTATGTATAAAGCAGTAAAAACCTCAAATGAGGGCTGAGCACTTCAGCAGAGATTGCCAAGAAAACATTCATACGAAAATGAGGAGAGAGGAGAGACCAAAATTTGCTTAAACCAGCCCCTTCCAATTAACATCTCTGTTCTTGTAACAATAATTTGTTGCCCAATAAAAGGAAGAATCACTGAAGTGGTACAAATGAATGTTCAATGTTAAGAGAGTTTATTTATGTGTTCCACCCGCAATTGTCACCACGCACAGATTGGCTTCAGTTCCTGTCTATCCTTCCTCCAGGTTCCACATCTGGGCTAAATACTTGACCTATATAGGGAGCCTGTGACAGGAAATACCTAAAATCAATCCAGCTTGGTTTTAAAACCTTTTATAAAGTGTCTCAATTTTATAAAGATCTGGTGTGTCTGATCTAGCAATAAGTTTAGACATTTGCTTTTTTTAAAAAAGAACACATCTGTTATTATTGTTTCATAGGAAATAATAATAAGAATGAATAAAAATAAACACTCCTCATAGAGCATAGTCATCATAGTGCTTGGAGCTATTGCTCATACAATAATTTCAGAAGAAAGTTGTGTGGTTACAATTAACCTGATTTCAAACTTTGTGCTCCTTCTCAACCCTTAAAAAGGAATCAGTTTGCATTTTCTGGAGTACAGTAAAAGAAGGAATAAGTTTGGTGGTTTGTTTTGCTTTTTACTTAATTATTGTTTTTGACAAACCAATAGGTTTGTTGATTCAGGCTCAGCTCTAATACAGTACTAAAAAAGTCAGAAGTAGCTGATACATTTTAGCCCAGTGGAAAACTGTTCAAATGAGGGGATGAAAACAATAGCCAAGTGCGCACAGAAAATAACCAGAGATTCTTTTGATATACCCCGAAGTCCTGAAAAGCAAAAGACTTAGAAATTCATATAACAAAGCTTTCTCCTTTCCCTTAAAGTATCCTAAGCTGAAGCTGATGCACCCATGAAAATCACTCTGAAAACTAATAAAGTATTTAAAAGTTCAAAGCAACAGGAAGTAAATCTTCAAGAAACAATTAAATCTCTAAGATTTAAGGAAATAAAATCCAGACAGGGATTGAAATGTGACCAGGCTCAAAAAAATAAAAATAAATAAAGAGCAGAAGAGTAAGTTGCTGGGGTGTAAGCAATGGGTGTGTGGGAACAGGCCCATGACCAAGTCTTTGGGTCCACTGCAGGAAAACAAAACCCAGCATAGCAGAGGAATCTTGCTGAAAAATGCACCAGCTATGAAGAAATCTAAGCACAGAGCCCAGTTTGCACAGTCAGTTAATTATTTCTTAAAGTCATTTCTGAAAAAGGCATGATTTTTAAGGAGTTCAGAAGACATGCAAGCACTCTGTAGTCATCCTCCGTCCTTCCCACATTTCACTAGCTGTGGTTCTCATGGCATCCTTTACTAATCTGCCTGAAGAATTTTAACATTCTCAGCTTTCGGGTCCTGTTGTGAAGATGGCACTTCCCGCATGCCCAAGTCCTTCCACATTACCTCCTCCTCTATACCTGCCTTCAAGCTAGTGAGCTAGTGATGGGGGAGCCAATTTAGAGAACTTAAAAAAAAGAAAAGAAAAAAAAGAAAAAAATTGCCTCAAGCCAAAGCATGCATCAGGATCCTGTGGTTTTAAAAGCTCAGTCAATATCTCTTAAATTTTGAGTGCTCAGCATTTTCACAAGCCTCTATGCTTCCTGTCTGCAGAAAAAGAATTGCTAAAAATATCTTGAGAAAGGCCTGGGTCTCAATATTTTAGAGGAAAGAACTGGAAATTCAGCAGGGAAGCTCTTATGAAGCTTCCAGAGCCATGCCACTGAGCAAAGGCGCCGACGCAGTTCAAACAAGGTTTAGGCAAATATCTCAAAGGGTGGGCAACTCTCCAAATCAAATGACTGAGTGTTTGGAGGTCCTTCCTCCTCATTCCAGCTTCCTGTGAGCTTGCTGCTTTGTGCAGTTCACAAAAGATTCCCAAAATCCATTCTGTCTAAACATCTTTTCTGCTTTGATTAACAATCAACCCTGGTCCAGCAAAGGCTCATAACTACAGGCTAAACATTTAGCACATAGGAGGTCTCAATGAAGCAAAGCTAAGTGTGTCAGAAGCTTCAAAAGAAATCCTGTGAGTTATCAGTGAGTTCAAAATTGCATGCATCCTAAGAAGTATGCTTGCTCAGTGACGAAAGCCCGAAGATTCATCCTGAAGTGATATACTTACCTGCAGACCCAATGAGGACTGCTCAGGAACCCATTCAAATAAATCCAAACATATACCACCTGCCCACCGAGGTTTGACATCCTTCACCTGAAGAATACTGTTGTGCTATCAACAACATATGTTGCCACCAACAGCCTTCATCTCTGCTGCAACGTGAATGGGCTGATGGGAAGGATGCAGGCTAAGATTTTGCATTTATCGCTAACTCAGCTGCTGCCTTGGACAGCCTGTCCTCCTTCCAACCCGCAACAGCAGGACTTTCTTCACCGTGGAAAGCACTGTATGCATGAGGTGGCATGGAAAAACTTTGAGGCAAACTTCCTTGAGCACAAAAAGTACTTCTCAACGTGCTAACAGGTGAGAAACAGAACCTGATTCAGCATTATGGAATAAAAGTATGGAGTGCATTTCTGGAGGAATAGCTTTGTGGTATTCTCTGTGTTTTCAAAGAGCTTTGTGGCATTTTAGCTGCATAACTCCTATACTAGCACTTTTAATCGTATTTTGAAAAGTTTCCCATGCTGTTCCTTTTGTAGAAGTATAAGCAGTTCTCTCAAAATGGCAGTATGATTGGTATTTGACTGCCATTCAAGCACCAAAGAACACCAAACGCATATTTGTTGCTTGCTTATTTTTAGCAATACCAAATAAATCAAACTGGCCTGCAGCATTTTGCATTCCATATGTTACTACCTCGGTCATGGCTTGGATCATTTGGGTTAAAGCCAAAACTGGCGATAGGGAAAGTAGCAGTGGTGGCGGTGGAAGGAAGTGTTAAACGCAGATCCGAAATCAACTCCTTAAAGATATGCTGAACTTTTCCCCTCACTTGACAGATGTTTTAGGAGAACCTTGACAGCAGGGCAGAGCCATAAACCTCTCACAATAAAATATAGTATCTCTAATGAGGTGGGCAGAAACTCTCATTTCTGTGAAGGACTGAGAGGGCTTCAGCAGCTCCCCCTGCAGGCAGAGGGAGCCGCCCCGAGCCGGTCGCGGCCGGTCGCGGCCGGCTTCCAATCCGGCTGCGCGGCGGCTCCCGCCCTTTAGGAATTAAACACGGAACCTTCTGCCCTCCACAGCGTCACCACTCGAGGGTCCTTCACGCAGAGCGGAATTAAAGAAATGCGGCCGCCGGCACGGGGAGGTGCCAAAGGCTGTGCAAGAGAGGAGGGCTTAGGGATCGGCTGGCGCGGGGGGGTGTGAAGCGATGGCCTCAGCCTGCCCTTCCCACAAAGGAGATACCGCAGGGAGGGAGGGACAGAGTGGCGGGTTGTCAGCGGTGACTTCCCAAATGGCTGTAATGACCTTGGCTGTGTGTTTTACAGGGACCAGGCCTGCAGTTTGTCATAGGAGCTAAAGTTATGATGTTAAACCAAGCAATCTGGTCTATAGAGGCAAGGAGTGGAGAATGTAGCCGATGTAGCCTTCTTGGTTTTGTGTTTTACAGGGGCGAGAGGGTGAAGTTCATAATCAACAGAGGTTCAGTTTGTTACAGTGTTAGCGCTGGTCCGATCGCAGGGACCACGGTAGGGCTTTACTTGTGTATGTATGCATGTACAGTGTGTGTGTATGCATTGGTAGAGTGTGAGGCCCTGCTGTCTGGGGAAAGAGAGAAAGTCTATAGTGCATATATATTAAGTCTGTGATGGTAATGGCAATATAGTCAAAGAATTCTTTAATATGTGTTCCTAGAGGTGAGAGGTAAAATGTATTGGGCATAGAGAACAGTGGTATTATGCTCTAAACATATCCGACATACCAGGCTCTGCTCAAACGTGGCCATCAGTCAAACTAGTGGCACAGGCTGTTTTCCTTCAGCTCACTTCAAACGGCCCAGGTGGCTAAACCACTCTCACTGCGGACATGAACGCACATCTCACAGGGAATGTTGCTGAACATCAAGCTGCTAAGGCATAGGTGCTCTCAGCCCAAACTCTTGGAGCTATTCCACTTTTCATAAGGTCAGGAAGTGCTGAATGAGGGCTGGAGAACAAAGATTGTTCTCAAACTTAAGGATTAGGTAAAGATTATTATTTTAGTTTAGTTTTTTATTAACTCCTGAGGGATGAAGTACTGAAATATCAACTGCACTATCAACCACCACTACCAAAATCACTCCTACCTGTGGCCACATTTCTAAGGTCATATGTCTGTCTTCAATCCTGTAAGTGAAGAAAGTCAGCAAGACATACACCCTTCCTTGGTCTTCTCCACATTCTACATACTGGCTAGACGCCTTCTCAGGCATCTAATTCTCCACAGGCATTGCATATAGAAAATCTCCATAGCTTTGGGTGTCACCTTGGTTAGTTACCGGAGTCTATAAAATGGAAAAGCCAGAAGCATCTCTCTGAGACTGCAGTCCATTGTCTTGAACACCAGACCACCCATCTTTCAAAACTCTTTTATTTCTAGAAGAATATAAGTAAAAAGAGGAAAAAAAAAGAATATCAACTTCATGAACATTTAATTTGTATTTTTTGTTGAACTGAGTGCTCAAGAATAATGCTGATCATAGCAGAACAATACTGTTGCCAGTAACACACTCCATCTAATTCACAGTCTAAAGCTGACACGTGCTGACACAAGAAGTCTGTTAGACAAGTCACATTAATGGAAAGAAGTTAAACCCAAATGCATCTGTAAGTGATTAACCAAAAAAAAAAAAAAAAAAGGTTTATCAGCTACACTATTCACTTTGAATGTTTGAATGTAATATTTTCCATGTCAGTAGCTAGAAACTATGGAGTAGATAAACTAAGAAAAAAGTGTTTTCAGTACATGAGTTATGTTTAATTTATGTATTCATGTAATTTCATTCATTATGTAATTCACAACGCTTCTTGTGTGGACTCTTGGATGCAGCAGCACATTTTCAGATACATCGTCTTGCTAACGCTTGTGAATATAGCAGAGCTATGTATTTATTGTTTAACAGCACTGTATGCTTACAATATTCTCATACTGTAAGTAACCAGAAATAAACAGAAGATTAATATTGTATCCAGGTACTTTCATTATTAAATCAGTGATTCAGCTTCACCCATGATCAATAGTTACTGCAAGTCATTACACTCTCCTGAAGCTTGCTGGCTTTTATGTGATCTTCTGGAATATCAGGTCAAACCACTGTGGACACGAACCCACAGCACAGGAACCATAATTATGATTTTCCTACTGTCCTTCAGCTGACCTGGCCACACAAAGACCATGCAGTGCAACGTTAAGGCTTACTACTCTATCAGAATAGGAAGTTGTTCACTCTTGCTAATCCAAGAATAAAATGTATTTCTCCAGCTCTCACATATTAGTGATATCTCATATAACTTTTTTACAAGACATTCTTGCAAAATGTATTTTACAGTGCATTGGGCCTGATATGCTTTTATAAAAGAGCTCCTTTAAACACCACTCCAGAACCAAAAAGTCACTTTAAAGCCATGGTGTAAATAAGGAATAAAATGCTTATCTTTCAAGGTCTCCATGCTAACGATAATAACACAGTGCAAATCATTGCTTGTCAATGTTAGTATGTTATTTCAGCAGAAAGGAACTACTTTATGTCAAGAATAGGACTTAGATACCTATCAATGAACTCTCCAGAAAATTCTTTGTAATGTAATTCAAACAGGGCTAGAGGGATTATCCCATCTGGCATCTTTTCGTTCTTCCACTTGTTTTTCTCACCTTTCTGTTGCCATTTTTAGCTCTGGGTAGAAAAGAGAAACAGCTTTCCTTTTGCACCTGTCAAGTTGATTTAGAATTGGCTAGTGATGAAGAATAAAATGACTTGCTTTTTTTTGATTGTGCTCCAACTCTTCGAACACACACAACAGATGTTTAGAATATCCTGTTATTCCACTTACCAGAACAAAAAACCCTAGGTGATTGAAATCATAAATGCTCCTTTTGCTGTATTACAAGCAAATTAGAAATGTATTTGCTTCAGCAGTAATGAATTCAGAGTGTATTGCTTTTTACTAAAGATTTGCTAGTGTTTTCCATTACTTGGTAATATATGTAAAAAAACAAACAAAACACCTAACACCTCTTGAAGTCAACAGGAAGACTCCCCGGAGAAAGACTTTCAAAGGAGCTAGACAGATCCTTGAAGAGAGAGCTTTATTGCTTAGTGAGCAGTATCTGCATGGACTCTTGCCAGTATCATGGCTCAGGGAAGGACTCCCAAAGTTAATCAAAAAGCTGCACTTTTAGGCACCCTACTCTGCTAGCCACAGGGTTCTCTGAACGTCCTCATTCTCATGTCCATGTACTTTATTCTCTCAGGGCATGGAAAGCATGTTCAGGCACATTATAGAGAAGTAACTTACAAATTAGGGGCATAACTGTGAAGATAAGATGGCCAAAACCATTCTTGAATGAAAAGTCATCAAAACATGAAAAAAATTCTAATGCAATCTTTAATTCATGGCCTATTAATCAGTATACCAAACTGTATCTTAAGGTAGCTCTCAGGGACAGGTTAAAAGTTACCTATTATTAATGATGATTATTATTATCAACCACTGTTTTCTCTCTGTGAGTGTTTATTTGATCTGCATGAAGGCCATGAGGTATTTGGCATGTATAATCAATTTAAATAGGAGATGATTTCAGCTAAATTAGAGTTTTTTTGATTGGTTTCCATGAGTATCCCAAAAATAAGTATAAAAGGCACATATTTGTGTACACTTATTTTAGAAAACCCTGCTTTATAAGACAGGCCCTGCCACAAGATGGAACAAGTGAACAATGCTTCCTAAACTACAGCAGAGGCCTGACAACAGGGCCAGATCTGAGGTATCCTTTGCATATAGAATAAGCACAAACTACAAATTTTGACTGTACTCGAACAAGACTAACCCTTCTGGTAGTCTGCTTTTTACAAAGACAGTGAATGGGGTATGGCTCATAAATCCCAGGAAAAAAATCAGATACTGAAAATTAAAGAAAGTGCTACTCCTTTACCATACCTTCAACTTCAAATACTTCATCTTTTTTATAGAGTCTAATTCACACAGCTGACAGAAGTCTTCCTTCCAAAACCAAAAGAAGTAAGTGAAATCTGAACGTGGATCATTGAGCTAACCAGCCCACTGAACAGAGAATAACATTAAAAGATAAAAACAAATTCAAATAGTGAGTGATTTGTGGTATGTTGTCATTTCCGAAACAAGTCTAGACTAAGATTCATACTATTAAAATATGTTCAGTGGAACTTTTATTCTTTTAAAGAGGTCTTTTTATCACCTTAAAAATTAATGTGAATACAGAGAAGACTGCTGGGCAAATCATAGTGAAAAATTATCTTCTCTGGCATAATCAAATGTATTTATTCTAAAGTTTTCTAACGTTATATTGTTCAGTAAAGGCATGGCTAAGGGAAACGTTAATCAGAAAGGTTTTTGGTGAGAGGCATTGCTGTTTATTCATTCTTAATCATTCTTTGGCCTCTTTCAGTGTGACATCCTATAAAAGATGGGCTGTTAAAAGAAACAGATATATTTTTTCATTCTATTTGTAGATGTGCTGAGGAGACAATAGAAGCTGGTAGATGAAAGAATGCTCATTAAAAGCCACATGTTTTCATCTTTACTTGTTAAACATCTGGCAAAAAGGACATGATTGAGGTCATATTAAAATTTGTGGGAGATCTTCCAAGGAGCATCTAGGGCCAATGAGTTGGTTATTAAAAGTTACTGGTATAAAAACTTCATGCAAAACTCTTAAAACTACACTCCACATTCTAGGTCAAAAGAGGGTTCCTCTCCCTGTGAACTTCTCAGAGATGGGAATCATCTCAAGGTTTAACAGAGAGGATACCAACAGACTAGATAACAAGAATATTAGTAATATCTGTAGATCCTTTCTTATTTCTTCTTAGTAGCCATAAGAGTAGTTTATCACCAATAGTCTTTTTAAATATCAGCCCATGAACATTTATCCCCAAACTTTATTTTACCTTATGATTCTTGAATCCATTCCCTAATCTAAAAGCTTATTTCCTGATCTATCTGAATTGCTTTTGTATTTCCAGCTCTTGCCCCATTTCCTTTCACACCTTTCACTCTTAAGCTCACTGTCTGAAACACTCCTGGCTTTGCTCTCTTACAGACTCGTGCTAGCCTCTGGGCCAGTCTGGTTTTTGGCCCTTGCATTTCACTAAAATGAGTCTTGCCAAAGTTTTTAATGTCTTCGTTCTAGCCAGAGCTCTGAGACGTTACTCCATCTTCAACTTGCCAGCAAAGTTCAACACTCCTGACTTCAAGTTTTCCGAATACTTTTACTACTATGACTCTCTTCCCTCCTAGATTCCTCCTAACTCTCTAGGTACTTCTTCAGTGTATCAGCTGGAGAACCTCCCTCTTGCCAGTTTGGCTTCCTGGGAGAGTTTCACAGGCCCTGATTTTAAATCCTACCCATTCTCCTTTTCTGTCTTTTCTCTAGGTAGTCCCAACCAAAACCACAATTTTGTCATAGCTGATTCACAGACTGTCTCTCTATCCTACATCTTCAATTCTAGGTGGAAACCTGGTATATTTCTGTGGCCTCTTATAAATCTCAACCTTTCACACTGTCTCATATCTTGTTAATAGTAAACAAACCAATATGCAATTGCCAGTGAGCTCATAAACTGTTTATTGTTTCATGCTCTCTTCAGGTCTCCATTACTGTTTTGCACCAAAATCTTTCCATTTTTTTCCTGAATAGTATCTCTCTTCATTCACTCAAAGAACTCTGCCCAAGTTCTTGATTTTCTCCTGTCCTGATAAATGCCTCAATAAATGCAGTCTGACTCTGCTTTTATACATACAAATTCCTTCTGCAAAATAATTTTCATGGTTGCTTGCATTGACCCTTTTATCCTCTCTTTGCCTTCCCTCACTGTCTCCTTGTCAGACAGGGAATGCAAATCTCTCTCCCCATCCTAGCATCCTCCTGTGCTATATGGCCACATTCCTAGCTTTTTAGTAGGTAAGATATAAGGACATGAGGTGATACTAACTGCACTCACACCAAACTACATGAGGAAACCAGCAAAAAGGGGAGGCAAATGGCAGGCATCTAGAAACTAAGGTATAGTGCTAATTTTTAAGACCATGTGTAGCACCTTGCCAAAAGGCATGAGTAGGAACAGTGCCATAATTCATCTCTTGCTGCTAATTTCCCAGCAAAGGCAATTTTCAGCACCCATTTGTTCAAAAACTGCCTTTGGGCTTCCTTCATGCCTGGGAGGAAGTCCTGATAAGTACCCACTGCTTGACCTGTTTTCAGACTTGATTAATACTTGGTTTTGCCCTGGTGTCTCTTGAAATTTGACAGAAAGCAGAGATCTAGTAGGGTCATCCTACTGCTTTTCACACTTATGAAGGTAATCTCCTGATGACACACAAGCAGGCTCTGTCCACTGTGACAGCTGACTGTGTCCTATCTCATATGTTCAAAAGTGACACCTGTTCCAGTGGGAGACCCGCCTGTGAGATTCTCTTACGTACTACAGAAATTGAAAAAAGGAAAAAAATTACAGAAACATTATTGAACATTCAATCACATTGCACAAGTACAAGCAAAGGCAAGGCAAGTAAACAGTGGCACGTCTGAAAACTCAAGAGTTTCAACAAGCTTGGGGAAAGCCTCAGATAAAGGGCGTAGTAGATGATAACTAGTACACGCACGCATTGGATTCACCTAGAGTTCAGGCACTGAAAGATCTGTGAAATATGAAATAGATTTGTATTAAAAACCATTCTGAGCACTGGCATATAAATGAGCATGGCTTCTTAAATTTCACAGACAGAATTATTTTATGGCTAGAACAAGAACCACTATAACAAGTATAAATTTTAACAGGGCCTAATTCCCTCAGTGTGGCACTCCCATCACCTCTACTGAAGCTAGTAAATTTGGATGCACAGCACCTCTCAGAATCTAGCACTGCGGTGTACTATCATCACACCTTAGGACAAAGGACAAGTAATAAAACCACAGAAAACATATAGAGGTTAAAAATGAGTAACTGCCACATACTTTCACTTTTTGTATTGATACTCATTCATTTGAACTTCCAAATTGGGTCAGTATCACTGGAGTCAATAGCAACTTTATCTGTTCTTCATGAGGCTGATAGGTAGTCTCAAATTAACAAAAGCTGGGTAGATGAAACTTTGGAGCATGTGGTATAATGTTAGATATAAAAGGAGATATGGAATAGAATTGTGTCACCTCAATGTTTATAACCTTGTCTTTCCAAAGTCATTTCAAAGCTTTACTGAAAAGCAATAGAAGTATGCAACAGTACGTAATTAGGGATTTTAATTGTGGCAGATTCAGCAGCAGTAGGAATGGTAGTGGGAGCTGTTCACCCATGGCACATGACCTACAGCAAATATGCAACATTAAGCAGTGCTGATGGGGACCACAGCCCCATAAACCTCTCCCTGGTAAATTTTTGCCTGTATGCAGACAGTGTCCTAAAACCATCTCTAGGGATCTGCCCTACAGATGGTCACTGAGAAGGCATATATTAAGCTCTATTAAAGGCCTCATAAAAGAAAAACATTGAAGTTAATGAAACTCTTTCTGCTGATTTGAGCAAGCTTTGGATCAAGACCTAAATAAGCAGGAATGGAATTAGAAAATGGAAGTACAGATGTAAAGAGATCTGCTAATCCAACTGTTTACCTTCCAAGGGTGACCTAGTACTGTTTCATTTAAGGGACAAGAAAGCAGATTGAAACTTTTTACTGTTACTTGATTCAAGTATTTGCAAATACTGATTTTAACAATATGTTAAAAAAGTCACTGCAACCCCACTAGCATCCATAGAATTTATTCCTATAATAATATTTCACAATTTGAAAATATCCATATTCTCTCATCTGCAGTAATTAGCTTGAATAAATTAAGTCAATGT
This sequence comes from Rhea americana, assembly GCF_003343005.1. NCBI lineage: Eukaryota > Metazoa > Chordata > Aves > Rheiformes > Rheidae > Rhea > Rhea americana. The sequence goes on from NW_028185539.1 coordinate 513,963, forward strand.
CTTCTGTAATGTGCTGCATCCTTCAGACTCTTGTGTTTGATTTCAACTTTGATACAAAGCTGATCAGTACCAGCTGCTCAGCCAAAGGGCACATCATACATTCGTGTTCCTCTGCTTTCTTCATTCCAGTTCAGAGCCAGTCTATTGTTTGTTACAAAAACTAATTAATCCAGCATGCCCAGCTTCCAGTGAGCCTCACAAAAAACAGATTCTTGTATTTACTACGTGTCCATTAAATTAAGCCCAATTCTGGGAATGTGTATGAACACATACATATATACATATATATACAAGCCACATAAATTTACACAACTAGATTCATAGTTACTATTTGTGGTCATCTGTTTAGTAGCCACACTTAGTATTTCTAGCTGTCCTCTTAACAGTCCAAATGTGAAAAATTATAGGTATGTATTACTTTTAGGCACATCTGCATGGGGCCAGGTTTTCAGGTATTCATTTTAAACTGATTCCACACAACTAAGCATTAGTGTTACTGCACTGGCTGGAATTTTACATGTAATCTGTACAGCTGCTGGACTGCTGCATGGTGCCCTTGCCTGCTTTTGGGAGAGTAAAGAGGACAGATTTCATGTATTATAGCCAGAACTTCTAACACTGTCTGCAGTTAAAATCGCCTAGTGCTTCCTGTTAAAAGACTCCTGTTCAGTTACTTACATCTTAAAGGATAACCGTTCTCTTTGCTGAGTGTCTGCCTTAGTTTATTATGGCTATTTCAGTTAAAATAGTTTGGCTGCTCCCAAGCAAATACATTGCTTTTCTGGACATAAAAATAAATCTAATGTCCATTTTGTTGAGTAGGTATCAGTCTTCCATTCTCTGGATCAATGATCAAAAGTTTAGTGGAGGGAATCAGTTGTACCTCTGGCTTTTTTTTTGTAAAAATCATGGACTTGACAACATTATAACCTTTAAAAGCTCTTATTGCACATGTTATTGAAAATTTGGGGGTTGGTTGCTCAGCTGTCTCAAAAGAGTTGTGGAAGCACAAAGTAAGTTGATGTTGGTGATGAGCTTCTCCATTGACCATGCACATGGTCTTGTCAAGAGGAGGAAAATGAGGAGAAAGAATTTACCTGAATGAATGCAGAAGAAAAAAGACTCACTGGACTCAGTGATTGAAGGTGGGATTGAAGTTAAAAAGTAGTAAATTAGAAGGTGATTCCTGCATGTGTCGATCAGTTGGCACATGATGGAGGGTTTTAGGGGGAAGATCTGAGGAGTTTTTGTCTTTTTTAATTCCATAAACTCCTCTATAGATAAAGAAATGTGCTTCCATTTGTAAAACCAAAAGTTCTTAGGAAATGCCTAAATTCAGACTGTCTGTAAGACCTCGTTTTGTTCCCCCAGTGAGCCAGAAGTATGATACAGTTTGAATTTTGTGCTACTTTATCCACAGTGCCTAAAAAAAAAAAGAAAAAGAAAAAAGAAAAAAACAGTTCTGGAAGGAATCAGTGTTACATAAGGAAGGAAGTCCGAGGTCCTAATTGGTTGCATTGTCACTTATCTGCTACAAAACCTGTAAGGTGTTCCCTGTTGGGTAGGGAATAGGCAAAAGGCATGTCTCAGTAAAGATAAACATTGTCCTTGCAAATTAGGTGATATCCCTGTTATGGTGCTGCTATGTTTACTGGAGACTGGAGTATCTGTGAAGCCAGAATGACAGGGAAATGGGGAAGGAGCCAACAGGGAACCTGAAAGCAGAGCTGAACTGCAGAACAGCTGTTGGACAAGTGATGAATCTTAGCAGTTTTCAGGAGTTCCAAGTTAGTGCTCTGGTCATCTGCCCTTTCTTTGGCAGAGAATTGTCCCCAGAGAAGACTGCATAGGAAATTCTGCCAGTGAAAATGTGTTTTGTTCAACTGATCTTTGTAGCTCGAAGGCAGCAATATGGCCCATTGTGTTGCACCTATGTGCAGTTGCAGCAGGAGGCGAGGTGCACAGGGCTACAAACCAAATCCTGCATACAGACAAGAAACCTCATGGGAACATCCCGCTAGCAGTGGGAATTCAGGGTTGTCTCTGCCACATAGCGGAAAAAGCCTGGCTTCTGCTGAAGCAGCTTTAAAATCCATGTGCTACCCATGGTTAGATAATAAGCATTTTAAGGCAGTACTTCAGATGGCCCTGGCAGTACCATCTGCTTTGGAAGCTGCTGTCTAGCTGCTGGCCCCTAACAGGGCCAGGGGGCCAGAGCTACAGATGTCTCATGTCTCTATGCCCCTCAGAGAAGGTATATCTTCTGTCATCTGTGTTTTCTGTCTTGAGTTATACTGGCATTCCAAATTTTCTGCCCCACAAACAATTTTCAAGATTTCAGAAATGGTAATTTCTTATAACCATATTTTACTATGAAAGTTCAGATCTTTGCTAATCAAAGGATAATTGAGTGACAGTTCTACATTTAATACCTTCTTCATGTAACTGGAAAAGATAATGTCACTACATGACCCCTCATTCACTATTTTGCTGTACTGCATGTATTAATGACTTACTTGCAAAATTTGTGCCATATGCTGCAGCTGTTAATATTAAAAGATTCTTTCTGAAGTAAATTAGAGTTCAGCCTTAGGGGAACGGGATTTGGCCCCTAACTTTACAACTCCTAAGTTTATTACATGGGCTAAATTTACTTCTAAATGTGCCAAAACAGTAAAGAGCTTACCACGCGTTCAGAGAACACGAGAACAGACTCTTATTTCAGAGAGGTGCAACTAGTTCTTAATGGGAGCAACTGTACTGTAATAACTGATCAAATTTCTGCAGATTTTAACAATTGCATGTTTCCGTATAAACAAATGCAAGCAATAGAAAGATGGAATTAGGGGCAGTCCTGTTTTAAATACAGTTTTATTGCTGCTTCATTCCTTTATTTAACAGGTCACTAATTAAATTGAGTCTGCTATGGCTTAGTCTTTTACAGGGAAGGTCTTTGTCTACATATTTTCCTCTGGAGGGCTTTAAAATGAAATATCAAAGTAATTCACAAGTTCATAAGCAAAATTAATTCAGAAGCCTTTCTTAGATTAAAATAACAAGGAATAATACAAGGTGTCACCATATACCACCAGCTCTTACTACAGAATCTGCCTTTCTTCATCAGCTTATATAACTGTAGCTTTAATGGCAGGTCATTAGTCAGATGTAATTAAGAAGGAAAAGTCCATACACTAGCCAGAGTGCAGCATAATTGATACATTAGCTCTCTCAAATCTCTTTACTTGATGAGGAAGGGGTTAAAAATGCCTGTACAACTGCTGAGGATCTGATCTGTGGAATATTAAAAATTAATGTATCGTCATCATCATCACACAAGCACACTGATTGTTATTATTACCAAGACTATCATTAACTGGATATTCATTAATGTTAAAAGTCACAGTCAGCATGAGATTCAGCAGATTCCAAGTTCTGGAGGAGGAGGTGGAAAGTTACCTGGTGGAGTTTCAAGAATAGATTTTCCTTTTTTGCTGGTTTTCTTCGGTTTTAACTCCTTCCTGCTTGGTTTGAACCTTGGGTGCTCCTCCTCTGTCTCTGCAGCACGGATAGTTCCTTCCTCTCCGGGTTGCTCCGTGAAAGGGAAATACTCTTCACCAGGATACGGAAAGGAATAATAATGATCCCTGTTGCTAATCTCCTGCAGGTAATAATCCTGATCCTCCATAAGTAGAGCCTGGGACAAATCCTCCAGCAGTATCAGCCCAAAGGCACAGAGAGCAAGGCAGAGCTGAGAACATAAGCCATTCTTGCTAAGGGCAATCATTATCGTTTGTTTTTGCATAAATCTCCTTTGTAAGTCCCAGAACTTTATTTGGAAACACGGAAAACAGAGTGCCCTGGCAGCTGGCAAGTCCCCAGGACACGAAGAAGGATAAAGAAGCCTGTCTGCAATAACTGCTTCTGCTTTGGGCTAGTTTGCAAAAGTTGCGAGGAGTGCAGTGGGACGGAGGGCTGAGGAGGGAGGGGGCAGGAGCAGGGATGCATGTGATCGTAGGACTCACCAGCCAGACACATAGACAAACACACGCTGGGAAGGCAGAGCACTCTGCTCTGCCGGCATTTGGCAGGTGTGACTCTCCAGAGCGCTAGCTTGCTGCTTTTGTTTTCCTGCCTTTCTTTTTTCTTTTCTTTTTTTATGTTTTCTTCCAAAATCACAGAGTTACAGGACAGTTTCAGCTAAATCCTCTAAGCTTGTCTTCAGTCTTTCTACACACAATTGATCCAAGACAACATTTATTCAAAGAAAAATAAAACAGGCAAGAAGTCTTGCCTCCCTGCTTACGTATAGATGGTTCTCCTCCGCAGAGGCTGCATGGGATGGGTGGGTGTGCACACAGAGCTCTGCATGAAACCTACCTGCTTCTGGTTTGTGCTTTGACACTGGCATATGAGTAGATACATACGTTGTGTATCTGGATCAACTAATCCTCATTCTGTACCTGTTGCACTATATTCCCTTTAAATTCTCTCTATTTTTATATATATATATATATATATTTAATATATATATTTTACCTTTCACAAGTGTAGTATCATTTTCTAGCAGTGAAATAATCTCAGCCTTCCTCGTTTCCCTAGCTAGCATGACTAAATACATAGTGCAAGGCAGTTCTTAAGATGCTTCTAGGGGTAACTGTACTCAGGCCAACTGAAAACCAGGAAGAACACATTTCTTCAGCAATTCTTTTTCTCTTTTTGGGAATGATCCTGAATTTTACTCTTTCTCTGAAACATCTTCTAAACACATTAGGAAATATTGTGCTAACAGCTGCACACATGCACCCCAGTGTAGTTAATGAAATCGATTTGTCTGGGAATAAAATCTTATTTTTCATATTTTGCATACCTCTAAAATAACTTATAGTGCTGAAGGAAATACCCAACAATTGGCTTGAATGAAATATGAATTTTTCTCCTTCCTATTGTGCTGGAAGTACTGGGTTATATTTTCATCATGTGTATAGTATTCCTTGGCGTTGTCCAGTCATTTAAGAGAAAGTACTACATCTGTTACCATCCACTCTCTATTACAATGATAGTTTGTGTGTGTTTCTCATAAGCTTACTACTGCAATAAACATAATTTCATATGTCAGTAACTATGTGTTTTGGTATATTTAGGTTCCATATTATGGATAATCCAGTCCCATATATTTGATTATTATTGTTGCTTTCTTAATCACTATCTCAAAAGCTTAGAGATTATGTTTTGTCTGTGATCCTGCCTTTTACTGATACACAAATTAATTAAAAAGTGTTTTAACCAGCAATTCTGATTTCATTTTTCAGGGTTAGAGTTTAAAAATTTTGAAAACTGTAACTTTTTCATTTTTAAGTGGGAATTTTTATTTTAATTTTCCAAAACCAGAATAAAATAATCTTGTTTTTTTCAAACCTGTCTTGAAATACATATTTTTAAACATTTTTTATTTCATGAAAAATCACTTTTTATCAAGCTTTTCAAAGAGCTTTGTATAGAATAGGTGGTTTTGTCACATTTTGTTACGAGGGGACAGTGACTGGGTAAAGTGTGGAAGCTAAGACCCACTGAATATGCTGTGTAAAATAGTTGGTTGCTCTCTATATTCAGTGGCAGACTAAATATCCTGGATATTCTGTCTTAGCGATTTCACAGATGTTCTTAACTTTTTTTTCCCTTTCCAAAGTATCCTTGCCTGTCTTTGCTTGTTCCTAACTTCTTAGGGCAGAACCTGAGCTACAGAAATTATGCATAATTTTGTTACCATTTTCAGCACAGTTCTCCTTTGCAAATATTGTGAGCATTCATATATCTACAGAATCAACAGAAAAAAAGATTTTTCTATGTCAGTATTAATGAGCTATTTTTTTTCAGTAACTCAAAGAGTTTTAGCTGCAAATGATTATTTAACTCTTTCCAGCTGTCTATTAGTGTATATAGAAACAGAAGAGGGTTTACATTTCCAAGCATAACAAGAAGTATTTCCATAAAATACAGTCAAGTGTACATTAGTGAAAGACTTGAGTAATGTGATTTGGGAGAATTTTACATTGTTTATTTTTAGCAGCTTTACATGTGATTGCTTCAAGAATGTAAGTGTGTAAACATTTTTTATATACAACAGTTTTATAAAATACTACCTTTTCTATAAAAAGTTAAATTCTTAAAGTTCATCATGTCTATTCTAACAATGTGTAATCTTGGAATTTGACCTCTTTAAAAGGTGAGAGTATACATAATATGTGTGTATACATAGGTGCATGAATATAGCTGCATATAGTATGGCTGCAAAAACTTTCTACTGCCAATATGAGACCTGTGCTCGTTTCATAAATATATAGATATGTTTTTAAATGACTCACAAATATCTACCCAAACATTAGCTAGACCATCCATCAGTATTTATGTAGCCAACAGCTTATTAATATATATATTCACTTTTTTGCGTGTGTGAGATGATCATGCTATTTGCGTATGCAAATTGCTGGTGCACCTGGGCTGGAGGAGGTAGTTCCTACGTTTGGCCCTCTGAGATGTGGTTACCACTATGTATCTCAGTGAACCCAAGTCATTTCTGACATGCAAAGATATGAAGTGCTCCCCAGTTCTTCAGATTTTAACGTAGCTTTCTAAGAAACAGGGCTCATGTCACAACAGTGTCTATGTGCTTTTATCTCATCCCTAATAATTTCTGAACTTGCTGACAGGTTGCAAGCAAATTCAACAAAGTGATGAGGATCTTAAGTGCCCCTTACAAAGTGATCTGAGAAACAAGGCCCCAGTGTGAACCTGCACATTCTTAGAAACAGAAGTCATTCTCTGCCATGCCTCTGGGGGCATTTCAGCCACAAGAAAAGCTTTGCTAGGAATTCACAATCAGCTGTGAGACATGTATCCAGCAGGCTACATTAGTTAAGATACTCAAGAAGCTACTGGCTTTCTTGTGTACGTCCACTTCTGCGGTTGACAGGATGTCACAGAACCGCAGACAGTGCAACAACCGCTCATCTACCTTCCTCAATAACATCAAACAACGCTCTCTTTTCCCTCTGTGTTTGCATATCTAGCTCTTCTTGGCAGCAACCTCTGACTCTTATCTGCCCAGGCTTACTCATGCAAGAATATCTCTATCAATACCTGCTCCTATATCTATACCTGTTTCTATATCTAGTTTTCCTGTACTTACTTTCTCTTGCATTTAGTACTTTCTGCTAATTCGTATATTCCACCTACATGGTCGGAGTACACAGAGGGAGTTGTCCCTTGAGCTCAGTGTTCTGAGAAAAATGCCTGTTATTCCTGTGCGTATAAATATGCACACACCGCTGGTTCCTACGAGGTCCAACTGTGCTTTCGGGGCATACCTGAATGGCCCAACAAGCTGGAACCATGCAAAAGCCCCTCTCTAAGTGGAGTTGTCTCTCTCTCAGTACAAGATGTTTGCACCTTTCTTTTCAATAGTCCTAGCAGCATCCAATTTACAAGAAAGGAGATTTTCTCTTCTTAGTGTGGCATGGGAGTATTAAGATCACTGAAGTCTCATTAATGTAACCAAGGGATGCTTTTGTCTAAGAAAGGCTGGTTCTTATTTTTGCCTGTAAAATATCACAATAGCTTTTAAAAACTTGCAGTTGATTTAGAAGGAGATAAAAGAAACTAATTTTTTTTTAGAACAACTGTAACAAGCATTGTCTTCCCTTAATGGAATCATGCCAATGATAACGTACAAGTCACCTACCTCTTGCTTTAAATCTTTCTTCTGCAGAAGCTTAACACAAAGTACTTGTTATCTGCAAATGAGCAAGGGTTTCCCCTTCTGTTCCTAACAAGTGTTTATCTGAAAGATGATGTTTCTCTCTAAGCTGAGTGAAAGCTTATCAAGGCTGTACTTGCACATGTTTTTTGAGCCAGCTTAAACAACACTCCTGAAATTCACACTCCGTTCTGGGATCTCCAGCAACTATCTATTTCCACCTCTCCTTTCTCCCCCATGAAGCAGCATCCTTTTCCACCTTTTCTGTGACTTGAGCTGTTTTTTCCCAGCTCCGATTTCATTTCTGCTACTATTAAATTGTCTGATTTTAATTGAACTGCTTCTGACCGGTGTTTGGGAGAACAGGGCTCTTTGCATTGCACTCCTCTCCTCTTGCCCCAGGCAGCCTTATTTCTCTGTATCTCATTGTCAGTAAACATAACCTCAAGAAGTTCTGATTCAGGAATGCATTTTTGTTAAAGAAAAATATAGTTGTATGTGTGAGAACTGTCCTAGTTCAAGATCTTCGTTTGTATTTATATTACACAGTGCATGATCAAACGTTTATTGCTCAATTCTGCTTTAAACTGTTCGGTGACTCCTGCAACTTTTCTTCTGAACGTATGTATTTTTAGTTGGAGAAAAACTTTGTGGTTGGGAAGAAAAGATGAAGAAATAGGCAGCCTTTCACAACCATTTCATGGTAACTTTCTAGGGTAGTACATACGGTTTCTATATGCCTTGGCAACAAAACAACACTAAAAATAACTTTTCCTCCAAACACCAGTAAAGTTTCTATCCCTCTGTACTTTGGATCTGTAGTAAATCACAGACAACAAAATGGAGCAAGAAAAAGGAATTACACTTTTTAAACATTCAATTCTTTTTCACATAAAGCTTTAACTCCTGCTTTCAGTGAGGTCAAAACATCTCAGAGGAAATCGAAACATAAAATTCATTTGGGAAAATAAAAACTAAACTGCATTTAACATTTATATATTTTAAATGCCTACTTCTTAGGTGTGTAAACTGAGATGGGTACTTACTAGGAGCCCTTCTGCTTACTTTTCAATATATATTGCATCCATCCTTATTGTATATAGGCACTTAAAAGCCTATTTGCATTGTTTGGTAAGACAGAGCCTTGAAAAAATGGCTCTTATTCAAAAACTGGCTGGATACAAAAACAAGATCTCATATGGACACATTTTATTCATTTTTAAGAGGTGTTTGAGTTTAAAGGAATGCCATTATTTTACCAAGCTAGGGATGCCAAAAATACACAGGAACTTTCTCATTTGTCTTCTGAGCATATAAATATATGAGTGACTCTAAAGAACAGGCAGGTATACTCCCCTCCCTCAAGAGCAGGCTGCTATTTCCTTTAGAAAAAAAGATTTTAAAATAAACAGATGGCATTTGAGGCAATTATTTCTTTTAGAAATTACTTATTTTAATTATTTAGAAATGCAGCATGCACCCCAACTGGGGAAATTAGCCCAGTGTGTTCTCTTTAACTTTTCTGGTAAGAACAACATGACCTTCAGATAATCGTTCATCATACTGCCTTTTCACTTGTTTCTGAAAAAAGGAGCCTGAATTGCCATGGAAACAATAGTTCCTTGTTCTTTTACACTTCCCTGTGTTGTGATATCATTTTCACTATATCAATGCTTTTCTTAGCTAGAAAAGGAACTGTAGAATTTTCATGTGTTGCGCATCCCAAAGTTGTCTTTAGTGATGGCTCAGTTCATGGCAGAAATACTTTCGAATGTGGAGCACAGACTGGATGCCAGCATCCCTATTATTCAGCGTATTTAGATCGGATATATTTGTATCAGTCCATCTTTGTTGGAGAAGTGAAAATTTTCTGTGTACTCTTTTCCAGGGCTTTCTTTACTTTTCCCTTGCATGCTGAACAGATGAGGAGAAATAGCATTTAAAGAAATACAACATTAAGCAGTGTGCTTATGACATAAATAAAGACAACAAAAAAATCTGGCATTTTGCAAAGAACTCAATCATTTTTCTTTATGATGGGAACTACATTTCTTCGTATCCCTGAATGCCTGTAGATTTAATGTTGACAGCACATTACCCTGGCATTTGGCAATCACTGCTGGATTAATGCCAGCAGGAATAACAGTAGAAAAGGGACTGATTCAAAAATTTGTAATACTAGCAATATAGAAACAGGAACTGACTACTAATTTTATTTTTCTTTGGCTGGATTATCAGCATTTGAAACACCCTGGATCTGCATTAGTTAATGATTTTAAATAGTTATTTGCATCAATCAAAGAACAGACAAATGAAATATGAATTTTATTTTAAGTCTAATATGGAAATAATAATGGGACAACAAAAATGACTGGATGACATTAGCTTTATGCAACACTTAGAGAAAATGGGACAACATGCTTTTGCGGTACCCACACCCAGGCTGAGGGTGATGTGTGCTGGAACCTCCTTTTCCTTCTGTTTGTTTGAAAACAGTCACTTCCATCTGATTCCTGTGGACATCGTCTACCTGCCAACACTTGAATTTCAAAAAATAATGGTTCTCACATTTCTGTCTGGTATTTCCTGGACCAAAATTGCTGTACATGTGCCATGCAGAATGTGAGCAGTATGTTTAACACATCCCAGGCAGCAGCAGGGAAATGTGATGTGGAGTTTGTCTGAAACTTACTCAAAGGCCAGGATTTCTTGGCTATCCATAGCCTAAGCAGCCTGAGAAGTCATGGACAAAAGTCAGGTGGAACTGAAGATGACATAAACGTAGCAGTTTTGGTTGTGCCAAATGCAGTAATAGAACTGTGAGATCATCAGAGAGCAGTCCTTAAAATATTCCTGTATTTAAGGATTGATTTTTAAAGAGGGAAAAGCAAGGGATGATTCCTTTCAGATACAAGTAGTGTTCATAGTGATTCATTTGGATTAATAAATACATAATGTGATACTTCCATATGATAAGTATGTTCCTGCATAGCTTATATCCACATCTGAACAGATTTGATGTAATTTATTGAAGTTTCATTATTTATGGCTGGTATATTTGTTTGAAAGTGAGAAGAGCTAATTTTGTTAATCTTCATAATCATGTTGCTGAGAATATACTCTAAGTACCTTCTATAATGCATTCACTTACTAAAACACTGAAAATGCAAGGATTTATGGGAAAGACAAGCTCTGAAATGAGTTTTCACTTGTCATTTAGCAGGCATCAAAGATTAATGTCAGACTTACATTAACGGATATGACAATATAATTTTACAGCTATGTAATAAACTTGTTCGAACCTGACTTACAGCCATTAAAAAAGGACTTGTGCTAGCATGTTGGATAAGGCTGTTTGAAAGGAGGAGTGATAGGCTCTAAAGATGCAATGAAGCTTTAAGGTTATGCAGATGTTTACTAGTGGATGAAATGACATGAATTAAAAAGTTCAAGAGGATTTTTTTCCAATTCATATCAAAAATGCCCACCAATGAGAAATGTATTAACATATTTCTCCATGTTCTTCAGACTAATTCTTCTGGGAGGCATCATGGTGAAAAGGATAGGCCAATGCATAGTAATCAGGAAACCTATATTTTGCTGTGTCCAGTGGGCCAAGTTGCCTCATCTGCATTTCCTTGCAGTTTTTAATATCTTGAGTATTTAGCTTCCTGAAAGGAGCTCAGATGGACCAGCTTCCCTATTTTCTTCTCCCCCCGCCCCTTGTATTTGGGCTCGAAGATATCCAAGGCAGGATTTATTTTTTTATGGTGTGATTATATAGCACCAAGTATTAATGGTAATAACACTATTAGAGATAATATTGACTTCGGTAGAATTATCTCATTAAGAGTACATTTACATTACTGAGTCTGAGTTTTGGGAATACTGAAATTTGGACAAACACACTCAGTAGTGCCGTTCAGATTGTTTTTGCTTGTTTCATATTGTTTACTGGAAGTGCAGGCAAAGTGAAATATCACAGCTTCATATGAGGCCAGATAAGCTTGTCAGCTGAACAGAGTCCTTTCCAGAAGCATTCATCAGGATTTAAACAGCTAATCTCAGCTTCAGAAATAATGGTAATATTTTTAAAGGAAATCACTCATGACTAATAATAACTGCTGTCTTCTTTGGAATACTATCCAGACAAGTGAGCTTTTTGTTTACTTTTTTGCTGCTATCACGGGAATTGATAACAAAAACTGGTACAAAGCAGTTCCAGAATTCTCCTGGCATTTCAAAGATGCTGTTATGGGCTGTTATTGCCTGTGACGCTTCACTTCTTTTCCTATCAATGTTCCTTATGTGTGTGCCCCAGAGTCAGCTTCCTTTTCCTGAGCTGTGACGTGTTTCCACATTCGCTGCCAGAGGATCGGAGGAAAGGCAGAGGCCCAGAGGGCTGCCGCGGCAGATACGATGCTGTTTCTCCAGATGCCTATGTGATACCTAGTCAAGTAGGCTTCCCTAATCTTCACTGTCACTCTCACAGATTTTAATACACGTATGCTGCTGAGACTTGCATTCACACCTGTGACTGTGTTATGCTTCATTGCTCTTTTCTTCAGCTCAGTGGACACAGTCTCATGGCTCCATTTCATGAGAAATCTCATAAGGTTTGCCGCAGTTTTTGAATGAGGTCATTAGACTTCCTGTCTGAATTGGCAGCAAGACTGGTAACCCTGGGAATGGGACATCAGCAGGAATGAAAACTTCCTAAGCCTTGAGGTTAGCCTAATTCTTATGAAAGCATAACACTGCAACATAATTATTTTCCCATTTTATCTTACAGGTGATTTGAAGCAATATTGAGTATGATTCTTTTTCTGAATATAAATAAGCACTTCAAATCCATTCACTGTTCCTATTTCATTCACTTTGGTCAAAATCCCATCAGAAACTCAAAAAGGCTCAAGATCATTACAAGGAACATTACTAAAGACTTCTTTTCCAATGACTGGGGAAAAATGAAAACTTAGCTTCTCTCTCTCCAGAGAACTCCGTCATGCACTTAGACATTTTGATTATTTATTAAGGCTGAGAGATGGTGTTAGGTTTTAAGGTACTCTTAATGTATCTTAAATAAGATTACAGTCATATCAGGTCATGATATTTTATCTCTAGTAGAAGTCACTCGTAAACACCTATCTTTAAGCTGTGATTATATAAAAAACGTTACATCCTTCATAAACATCTGGATTATCTCTGACAAATACAAACTGACAAGGGTGTCACAGAAGCACTATGTTTCTATCTTCGTTCAAGTTCCTTGGAAGTAATTTGTGTAGTAAGGTCTTTGGAAATTCCTGTCCCATTGTATTGCACTGTCACCAAGGTAGCCGCCTTCCTCTTCTGTTTTCAAGACGTCTGTCCATCTGCAGTGCTCTCTTCTTTATTAATTTTTGAATTTCTGACTCATTTCATTTGAATCAAATGGAAAAGTTGAGATGGCAAATAAATTTCCTTCACATAGTACAAAAATCCATGGCTGAACAGTGAAAAGACAGTCAAACTAGCAAGCAGTAATGGAAAACTGCACTGTTGAACAATATTCTGTTGTGTTTAGCTAGCTAGCTGATTTATCAAGGTACAGATACTTCAGACCAACCAAAGCACATAAATTTTCTTGACAAAATGGCAATTAGATGGTGTGAAAAAGAGCCAAAGACACTGCTCAGGAGTGGGGAGGAGTAGGCATGAAGACAAGCGGAGCTCACTGTAATGGGGCATCATAGGCACCCAGTTATTACGGAGAGCCTGTATAGGGGACATAGGATGGAGATCCAGAGGAAATCATACTTCACTAACTTTACTGCTCACAGACCAGCTTGTCTTCTAAATGCCAGTAAATATTCTATTGACACGAAAACGTGGCAAGTTGCTTGATTTCCTAACAAATGACTTTAGGGCTAGGTTACAGTTGTGTAGAACATTCACTGTGTACAGATGAAATCCTATGTTATTCCCTTTGAACTTAAAAAGACAAATTGTGTGGAATAAAGACTTACATGGGAAACATAGTGATTATTATTAAGAGATTCAAGATGTCACTGAATTATGAATTTTTAAAATCAGTTCTGTGCATACTTTGTGGTATAAAAGAAGATTGTGTGACCTTCTTTTTAGTCAGCTAACTCACGCAGCGTGATGTCCCAGAAGGGGTGACATAACATTTTCTTCCTTGACCATAAAGAAAAAGAGAAGCTAACAGAAGCGTGTCATGGCCTTCCACCCCCCCCCCAACTAACCAAAATACTGTGTTACACATTTTGTCGGGGGGCAAATGCGCCATCTCTAGCGAGGAAGTTTTGCTGTTGCTTTCATGCATGAGCCAGCGATGGTCCAACGCTGGTATTTCTGCACCAACATATCTGATGTGATTTTTACATGCCTTACAAGGTTAACAGGTAAAAGAGTAGAGCAGACTGTTGAAACTTTTTTCCTGAATGAGGTTCCAGGTATGCAGGCAGCACATTACCAAACTGTTGGGAGTTTTATGAGTTTTATAGACATATTTGATTTAAATCACGTATATTCCTCTTAAATATGGAGGAAGAAGGAAACTGCACTAACAATGTATGTCCTCCCAATGAAGTTGCCATATGTGGAATGTAGATTGCAGCTGAAAATTTCTGGGCTTTTTAACAGCTGTGAATATCTACAGTGATTAGTTTTGTAAACTAATATGGATACAATCTGGGGCAACTGACATCTTTCCTGATGTTTTATGATGAGCTCAGCTACTGTCAGCCACTTCTTTAATAGCACAGTTACAATAATTGTAGTTTCTGAATCAGCAGGCCCTTTTCTTTGAGCTTTCAGTGTGAGCAGGTTGAGCAGGGCAGGAAGGATTTCCCCTGACCGGAGTGACTCTGCTGTCTGTGAACGCAGGGGGAGGGCTGCAAGCCATGCACGCAAGAAGAGCGCTCGGTTATGCAAGGTTAGCAGGCGTCCTAAGTGGTCGTGGATCAAATTGGCCTGTATGTCTCCTCGTATGTCCCCGTGATTCACTACGAGTCAGTGCTAGTTATTCAGGATGATCAGGAATCTATTCAGAATAACTAAGCGTCTTTCAGTATCATATTTTTCAGTGTGCTGAACTTAGCAGATGGCAGTCCATTTCTCCTGTCACAGGCCAGGCCTATTTCTACATTTGCAGTAAGCCATGGAGCACTGAAAAGGTGTGTACATCTAATGACAGTGGATTGCATACCGCAGGGCCATCACAGGGAAGGAGCCAGAAGGCCCCTGAAAAGAGGGTCACCAGCAGTGGAAGAGGATGGACTGCCTGCTGGCTTTGCCTAAGGCACGTCCCAACAGGATTGCCATGCCTTGCTGTAATACTGTGGAAATGCCTTCTGAGACCTTCCCACCCACAAAAGACATATACTGTGTCCTAGCCTGCGTGGTAAACAGCGTTTAAGCAAGCTGAGGGAGAGCACAGCGGGAAAGATGGATGTGATGTGCATAGAAGGCTTTTTACTGCTGTAGCAGATGTATCTTCACCTTGATGGTGGAAAATTAGCTTCAAAAGTTAAGGTCAGCTGGAGGATCACTTACAGCTGTTTTCTGTGTGGCTCACTTAATTGTAATCCATCATACATACCAGACTAATGGATTACAGTGCAGCAGCTTTAGCATTCATCTTCCTTTATCTTGGAGAATCTGGGTAACAGCATTAAACATAATTTTCCATAAATGATTTACATGAGGAGGCCAACCTCAGAGTTGCAATGGAAAATATTTGCTTCCTTTTATTTCGCCCAGTCGTGTATAAATTCCTCCTGCCTATTTGTCCAGGGTATGAAAGAAAAAAAATACTTATAAGGCAATGTTGAAAATGCCCTGGAAAACACTAAAAGTTTAAAACAAAACAGTAGAATAGAGAAAGGCAAAGCAAGATACACTAAATTCCAGACAGACAGCCAAATGCCACAGATAATCATTAATCTGGAAAAAAAATCCTTGCAATTTCTAAGATTATTGGGATGGGTTTGTGGTTGTTTTTTATACAATCTTGCTAGTATTTAAACACTTACCTCTGCATAAATAGCCTCCTCATTGCTTATCCACCACAGTGACAGCAAGAGAGGTGAACCACTGCAAGGTTTCACATTTAAACCACAATCTAATTCAGTTTATGACCTGCCTGGAATGTGAAGTCCATTTGCTGTAAACCTTGTGCAAACAAAATTCCCAGCTCTAATTTACAAAAATTTCCCTTTAAAAAGCCCTAATGAAATGGTGTTTATACAGCACCACTTGTCAGTGTCAGCAGCTCTTGGAAGCCCCGAGACTGGTTCTGCAGCTGTGCCCAGCGGCCAAGCGCAGCTGTGGGGATTTTGCAAGGAGCCCAGCATTTACAGGGCCCGGAGCCAGCCTGGTGAGTCTAAACATCCAGTCTTCAGGCCACAAATCCCAGGCCGCCACACCAAGGTGGGAATGTGCAGCTTACAGATCTGTATTTTCCAAAAGCAGAAGCAACTGCTGCAGTTAATGGGTCAAACCTCCCAGTGAACTTCCCCCAGGGTGTCCGGAGAGATTACCTTTCAGAGAGAAGGGAAAAAGCCACTCTTGGTTTTATGAATTCTCAGTTGTGGATTGTATACTCTTGTCCTCTAGTTGATGTTCCACCTTTCCCATTTTGGCTTCTGCTATCAATTAATGAATGCCTAATTCTAAGTTCCCTCTTAGGCACCTGAGGTGTTTAGTAGCTTGGTCATTAATTCCTGTGCCATCATTTCACATGGCTTCATATTCCGTTTGTTACAATGTTGAAGTTTTCAACTCCTGGAATTTTTCAAATAGCTGGTTTTGCTAAGAAAAGGGCCACAGTATATCAGAAAAATTGATTATCAGTCTAATAACATTCTATTGAGGTACCACTGTCTTTACTGACAGACCTTTATAGCTTGGTTTGTCGGTCTCTTTCATTTACTTGTCTGAAACTCAATGTCTGTGCTATAGAGAAAGGTTTAAAATGGAATGCTTGTGATTTTGGTCTCTTCAGAATGGACTGTGATTGTGCTTCTATAAATAAACTATCGAATGCTGTTAATCTTGGAGAATCAGAAGCTCATGTTCACCTTTAAGCATATAAGCGAAGATAACTGCGCTCTGACAAGATCAGATTTAGTACTCGAGAGACACAAAATCTTATTTCTAAGTTTCTCTCTTTCCCCCAGTCACTGAAGTTGTCTTTTTACACTTGCTGGTTGACCAGTCTCTTCGCACAAGCAACAACACACGGTCCAGCCACCAGATCAGAATGTTAAGGAAGAGCAGAGCTGATTTTTACTTTTAGCTCTGTCACCGAATTACTGTGTGAACTTGACTATGTTGCTTAAACGTTGTGTGACTCACCCTCTCCATTTTTTCTCCTTTGAAAAAAATCCTATTTATGCAACTGATAAGAGCTAATAGCAGTGTGGACTTGTGCTTACATGTGCGGGAGTTGTGTATTTTACATAGAATCAATATTACTAGATAACTTTGTTCTGAAAATTCGTATTAGGAAGATTCATTAATAGGTTGACTATTAATGATGTTCCAACATCCTAAGAGGAGCAGACAAGATGATAGAAACATCTTGGCAACTGTTGAAATAGTGTCATCTGATTGCGGTCTGCTTTCCACATTATTTCTTAAAGAACCCGCAACTTGCAAGTTATGAACCAGTTTTACAAACATCCTGTTTATAAAAGGGATTGTAAGAGTCTCTCTCCACCTAATATCATTTTTCAAGTCTCATCTCAGAGCAAATTTCCTGGTTAAAATGGTGATAATGCATAATCATGCCTTTTTTATTTTTTTTACTTCATCACAAAAAAAGATGACAATTAATAGATGATTCCCATAAATGTTACTTTCCAAAGCAAATAAGGCAGTGCTGAATTTTTATGCTTTTCACTGAAGCTGGGCTAGTTCCCTAATGGAGCAAACTTTACATACAAATTTTGAGTTACACTTAATATATAACTTTCAGTATAACTTAATAATGTATATGTACTTTTAATAGAAAGATGTAGGATTAATCAGTGCTTTTATAGGGTTGCTATAAAGTTGCATGTGTGTAGTGTTTACTTAAACATTTAATTGTACAATGGTGGCTCTATTTTACATGTATACATTAATATTTATAATGTGTATTATATGTAATTGTATACAATTACAAAATACCAGCTAGTGGGAAACACATCATGTACTAAATAGTTTGCATGAAGCTGGGAGCATACAGGTGGACTGTGTCAGAAGATCACATTGTAAAAGCTGCTGTTGCAAGACAGGTCTTTGATCAACTCCAGAAGAGGGAAAGGTGTAAATATAAGGAAGAAAGAGAAGGGAAAGGAAAATTTAGGGGGTTTCTGAAAGCTTCATAGCTCCTAAAGTTAAGGTTAATATGGGAAAAGGACTGTGTCTGTATAAGTTGGACTTCTCACAGGTAAAATACAGTTGGCTCAGTGCTAATTTCTCTGAGGTTCTGGTAGTGAATCACTGTCATTCCAGACGCACGATAGATTGCTAAACCTTTGCCCAGCATCAGGAAGGTGTCGTATTTAGAGCTGCTGTGGCTTCCCGAGCCTGACAGAGGGTTTGCTGTGACAGAGCAATCCCCTCGTTTGCCAGGACAGGCTCTCTGGCGAGACGCGGAGCGGGCTGACGTTCTTCAGAAGTGCTGCTAATGAGGGTTTAAAAAATGGGGTCAGGGATTTGGTTTTGTCCTGAAAAACATGCAGCTGATAATGATGTGTAACTTCTCCTTTTTCCACACTTATCATTAACTCAGGCCAGTTCTGAAGAATAAGCTCATGATCTAGATGGTAAAAATTGTTATAATTGGATATTTAACTCTCCTTATGGAAGCTGAGGGGAACTGTATGCTTTCAGACAAAAAGAGCAAAAAATCTTAAAAATGCCTGATGACAATCTCAAAGGCTGATGTCATTGCAAGGGTGATATGTGTGGGTGCTACAGAGTTAATTAATTCCTCTTTCTGTGTGGCTCTGAGTAGTTAATGATTAACACACAATAGTGGTCAGAATGGACTAGCTCAAATTGCTGCTATTGCATCTCTGAATAAATGCAAATTATAATACGAAATAAACAGCAACAACAGCCAAGTTGACCTTTAAGCATAGCATGCAAGCACGCTCGAGACAAAGAGTGATCCCGACTGACTAGTAAAGGGGAGTGTGGGTCTCTCGCCCTGTACTGGGAGCCACTCTTTCAGGGGGTTTCTTGCTTTCTGATCATTGTGCTACTTGTTCTAAAAAAAATCCCTCCTGCTGAGGCCTGTTTGATTTCCTGGATCTATACCAGCCTGTATTCCATGACGGTTAATAAAGTCCAAGACTGATAGATTAATTTAAACTGTAAGTGGAAATCTAAAAAGATGCCTAGAAAATGCTACTGTATCCCGCAGACTGATAGCAAATGGGCCTGGTGAATAGTTTAGAAGAGGTTTTCCTGTGAGAATAGCAGGAGGAGTGTGAAATCTTCTTTGCTTTTGATTGCCTCCCTGGGAGCGCTGTCTCTCCGTCATGATGCCGGCTTTTCCCGAGGATCACGTACGCGCTTGGGTCAGACTGTGCTATAGAAAGTCGCTGTCAGTTGTTTCATTTCATCTCATTTACCTCACCCTTTCAAGAGCAATAAATGTGGCAATTTAGGGTTTGTGGTGCTAAACACTAGGTGCACGTGATATGCTTTTTCCCACCTGTCCTGTGATTTGTTTTACTTCCCTTAGGGTGTTAAGATTTCTGTGGGGTTCAGCGTGCGCACAGTGGTGGCTTAGAGCTTCCCCCATGCATTAGCCTGGCTGATTTCCTCCTGAAGTCAATAGGCCATGCTGAGTAGGGCTGCATGAAGTCAGGTGCCATAAGAAAAGCCAAGAAATAGGTTTATTGCAAGACAAAGCCTAAAATCTGTTTCAAAGTCAAAATATGACTTTACCTTAGATGCTAATCCATTGCAATAAAAATTAAGATAAATAACATTTTCTTGTGATCAAGATACTTACAATGTATCTCCCCACATAAATTCTCTTGTCTGTTAACAAATCAGTTGAAGCCCTGGCCTGTTCCTCATCCAGAATACCAGTAATATGTATTTCATAAAAACAAGAAGGTAGGAAAGTAAATTAACAGGAACTTTGAATCTCTGCATCGTTCAGGTTCTCTGTCGAATTCCAATGAGCCTTGCCAACTAGAACACAAATTACTTGAGAAAACATTCTCACGGTATGGATATATAAGCCTAATTAATTAACAAAACAGACTAATTAGAGAATCAAACTGAGATTTGGTAACAATATCCAGAGGAGTAATAAAACCAATCTTGTGTGCACAGTTAACTTGCTGTTAAGATTTGGGCTAATAATTTGTAACTTGGGCATCTTCCTTGTCAGAAATGCCAGAAAAAGGTGAGGAAGATCTAGTGACCAGGAAAAGGGGCATTCTACAGATCAGCTGTTGGAAATAAATTAATGCAGGTTGCACTGTTCAGTGAGATCCACAACGAGTTCTGCAGGGCCGCTAATGGCAGTGTCTGAACCGAGGTTCGCTTGTCTGGCTTGAGAGAGCCTCTTTGGTTTCAGCTTCTTGAATATTTCCTTAAAATTATCTCAGATGTGCTGGATCAATTTAAATGAAATGGTACATAAATGCCAATTATAATTAATAATGAAAGCAGCTGAAAGAAACATGCATGTTCGTTTACCCGGCCTCCTGCACAGTTCATGCTGAGACCCACCAGCACTGCGACAGCTAAGTACACAGGGCATGCTGTTCTCGGCTCGTCGGGCAAGAATGTGAGGCACGCGTAGCAATTAACTGATGCAAAACCGGCGCAGAGAAAATTAGTATTTCATTCTTCCTGCCTTGGTTTTCTGGAATAGATGGCCTAGTCCTGACTCTCTTGGACTCAGTCTTCCACTGAGTGAGTTTACCTCCTCTGCTGTCAGAGGGAGAAAAGACTATTTGTGATGATGTATCTGCGGCACCCGCCGTGACAGCCAGCTTGCCCTGTCTGCTCCTCCTTTCTTTTTCTTAGCACAACCCTTACGTTTGCGGTGGGCAGAGGGACGTAACGTGCCATCGCCTTGACACTGGTGCTCCTTGTCAGAAGGTCCTCACGTCTTCCTTTCGAGCGGCTGCGTGGATTGCTGTGCATGGTTTAGCCCACACAAAGCACCCTGGGCTGCGTGGCAAATTCAGCCTGGTGACTCAGGGGGGAGTCCAGGAGGGACCTACATCCTCCTGTCAGAAGAGGGATAGTAGCAGCTAGCATATAACTAACTCTCATAACAAACTTTCAAGGAATGAAAATTGGGGGGTTCAGCAAGCAAATTTCTTTCATTCTACAGAAGCAGAGTTTTTTGTTAAAGGTACTAAGTTTTTAGGAACCATAGTTTTAATGAGAGCTATTAAAATAAATTACGCTTTTAAAAAGCTTCAGTCTTTGTACTGTTGGAAACCTTGAATATGTTTGCAAGCACTGTCATCCTACTTTTGTAAAACTTTCCTTCTTTTTTTGTGTTCTGGATGGAGTGATTATGCTATGACATGCAGTCCAAAACAGTACTGTAGATAGGTGTCTTCTCTATTATAATGGTGTCACACACATGTCTTTACTTGTGGTTACTTCATTCACACTAAAGAAAATGTCTGACTGGAGCCCTTTTTAACTGCGATGTTTTGAAGAATAACTATTTCAAGGTGAGATCTGAGACTTAAGGACAGAGGAGAAAGTATTTTGAATTTTAGCATGATTGAAATGCCAGTGTTTGCAATGACAGCCCGTGCAACTGTTGGCAATTTAGAAGGGTTTCAGAAGAGGGCTATAACAATGATGCCAGCATAAGCAAGATTGTTTTCCAACAACTAAAGCAAACTGTTTTTCTACAATCATGTAACACAACACTTGACGGTAGACTAGAAGTTCCCTCAGTGAAAATAGGTTTTTAACAGTAGAGGGCTCTTTTGGCTCAACAAATGAAAGAATAATCAGCTCTAGTAGCTGAAACCTAGTTATAAAACAAATAAAATGCAGAATAGGAATGAGCTACAAATTTTTCATGGCAAGGCTAAACTTTATTGGAACAACTTAATTGGTGACTGGTGTGACAGAGAACGGAGAATGCCTTTGAAAGTTACGAGTTTTGGTGTAGAAATAACCTAATAAAACTGTCTTCCTAGTCTGTATTGTGTAGCAGGTCAAACCGTAAATATCCCTTCCAGCCTTATAACTTCTCATTCCAGCTATGGAAACTGTCATGAGTTCAGTATGTGGGGATAAAATGATTCTAATTTTTAGGCTTTATATCTTGGTATTCTAGAAACCTGTTTTCATGCAAGTGTTGTCCACAGTGTTTTCATATTTCGTTGGGTTTTAGATTGGAGATATGTAAATTCACCAGCTTAATGTGTTTGCAGAGTGTCTGGAAATCCCTTTTGAGGCTTTAATTTAAAAATTGGAGAGAAATCTAGTTAAAGTGTTGACCATAAGATCTTAATACGGAAATCTTGCATTAGTCAAAATCAGGTACCTTAAGATTCTTGATCACTGTAAAACTATACTATTTTTCCAAAGGGGGCAAGGAGTTGACATTGCAGATCTGTAATTTAGTAACAACAAAGTTATCTAGTCATGTATCTTTTATTTCTGAGGTCTCTTTGTGCACTCAGGATCTTAGAAGATAGGAGAGGAAACGAACAGATACATGTTTAGATACAGAAGTGTTACACTGTTGTGGTCTTGAGTTCATCATGATCTCAATCAAATGACTGGCATAGATATGATTTCTATGATACTAGGCATGCATAGTCTTCCATCATCAAGAAAGGCATTAGATTTTGAGATATGCTCCATCTAAACAGTGAAAGGTAGATCTACTTAATGGGAGATTGCGCACCACTCCTAGATCAAAACATGCTATTTATGTTTGATACTCAATGTTATGTCAAGATGTTTCTTACAATCAATTATACAGTATGTATCTAGTGCATAACCCTTTTCTAACATTTAGGTAAATATTCCTCACTGCTGAATATGTTAGTAGTATTTATTATCGAAAATATTGCCATATCTCTTTGTATGGTATGGAAATTGTGATTAATCTCTCCTTAATCTGTATCTGTCAATTGGAGGTTTCCTTAGCTATGGTCATGTCATCCCTAAATACAACATGGTCTGATAGTCAACGCAGCCCACACATAAGGCCTCTTCAGAGGGCATACGGAATATATGAATGAAAACTAAATACAGGCACCTCTTTGAAATTCATAAATAAATAGCACATGTCAAGCTTGCTCACATACCCTTGTGTGAACTGCTGTTTTGTTTGGATTATGTTGCCAGATGTTGTTATATAAAATATCTCCCATGCTGAGAGTTGTTACTGGAGGCTGCAAAGAGCATATGCAGTTAGCAGGGAGCAGTGTTCCTGGGTTTTATTTCCTTCTGTGCCCACCAGTTTATACCACATTAGCGCTGACTTAGAATGGACTTGATCCTGATTTACACTGTTATGAAAAAACTTATTTATATTTATGTAATGCCCAGTGCAAAAATTTCCATTAGTCCTAAGACTCCTAATTCTTCTCTTCCTTCTAGGCAATGTGAGAGCTTTCTGCTGCTGCCTATCAAGCTGAGGTCTGTCTGGAAACTTGTTGCCTTTCAAGAACAAGTGCAAGTGAGTGGTTATCCTTCCCACCTGAACAACCATTGATAGGCAACAAGCTGAGACTGCATGTCTCGAAAGATGAACACTGTATTGCTCTTCAGTTGGAACATGAGCCGTACTTTTATTTGCAGTTCTTCCAGTATATGTTCTTGGGCTCACCTACTCTGCTTTCTCTACTTTTTGGATAGTCAGCAGCCAAGGAGGGTTTGAGATTCCTTAGGTTACTTAAAAGTATTGATATTCATGAGTTTGAAGTCCATCTGGTATTACTAAATCTTCATTTTGATAAGTAAAAAAATAACAGAAAACTTTAAAAGTAAAACAGGAACTGATCAGGGAACTTCCTATCAATGTCTTTTTGCTAGAAAACACAGCTACTTAAAAAAAAAAAAAAAAAAAAAAAAAAAAAAAAGAGTCCCTTCCCTTTCAATTGTACAGAGCAAAGGAGCAAAGAGGAAAACAGAAAAGTGTCCATTTCAGGGCATTTGATTACAGACCACCTATCTGCTCTGTTGCAGAGCTGCAGGATCTGCTTCCCCTCCACGGCCTAGGCTTCTGACAAAGCTGATACCTGAAATACAACCTAGATTTTAACCTACCCAGGGCAAAGTGATGACTTTATGGAACTGAGGTGGAGACTTTTTCAATTGACTCTCAAGATACTTCTTTGTCATCCATTTTCTAGGACTTCCTTTATAAACAAATACAAGACTGAAAAAAAGAGAACTTTTGTTAATATTTCTCTCTCAAGACAACCTTGGCTGTTTCAATGCCAGCAACTTTTTGGAGCTGTCTGCTCATTTTGGAAGTATACAGTCTTTCACATGCAAAAGGATCTGACACAGGACCTGTGCATATGGACTCTTTCAAACTGTTAGTTCTATGGAACATGGACCTCATAAAATTTGAATTTACAGATTAAAAAAGCTATAGCATATAACTCTGGTGACTGCACAGACAGTTGAGAACCTGGCCTAAAACAGACCACTGATCCCTCTGAGAGTGAAAGACAGGTCAAGCTACGTATTTGACTCTGAGTCTATATGACAAAAAACTTTTTTCAAATAATGAGTTCAGTATCTCATAACAATTTTCTGCTTTAGCTGACCATCTGCCTTTACCACTGCTTTCTGCAAAACCTTTGTGCTGCCATTCATATGCTGCAATGAAGCACTCAAAAGAAGAGCTGTTCTGCCTCTTTATTTTGGTGCTCATTGAAGTGGCCCTTGTCGTACAATGTAACAGGCCGCCTACTGCTAGGAAATTCAATCAGAATGCAACATTACAGTGAAAAATTAACCTCCTAAGGAGCAAATTCAGTTCTCCTAGGCTGAACAATGTGTTAAGAATATATTTGAGCATATGGTTTCTCTATGATCCCCATTTAAAAACAATCCAAACTGATTGATGAGAGAAATTAAAGGATACAGCTAAGCTTACTACAGCTGTTGAAATAGAAAAATATTTATTTAAATTTCCCCTATAGAAAAATAGGACTCAAATTTCTATAAGGCTTACAGCTATACCAGCATGCCTTCCAACATTATCAACAATAAGGACATAAAGCCTGGGTTATGCTTATCCTGCAAATAACTGCAGATAACCGTTGTTGCTGAGCTGACCTCAACTGCAGTATTTTTATGCCATTTATTCAGGCTGCAGATAGAGCCTTGCCTGTCTTGTGCTTCTTAAACCCATATTCATCATTAGTGCAATATTAATGCAATAGTTTGTACATATGAAGCTCACAATAAGTGGAAAAGGTTAGCATTGCCCTTTTTTGGCCTTCTCATATCTGTATTCTACTGAGTATTTGCTTCTCTGAGAATGAACAGGCACACTAAGATCTTTATAAAGGTCTAAGATCCAAGACGTTTTTATAAATACAGGGAATATAACTTAGTCTTTTGGGGAAACTTACTTGAATGCTTCAGAACAAAAGGCTGCAGCAACTTTACATTACCGAGAGTGAAAAGGGCTCTTTGCCCTATACAGATTACCCTTTATGGTATGTTCAGTAACAAACAAAGCCATTAACAGAACAGGGCAATAGAATGCAAAAAAACATAGTAGTTTATTGTTAAGCAGTAGCAGTAACAGTTAGTATCTTTCACGGCATTTAATAAGATAAAGAGCTATAAATCAGTGAATCTCAGACCACATTGCTGAGATGACTGGATGTTATCACTCTTTTACAAATAGAAAATCAGAAGAGAAAGGTGAATCAGCCAAAGCAGCACAATAAGCCCTGGTAAAAACTGGGAGCTCTTAATCTGGGATTTTCAAAAGTAATGCAAACTCCTAATTTTAATGGGCATTGGGAGTCACATGATCTCCGGTTTTAATTTCAGTTTGTGCAGCAAAATAGAAGTTCAACAAAGAAAGGGAAAGAAGTAAAGCTTTAAAAAAAATCAAATGTGGACAAGTAATATGTAAGTTATTCAAAGCCTAGAGGAGATGCCTTATAATGAGAAATTTTGGGTATATTCTACTTAACAAAATGAAGATTTAGAGTCACTTGTTTGCAGTGACACCATCTTTGCAAATTTTACAGGATGATTCATTCTATGTTTAGAAAAGAGATCTTGTTCTCTTTGGCTGGAAAGTCAATGAAAAAACATACAAAGCTTTTCTTGGAGTCTGGTGGCTATTAATGACAGTGAGAACTACACAGCTACATATAAAATCTCCATAGAGTACAGATAGCACACGCATTCAGTAACGCTTCTGCTAATGTCTTTCATCTTCTTTTTCCTTTTGTATTTCCATCCAAACTGCAATTTCTCCCTCCAATGCCTTTCTCCTATACATCTCATCTCCCTCTTTACCTTCCTCATCTGACTATGTTTTTCTGTCCAAAATGGACTAAAAGGCAATGCTTCTTTGTAATTTACAGCCTGGAGGATGCCAAGATCTATCTTACATGACAGATGACCCTAGAATACCTTTATTCTAGCTCCTTCAGAACAAACCTCAAATAATGCATTTGCCTCCTTTGCAAGGTGCTCCAGTCAGCTCTGCCTCCTGTGAGTTCTTTTGGGTTTTATGTTCTGTCTTGAGTAAGAGGATGATTTCACTAAAGATGCTAAATAGGTTTAGAGCATTGGTCTGCTGCATAAAAGAGCACAGCTTATTGGACAAAATGTTTTAAAAATCAATCGGTAAAAGTCAGTGTTATTAGATTGGAAAATATATTACACTGTTTCTAAGTGTAATAAATCTTAGCTTGTGCTAAAGTTGTCCCTGCTGCTATATATTGTCAGGATTGGTGCTATTGG
Source organism: Rhea americana (assembly GCF_003343005.1). Lineage (NCBI taxonomy): Eukaryota > Metazoa > Chordata > Aves > Rheiformes > Rheidae > Rhea > Rhea americana. The sequence goes on from NW_028185539.1 coordinate 540,676, forward strand.
TATCCTGATTTCCTGATGAATATCAGGAGAAACAGAAATCTTAATATGCATAATACTATACACTGTAAGCAGCACTGTTTCTATCAAGGTGCCTTTTTTGCTGGCCTGTGCCGATGAGAGAGCTGCTTACATGTTGCAATTGATTGTAAGCCGAGCTGACATGAATCATTCATGCTGTCTGAGTGATTAAAATTCTCCAGATGGATCCTCCAAATACAAAGGTTATATAATTGGTCTCCCTTTAAGTGAGAAATTCTTTCTTCAGGGTCTATCAGCTAAATATAGTATAATACACAATATAAACATCTTTGCATAGTTCAGTTTAGAGAATCTTTATGCTGTAATTTTTTGTTAGGTTAGAAGAATGGTCCTATCTCAAAAGACACACACGTTGTACTTTCTGCTTCACAGAGTTGTTGCATTCTCCTGTCATGCTTATGAACCCCACATAAGAGCAGCAAACACCTCTGCTATGAAATTGTTAAATAAGAAGCTTAATGTTTTGTGCCATGTTTTTAATTTCATTTGTCTACTCCTCTAAATTGCTGTTGGATTGCCACAAATAATTTGCGGGGAAGGGGATTTGGTCTGTATTAACTACTCACATACCTAGAGCAAAGAAAATATGCCTTTAACAAGATGCCAAATTATTTTTCTAATCGTAAACAATGTAAATAAATACTTTTAATAACACTAAACTAATGTAGAGTAACCTAGAAACGTCAATTCCCTTTTTACTTCAAATGTTCTGTTTTTCCAAAAGTCTGTATTTACATTGTTTTATCAGATGTTGAATCTAAGTTAAAGTCCAAACCATTACTTTTCTTTTATATTTTCTCCCCTTATTTCCTACGATGTAAAGAGAGTTACAGTTTTTCTCCTATGCAGGACAAGTACAAGCCCTCAAAATCCAGCTTATGTGCAACTTCTTCAGTAAAAGGTCCTTTAAGCAGCAGTGGATTTCCCCTACAAACCAAGAAGCCAGTTTTGAGTGGCGCTTTCTGAGCTGCGGAGAAGCTGACAAACATGCACGTTACAAGGCTTACCAGGGAACTGTGTGTTAACCCGTGCAGTAACGGAGGTCTGGGTGACAGGACCACAAACAAAAGCTTTGTCTTTGGCAGAGGTCTCACAGAAAGCACAGAGTAGGACACTCTGCTCAGCTCTGTCCAAGCTCAGTATCACCCACGTCATTTTTCTTTATTACCATATTACTTTTAAAGAATATACAGTATTTACTCTTCTCCTGGTGTCATCTACTATTTCTGTCTTAACATTGCTAATTGACATGGGACCTTTGCGCACTGAATTGCTGTGTTGTCAAGTCTGGCTCCAATTTTTAAAATTCTTTTAAAATTCTAATTATAATCTTTTTAAATTCACTTATAGATTTAATGACTTTTGAGCATTAAAAATACTGTCTGCTGCCTTTGAGGGTTTTGTTGCCTTTTTTTTTGGATACTGAGGAATACCAATGGCAGACCTACAGCTTTGGGGACACCCTAGATTGGGAGTCCTTCAAACAATTTTCTCTGCATGTGCCAGGGCTCAGACCATGGCCAAACTGAAATCTGTTTCTCCAGGAAGGTTCCTTATGCCTTTAAGTTATTATCTCTTTTTACTTATCTCCAGTTTTATACTGTAACTGCTTCAATCCTACTTAAATGCAATAGTCATCTCTTTCTAAATGGTGTCAAGATTCGGTTCTTGAAAACTTTGTTATGATTTTAAAGGACCATGTCATTATTCCCATGGTTGCTCCCTCATTTATTTATTTCTACATAATTTCTCTCTACAATTCTCTTGGGAGAATTATATACATTCTTTTCAGTAGCTTCTATTTTTGTTTCTCCTTTTCCCCTCCTGTTATCTTGAGGAAGGAGGAAGACTTCTGATGCTATTACTAAACCCCATTTAGATTTATCTGTCCAAGACAGGCTCAGATATCAAGGTCACCTTTCTAAATTTTGTCAGTATGAATTATATAAAGAGTTGAGTTTAAGACATGTGAACTTTTAGCCATCATATTTAACAAAGTACAGATCTTTTTAACAGATTTTTTAAACATATATAATGCTTTTCATATTTAAAAACTATCATAAGGTTATATATCTTCATTAAAAATGCAAATCAGAGAATGAAAAAAAAAAATACTCAGATTAATTCCTGAGAGAACTTAACTCCACTATTTTATCATGGTTAAATTTGTATATGATCTAATAGAGAGAAATAAGGCACATCTAGAAGGCCAAAGAGTTTGGAGAAAGCAATAGCTGAAGGTCATAAAAAATAGAAGAGAAGGTTCTAATTTTTAGAAAAAATCTAAAATATCTCTCTTAAGCTTTAAAAATGTATATAAGGATGTGCAAGCTTCAAGCAACATTTAAGTCTAGGAATCATTCCCATAAAAAATGCGTCATCTTTGGCTTAAAGTAGAAACAAGAAGTCTAAGACAGTCAATGAATATTAAAAAAAAAGGGGGAGGGGAGTTGAGCTGGTGGTTTTGAGTTTTTTTTCTTGCCACATTAACCTGTGAGATAATATATACACAGCTATGTTAAAAGGTATGAGCCTACTTTAGTCACGATAGAATTAGAGGATGGCACAAGTTTTAATCCATGATGGGCAATTATGAAAGAACATGTCTTCAGAAAAAGACCCCGTCAAAGTTGGCTAGTCCACAAGGAGACCAGGACATTTACAGTAAATCTCTAGTCAAAATTAGTTATTGTCATAAAATGTCACTTCCTCAAGAATGCATGGAAAGGGACCAGATCCTCTGCAGTCCTCGTTAATGAGCGAGAAGCTTATCTAGCTCTCTCCGGGGAACCAGGGTCTGCTCTCCTCCCAGGCACAGAGCTGCAGAGTTGCCCGGATATTAGCTGTCACACAGCTAATTCCTTGACACTGCAGGTTGTCTCCAAGGGGTGCTTCTGTGCCAGAGCTGCCCCTTCAAGGGATGCGGGGTGATCTGTCCGGTCTGTCATTCAGATGGAAGGGTTTTGGTTTTCTCCCTTATAGAACGTGAGAGCAATTCTACATATGCAGTTTTGCACGTATACCAAAGGAGGCTGAAAATTTGGTGCTTGCTGTATTACCTCTCTGCCCAGCCCTACGAAGCAAGCTAAATATTGTTTTCAGCCAGTCGTCTGCACTAAATAAACCCTCTGCTGCCTTTGAAATATGCTCATAAATTTGAATCAATACTGAGCCTGGAGTCTCCACTCCTTGATAAGAGCACATTTTTCATATTGTGAGCGTATTGTTGAGCCTCTAGAGGCTGAATCCTTGTCTGCTGGCCAACATCTAGGGTATCATTTTTAAGGCAAACATACTAGGCCATTACCAACTGCACTAATCTCCCTGATTGAAATTTACGGTTCTAAAACAAAGAAGGATCATGATGCATTTGTCCTGTCACATGCTAAGGCATTTAACCAGGAGGTTAATTCATTGATTGACTTACTGCCTCTCTTCAGCCTACTTCGCTACTAATCTTCCATACAAATAGAGTTAGAAATATAATTTAAATTTACCAGCACAAAGTGTACAGCTGCCCCTAGGATGTAAAGCCCAGGGGAATTCAGGGGATAAAAAGCAAGCGCCATAGCTGAAGAAGCAGTAGTGTGAACAATAATACCACATGCTGAAAATGGTGAAAATTACAAGGAATAAATTGAGGAATAGAAACTAGCTGCTTCCAGAAGCCAGGGCTAAATGCAAAGATAGAGGTAAGGAGAAAAGAGCACTGCCACCCCCTTGTCCATAAGTTGGTTAGGCTCCAGAGCCTAGACTGGTACTATCTCCTTGTGTCCAAAATGGGAAGAGCTGGCGGTTTTCTGCTCCTCTAAAGATCTATGATGGTTCAAAGACTACCAGAGGGCACTGCCGGGAGCCCCACAGCAGCTGACAGTCCCTCAGATCGAGCGATTTCATGGCAGCCACTCTACTGTGGCTATACTGGGCAGAAGTCTGGGCCAGGTGACTTAAGCATCAGAAGTCCACAAACTAATATCAAGAAGTTAAATAATCTCACTACTTTGAGCTTTTCCAACTGAAGGACCCAGGTGAGTCCTTCCAACTTCCATGGGAAAAATAAAAAGTAAAAAAGTGGTTCATTTGTAGCTCAGTTTCTCAGCCCACCTCTTTTTCTGCACCAGCACAGAATAATCCTATCCCTGTGGACAGGACTCCGGGGGAGTAGTGAAAAACACAGCAGCTCACTAAATCAGTCTCTCAGTGCTGCTGTTATGGTTTCACAGCAATTTCTACCCTGCAGGTAGATTCTGTCAGTCTGTCTATCAGCCCATCCACATGGGAATAACTTCTGATTATTAGAAGTGTAAGTATCATGAGCTCATCAGCCAGGAGCCCCAGTAGGCCCTAGGGACTCTCTAGCATCAGCAAGCATGAAAGAAAATAGCAACTTTTGTCAAAGTGCCATAGGTTTTTGCAGTTGAGGGAAATCTTACTTTACATCTCCTGTCAACTTTGTGCTGCTGTGGTTGTCCTTATCAGCCAGCATATTTTTTTGCCTTCTCTTTTTTCCCCTTACTTCGCGCTATTTGTGAAACCCCCAAGAATTCAAAGGACTTTTTTCACAGTGGGGAGAGGGCTGCAGCTCTGCAAGCGGCACCTACATACAGGGTCTTGGCTCCCTCTCGGCCGAGGTGCAGCAGGAAGCAACCACGAGGCTGCTGGTCCCGGGTAACTGAGGTGAGCTGGAGCAGTGCCGTGCCCTGCCGCGCCTCCCTGAAACCTGCCTCTCCCAGGCCCTCGGAGCAAACTGCTGCATTAGGACTTGCTGGGCCAAGAGGTTTTATCCTGGCGTGAAACGGACTCACCGATCACCCGCTCCAGCCCGAGAGCTCAGCAGAGACCACAGTGGCTGGCCAGGAGGCCTCGCGTGCCTTGATACTGAGCTGGCCTCTCCTGCGGCTGGGGAGAAAGTCTGCGGATCTCGCTGAAATACTTGACGGGAAGGTCTGATGGTGTGAGACAGCAAGCGCCCTCGACTTCAGTTTATGAGTAAGGCTTAGGCAAAGGAATTTTCCCCTCTGTCTCTATTTTCTTGCTCTCTCTCCCCTTTTCTGTTTGGAATGCTTTAACTATGTAATTCAGTATATTTTTCCAATGGCTAAGTTAAGGCATTAATGAGTAAATCTCAGGTTCAGAAAAAAAGAAAAAAAGGTTGAAGATGTTACAAGAAAGAGGCAGCTGCCTTTTCAGAGAGTGCCATGTTCAAACATTAATTTCTTGCTTTCGCTGGGAGTGGAAATCAACTTGTCAGTACACGGTGGCATAGATTGCTACTGAAGCAGGCATAGCAAGATACCGACTTCAACGTGCTAGCTGCAACGCGTTCGGTCTTTAGCCTTTGATACAAACAAGCAGTATATGTGCTTTGAATACAACGGTGAAGACAGCAAATCCTTGCCAACTTGGAATTTTAGGTGTGTGGATAAGAAATCATCTCTAATTTTAGTGTATTCAGTTAGAAGGTCACTGTGCCTTAACCTTGGTGATTTGTCTCAATTGTTTTTTCAGAAACACCCACAATGAAGTTCTTTTCAGCTGATGTATTCTTTACAGAAGCACTGTAAAGATACAACTGATATGTCTTACAGAAGCACTTTACTGGAAAATATACGGACAGAATTCTGACTCAGGCCTATGGGTGCACAGCTCTCTTCACAGCAGGAGAATCAATCTTAAAAAGAAAAATGGTGGAAAAGTTTTAATGGGTACATCCATTTTTAAGTAAAGCCACATTTTAATTGGAAAAAAACATTAGTCATCCAATTTTGGTGTCAACTTACCAGAGAATGTTTAAGACGTCTTTAACAATTACAGAGTTTGGATAGAATTGTAAAAGGTGAACATGTATTGCATTTTTTAAAATTATTTTTTTGAAAATCTCTAAAAAATCATTGTGTTTTTTTTTCCTCTTGGTATAAAAAAAAGATAATCCAGGGAGTACCTCAGATTGACTTATCATGATTGACTATCACAGTCACGTCTTTTCTGAGAAACGTTTATTTAATATTTGGCTACTTTTCTTTCTTCCTTTGACTTGAGTCTCACAAAAACAAAATACAGAGTTGAGGCACTTGAGACTTAGAGAAGAAAAATAAATGCAAGCATGTTTTCTGATCTGCTCTAGTTAGAAATGAAATGGATTGTTTTGTATTTTTCATTATTATGTCTGGACAATTTTGACTTTTTGGGAAAATACCAAGCCAGAAGTATTCAAAATCTTGCCAAGGTACAATAGGGTAATTGAGTTGCCTTATTTACCATTCTCTTTGAGGAGCTGGACTTTCCTGGCTGAATTACCTTTTCTTCTTTGCTGTTCCCATCAAATGCAGAAAAGATGCGTCTGAAATATATGCAACAGATCCCAAAGAGCACTTGAATGTAAATATTTGGGGAGATGGAAGGAGGACTAAGGCAAAATATCACAAGTGCCACGAAAAATGTCACCAGTACATTTGTGAAAGATATTTAGAGCTCTCAGAATACTTTTTGTGTATGAACATCACTAAATTCAAATGTTGCTGGTGTAGTTGCAGCAGCACAAGTAAATAACACCCCAAGGACAGACCCAAAATAACCAAATTAGTGGAACTATTTCTTTCTTTTCTTAAAGAACCCTTTTCTTGTTTTAGAAGGCAAAAAAGGTTGTGGCTTAATCACTCAGTATGTCCAAGGAAGCTAGAGATTTTCTAGGTTAGAAAATATACTGTGTTTACCATTGTATTCTCAGAGTAAGGATTACCCTTGATCTCAGTTTATTGCATTTTCTGCTATACAGACTGGTCTCTTGCGACTTACTGGGGAATATGTTATCTGACATAAAAAGCTCTTTCTTTAGACAAACTGTGATGCAACTTTCATCCAGCTGAGAAAACAAAACAGTGAAAGTTTTCAGTAATACGTAGGAGTAGGTTTGGGGGCTTCTATTTACACCTAAGAATTACTCAGGGCTCGATGAATCAAATCTCTGGCATCTAGTTTTGTCAGGACCCGACAGTCTCTTTTTTCTTGGTATAATAACATTTACTCTCAAAGTACCCCAACAACAGACTTAGAATGTCAATCCAACAGTTACATTTCCCTTACAACTTGCAGCAAATACTTTCTTTTTTCCCTTAACCATGAGACTGTGGTTTCTGCTTCAGATTTCCTTATTTTCCCTCATGTACTCATTTTTCTGCAGTGCTGCTTCCATGATGTTATTGTTCATCTCCATCAGCATGAAAAAAACCACACTTAGAAATATTTTAAAACAGTTTTTGCAAATCTGAGTCATTCCTAAAGCCTCATTTATAACATTTAAATAAGAACAGATTTTTCCAAATTTGCAACCATGTCTTGGTAATCACCCATGGTACATTAATAAAATATGTTTTGTTGCTTGGAGTCACCATATGCTTTCCAGAGGTTGTTCCAGTAACAATAGCACATCCAGATACATTCTTTAAGTGAAGAAAAACAGAGATCGACCCAGCAGAGAGATTTCAGGGGTACTAGTAATTCTGTGCAGCTTTGGCTCGTGATGGTTGATCGCTTCATCCAGCCCAGGTGAGGAAATGCACTCTGTGCTGCTGGGGAGGTCCCTCAGGAAGTGGTTATCAAGGTACACAAATTATTCTGGTATTGGGTTGGTGACACTTTCCCCAGAACCTTCCCTTGCTTGACCCTGCCCCTCACCGCCTTGCGGTCCCCGACCCCAGAGGAGCAACCCGTCAGCACAAGCAGGTGGGTCATCGTTCTGCCATCGCTCCCTGGAGCCTGGGGATCCCAAGGCGGCCCTGTGACAGTCCCGTGGCCCCGTGTCTCGTACTGGGTCCTCGTGCTGTAGCTGTGCTGGGCAGTACGTGAGAGGGGTCAGCATCTAGAATTCGTGGTGTCAGCGTTACGGTCAGTGACAAATCTCCCATCATGTTCTTTGGGACAGAAATCTCCTCCTCATATAAGAAAAAAGCCCACAATCCATTATTATTATTGAAGAAAAAAGTAAGATGATTAATCTTAAATGTGGCTCTTCTCTAATAAAAATTTACAGAATCAAATGCCATGTTGATTCCAGGAAAGCTAAGTGAAGTCATTATATTGAGATCAAGAAAAACTTTTCAAGATCATAAATGACAGCCAAATGACCCTGTGATTATTATTATTATTTTTAATCCTAAGAATGATGAGACAGAAGAAGCAAACATATGCAAAGGAAGAAAAATCCTGTTATATTTCTTAATGATTTAATGAGTCCCAAGTCATTTTTTTTCTTCTCAGGCTAAAGCATTAACAAGAAGGTAATTTTGTAGTTGGCTGTGTGTCAGGAATCTTTATCTTACATTTTAAAACAATTACCACTTAGTAATACTGTGATTATTAGCACAGAGACAATATCCTCAGAACTCCACTGTTCTATTTAACTCATCTAGAATGATAGTGGCAAGAAATCATATATTAAAAACTCAGGCCAACATGGTATGGTTCTTGTCTTGAACGGTACACAGCCGTAAGTCGTCAATTTGTAGACATTTGCTATTTTGTGTTGAGTTAAATTACTGTTTCTTGGTAGTACAGACTATTCTCCGTAGCACTCTCAAGCGCCAAACAGTATCTATTCAGACATTATAAGTATTTTCCCAGAGAAAAATAGATCTGAATTCAGATTTTATATCTGAATTTTCCTCTCTTTTTTTAATCTTCAATAAACAGTGGTGTTTTGCTCAAGTAGTACCATTGAAATCAGTGGAACTGGTCCAATGGAAACACAAACTCCAGGGCCTGCCTTTGTTTTCAGATGCAAAATGACAGCTCTGCAAACCAGGGAGATCCACAGAAGACTATTTTGAAGAGGGACTTAACAAATGCTCCGACTGTGAATTAGGGCAAAGAGATGGGAGATTTCACAGTTATTTGCTGAAATGTTGTTTCTTCTACTTTTTTTTAATGTGTCCTCTTTCTTTATTTTTTTACATGAAATTTGAAAATTTTCACCAAATATCTGACTTCATTTCATTTTTCATGTTCATCGGGGTTTGGAAATATACCAGGTAGAAGACTTTATGTAGCAGTACAAAACCAAAAATAAAGATCATGCAATTGATTGTCGAAAATGATACCAAAGAGGGGAAGGAGAAGGTTGCAACAAAAATTTGGGACAAATAAAGTGTGAGAGAAAAGAAGAAGAGGAGGAAAAGAGCACAATGAGCCGTGTTTTTTTTTCTTAAGAGACGGGAACATTTCCAAGCCTTGATCTTCAGATGACATAAATCTCTGTGCGTCCATTGAAATCAGCTCAGCAATGTCGATCCAGATGACCTACGTATACCCTTCTGGGACTCTCAGCACGCCACTCCTCAGCCCCTCCGTCCTCCGGAAACCGGAATATCGCTGGGATGTCACTGACTGTGACAGCAGTGTGCAACGATAAAAGGTTTGGGGTTTGAAGTTCCCTGGCCAGTGCCAAGGCAGCATTTTGCAGGCCTTAGTGTTGATAATCTGGAGAGGCTGGATTTTATTTAAAGAGTCTGCGGAAACTCTAGCCTGTCGTTTCCAGATAGCGCACGGTAGTCACCTTTGCAGCCTGGAGAAAATTGCCTCTTTGTGAGCTTCAGTTGCAGCACAGGGAATTTTTTCATGACGAAATCCACCGGTGCTAACAAACATCTGTCCTGTAGAGAAGCCCGCTCTTTTGGAGAGAGGTGAAGAGCTCGCATAACCCAGAGTGCGAGGAAATGCAAACAGGAGAGCAGCTGCAGGCCCCGGACCCCTCCTGGGCTGTGTCGCAGACCCTGCGCACCGGTATAGTTTGAGTTATGTTGTTGCTTTACTTTCCCTGTCGATGGGGTCCAACGCAACATTACAGCAACTCTAAGCATGCCAGTGCTTTCCTGCACATCTCACCTCACCTGTACGACTAGTGCTGAACTACTGTTTTATAAAATGTGTACCTATTTCATTGTAAACTAATTACCAGCTTCATTCTGCTTGCTTAGACTTAACAGGCGTAAAGCGAAAAAGTTGTTCTTGGAAAATGAACTGAAATAATACCATATTTTATAAGGACAGTTACAGTACTGCTGTCCACAAAATGATAGTATTATGTAACTGGGCAAATGCTGGTTTTTTAATAGAAACCATTCTAAATCTATGAAATGAAAACACGTGGTGCTAAGCTGCTGGAGGCCTACTTTATTTTGTTATGTTGGCAGTTCCTCTTTGGTTAGCTCAGCACGGCTTTGATATTTCCCGAGACTCTCAGGTGTTAGAGAAAACTGCATTTTTATTCGTATAGTGTTTGTCATGGTAAAAGCATAGAAAAGCATTATTTTAAGGTCAGAAGCATAAAGTAGAAAAGTATATCTTGAAAACAGATGAATGCAGACACTTGCGTTCTGAGGAACATAGGAAACCAACTCAACTGTAGATTTGCAGCAATAATGAGGAGAATCCACTGGGTTGTGTTAAACGCGTTGGCCTCCGGCACTGCCCTGGACCCCTGTGAGAGGGACAGAGATCAGCCGGCCACCCAAAAGCAACGTCCTCCAAACACTTGAGCCTGCCCACAAGGAACAAGACTAAGCATGCAATGCCACCGTGGAAAGATTTTATTACACTCACACAGTAATGAATGTTTTTTTTGGAGGCCCATCAGCTCAACTTATTTAATATGCAAGAATCTCAACTTTATTTTTAAAAAAGGCAGTTTCTGGCCCACATGGCTGGGAAGGCAAATATGAAAATGAAATAAGAAACTTCTGATGTCTTAAAAGCTCAAACTCCAAGAATCAGAGGAAGCCTAAATATTTTAATTAATCTCACATTTCATGGAATTGGATTTACATTTTTCAATACATGGGATTAGCAGCAGTGCACGTGCAATATGTAATATTTTTTCTTCTAATTAAACCTGAACCAACCAAAAGCATAGGATTTCTTGTGTGACTCTGGAGTTTCCCTGTTTTCTTGCGTAAGTGTGAGATATACCAGGGTACAACTGGGGAGGTCCCCCACCATATCTACTACTCAGCAAAACTGGCATCTCCCAACCCAGACTAGAACATGAAATTCTTCTTAATTTGTTCTTTAGGAAAAAAAAGTCATCTGAAACATGACTTCTTGCTATCGGAAGTCTGAAGCATTACCTTTACCAAATGAGATGTCCAATTGATTGCCTGAAATACATCTTTTGTAAAAGTTAAGGTACCTTCCTTGATTTTCACAGACAAGCCCAGAGGTAATGCATGACAGTAAAGACTGCTAAAGCTGAGGATCAGCAAGAGGCATTAGCCTTGTACTTGATAATGTCAGTAAAATCCGATAGGATGGATGTGGATGTGGATGGATGAATGAAATTGGTCTAGTGTCAACAGTACCAAATAAACTTGCAAAGTCATTTCTTTAATTTGGATATATGCATTCTGCTTAAAAGCAGTGAAGTAATTCACATTTGCTTAGTCTAGTTAAAATTCTAGATGCATTTTCTTCCATGAGCGGTTGATTAAGCTGGTTCCTATCAGCCACGTCGCGTGGAGATATAGTACAATAAATTGTCCTTGAAAATAAAAATACAAGACTCTTATTAATGGTAACAATAGCCAAAAAATAACAGATGCAGAACATATCTCTTCCTTAGCTGAAAAGGCACAGCACTCACTGGATGAAAAACAGAATGACTAAATGAGAAAGCTGAACCTATAAATATCTCAATGTGCGGAAAGTACATGGTTCTGATGAAAGCACTCTCCTCCTTCACTCTCAGAAGACCAGAAGTTAGCATGTGCTTTCAGTTAGGTTGTACTCAGAGGTGATTTGCAGACCTATTGCTCTTGCTGTTTGACATCTGAAAAATACTTATTTGATATACTAATTACGTCTAATTCCTCCTACTAATGGCCAGTACATTGAGGGTGATAGGCAAAATTATAATGAGGAAAATAGTAATTGGAAAAGATATCAAGCACTGTTCAATCACAGTTAAGATAAAACCATGGTGGGTCTCAAATAATCTCAGGAGACTTCAGAGTTAAACACAAGCAAGATCAAATCTAAATGAGGCAATATTAACCTGATGAAATAAAGCTGCTTCCTTGTAAATGGAAAACCAAACCCTGTCTGCAACTCTTACAAAGATAGGAACAGTGACAGATTTCTCCAAATACTGAAATTTCAATAGAAAAGAATCCTTAGGACTGAAACAAAACGGTTTCCCCAAATCTAATATCAGTTTCACAATGAAATTCATAAACAAACAGTTTTAATTTAGTATAATAGTTTATATAGTAGTCAGTTATAGTAGGTTGTATTACAGTTTGAAGCTGAAAAAGAGAACAGCTTATAAACAAAGAGAGAAATGTAGTTTAATTCCAGCAGACCAAGTGCCAGAAACAAGCAGAGGAACTGATGGAAAACTAACTTTCTTTGCCTCTGAAACAAATACTGGCTTCAAATACCATAACCAGCAAGATGACAAATGCAACAAAACAGCCTGAAAACATTTGACTGTTCCCTCTCAAACAGAAATTTTTAGTACTTAAAAGGGGGGAGGCTATGGCTATGTGTTTAGGGCTGTGGTACTTAGTAGAAAAGGGGAACTATTGCCACTAAAATTTATACTTGCCACTAAAATTACGCTTTCATTAAACAGAGCTGATATGAGACTTTTTGCTATCCCATGTTCTATTATTCAGAAGTTTATGGTGGGAATTGCTTGTAGAAGGGAAGAGCTGCCCTGCAGAAGTATTTTAGTTCAGTCATTCTTTAACCTCTCTCCTGAAGGACAGAGGGGCTGAAGAGTGGCTGAAGCCTTTTCATGAAGTTAGCCTCATCTTTCAGCCTGAAAATTCAGGGGCTGAAAACCCTTCAGCAGTCGTACAGCTGTGACCCAGCTGGCGGGTACTGCAAAGCCCTCAGCACCCAGGACCTCGGGGTTCACCGTGATGACCTGCTCCCCCCAGCTGGTCCAGGTGCCAAGCCCAAGCTGGCACGGGCCCACTGCAGAGGTGTGCAAGCCTCGTTCAAATTGCACATCAGGCTGGAAAAAGGACAGGTATTTTTTCTCTCTTGTTTATATTGGCTACTTCTGAATATTTTGGATCTTAAAAATGCCTTTGATCACAGATACTTATGGTAGATAGCTTTTTCTCTTAAGACAGTCTATATGTGTGCTGACTTTGCTATAAAATACCTTTTTGACTGCTACAAATGCTCTGATCTCCATCCTGGCTGTATAATCTATTCTGTGCAGCAGGCTGAAGTGTGGACAGGAAAGGAAGGGCAAGGAGGCTATGAGGTGGGTAATCCTACCCAGGGCATGTATCACTCATCCTCTAGGCATGGGCATGGCCCTCAGCCCTGCAGATGGAAAGGCCCAAGGAGAGGGCATAACACATCCACACAGTTATTTTCTGTTTTCATCTCCTTATCCTCCAGCAAATGTTCAGCCAGGCAGATCTGCCTGCCCTGGGCCATGTTCTCATTCAGGGAAGAGGTTGAAATGCTCCATCAAAAAATTCTTTATGCTCTCTGTCACATCTATTTGCCACTTATGTGTACTCCACCCAGTTCTTCATCATGCTTGGGCAGTCTTGTAAGTCCTCCTCAGCACCCAAGTATCTGGGAATATCTTGGTCAAGGACTCAGGGTGAACTTTTTTTTTTAACAAAGGGTCTTGTGCTTCTCAATCACAAAAATCTGAAAACTCCTTCTAATTACCTAGCTTGGGTTAGCAGTTTCTTTGATTGTCTCTTCTCATTCTATGTGACATCCATAAAAATTTAAAGTATTTACATAGCCAAAGGATGCAAACAATTTGCTGGTGTAGAATAATCCAAACCTATAGCCAAGTTAATGGGTCTTCAATGCACACAGACCTCATTCTCATCAGACCTTATATTCCTGCTGGCTTAAATAACCTTGGTTAACCTGTCAAGGTGTCTCTGTCTAAGTAACACTGCATCTACTAGCAACATATAAAAAAGTCTTCTGGAAAAAAACAAACAAAAAAAACCCCAGAACTTGAGACTGGAGCTGGCCACTAGAAATTTTAAGAGAAAATTTAAAGCCTATCAAACTTTCTATTGCAATAGTCATGGCATACAGTCTGTTGTCAGCACATGTATCCCATTGCTCATTTTTGATTGCCAGACTTCTGCCACAATTCACCCAGGAGTGTGTTATGACTTAGGCTCGAGCACTGAACTGAAAAGGGTCCACTCACCGAGCCAGTGACCCGCGAAGGATCCACTCATGCCAGTCTGGAAATGCTATCCACCATGGCTCTCTAGACAGAGAGGCAAGCAGCACACATGCATTTGGCAGCTACTGTCTGTTTGTGGGGGGGGGCTCTTGAAAGGGAGGTGAGATCAATTTTTAGCAGATGGTTTTATTTATTTATGTATCAGCAGCCCTTTCTCAGCTTTATTTATATTTATTGCAGGGGCTCTGCTTGTGGTTCACGGATTAAACCCAAGGTGTGGTGGTGCATTATAATCACTGCTGACCGTTCTGCTCGTTGAACAAACGACAACTGGCAGCCTCTGCAGCGTTTCCATTTCGTAAGCACTTAATGCTGTGAGGAAACACATGTCCGTTCCCAGCTCCAGGACCACCTGGAGCACAACTGATTTTACAGCCTGATCAAAACTTTTTCAAATGACGAGTGGGATTCGGATGAAACAGAAGGTGGAAATCTCACCCAGCCTTTTCAAGCAAGCTGTCTCCCAAGCACTTGCCCAGTCGCCAGCACTCCATAATTTCTGGGTTCATCGGGTAGTTGAGTGAGGACCAACATACCAAAGGCTCTGAAAATTGTCAAAAATGGCAAGCAGAGTAGCCGCAGGTGGCAACTACTGTAAGAGCTGAGCCAAGGAGGAGAGCAGTCTCTCACCAGTAGGCTCTTGGAGAAGTGGGTTATGTGAAGGAGTCAAGAATCTTGTTCTTTTAAAGCAAAGAAAATTCTTCCAGAGGTTCCAGTGACCTTTTGATCAGGATCTTTATAACTACCTAAATTCCAAGGATAGTGTGGCTATATGACACTCATACTGAAATAACATTCTGATTAAAAGCCTCAGAAGTTAGGAAATGCCAGCCTAAAAGCTTCCCAAAGAGCTCCCCCCGTGTGCACTGTATCCGAATGTGAGCAGCAAGGCAGAACCTCCTTGCTGGCCTCTTCAGGTCAGACAGGACCTTACAGGAGATGATTGCGATGGCTTCTTACACATGACCATGGATCTCTGACTCATATCACTTTATCCTTGTCCTAACGGCCCGACAAAGTTACCCAGAGCTGGATCTGTCTTATAGCAAAAGACGCTAAGCCACCATAATTGTAAATATAATGCTCAGTCCTATAGTCCTGTATGTGAGGAACAGTTTAACAATACACAAAGTGAAATTATCATACACGTTGTTTTCTGCGCTTACATATTTCTGGAGGCAGCATCTGCTTTATCCTTCAGTCCTTGTCAAGCCTTCTTATGGAAACTATTTTTTACTCTTTTACTTTGGCCTAAAATAAGAAGAATTCAGGCTGAAAGCCTATGAAAGCTATCTACCAGAACTGCATCTTCCATAAAGCAGAGAAATCATAATGAAAATCATGTTCAGTACCTGACAGATAAGTGACAAGACGTCAAGATCCATCACCTTCTGCCGTAATGAAACCGTGTGCTCTGTGTGCATGTTTTCCCACAAGTGTTGTGCAGGTCCATGGCAGAGACTGTGCAATAAGCTATGGAGAGGCTACCCCTGCTCCATGGCAGCATAAAAACTAGCACTGCAGGGCCTTATTCATGCACTAGCATTCCTAATTATAAATACAGGCACACTGAACAATGGAGAAAGTAATCTGAACTGCTGCAGGGATATCCAGGAAGGATAGAAAAGCTTGCACAGGAATTAAGGTAGCATTTTAAATACCTTAGAATGCCTTAGGAATTCCAGCCCAGATCTCTCTCATTCTTTCCTTCAGGACTTGAAACAATTTTATGGTTTTTGAAAATGACCTTATGTATAGACAGACTGGAAAAAATCCAGTGCAAATAGTAACTTTTATTTTATTTTATTTTTCATGTAAAAGAAAAGCACATTATTTCTACTCAGGAGGGAGCTGATAAATACAAAGAGATTAAGCTTTTTTTCTAACATGAGAGTATTATGACTGATAACAATTGTTACTTTACCATATCAGAACTTCCTCATGGCAATTAAAACTGAAGAAAAGAAAGCCCAAAGCAGCCAACTTTCCTTTCACTGGTTTTCTTTCACACAAAACTGTAAAGGATGATTTGGATCATCAAGACTAGTCCTATGTAATGCAAGGTAACCATATACTCAGATGTTTAGTCCAGAAGTGTCCCCTAGAACCCCTAACCTACCCATCCCAGGTATCCTACACCCCACAGGCTACAACATGTATCCCAACAACACATTCAGTGCCTGAACTCAGAATGTTTTAGGGTACTTCACGAAGACAAAAGGAAAGATGCAGGAAATTACCAGTGCTCTTGTTCCCTGCAAGATCAGCAGTACTGCTGGTATTGAAATTCCCAAGTATATGTAAAAATTCCCATTTATTTGGCTATCTGGTAAGTTCCTGAACTTTTCTTTGTTCCTTTACATTTTTCCTTGAACAAGTGTTTTCTGATATTCCAGTCTTTACTCATTTATACATCTGCAAAAGTCTTGTTTATAAATCACCGAGATCCCAAGGCCATATAAAATTTTGATGAGATGTTTTCTTGAGGATTCAGCATTTCACCTGAAAGTGCCTCCTCAATCAAAACTAGGCCACTTCAGTCAATCGACTCTCACGGGGCTGAGACAGCCACCTATGCTTCCCATTTGGATCAGCTTGCTGATAAGTTTCTGCTCTGAAAAGTGGCTATCTGACAGCAGCTGTCCACCTTCCCGCTGCCCAAACTGCTTCCAGCAGATGTGGCCAGTCAGAAACACATCTCTGCTTTGAGCTGGTTTAGCGTGGACCTTCCTACCCATGTGTGGTGGGACTGCCAGCATGAGAAATGGCTCCCCACTGCAGCCTTTCTGCCCTGGCAAAGCGCCGGACCCCTGCTGACCTAGGAATCAGGTGTCCTGCCATCCCAACCCCACAACAGCACCGAAGAAAATAGCTTTTCACTAAAAGAAATGCAGAAGAGGCCCAGGTCAGAGCTTCGGAAAGCTGCCCAAGGGTGCTTTTCTGTTGCCCTTGCCACTGGTGACTTTGGCACTGCGCCACCTTTCCCTGGGGCCTCTGTGCAGCTACCCCTGCCTCACCCACAAGGCAAAGCCGGATTTATCTCTGGGAGGATGTGGACACCAACAGGAAGCAATGCTGTGGGGCAATCTTCAACCCGGCATGAGACACACACATCAATAACACCCAGGCAGATGATAAAGGAAGGCACCATAGCTCCCACTCCCAGTCCTGGCCTGCTTCTCCTTGCCAGTTTTTTACCAACTGCAGAACCTGTGTTCTCAAAAGGAAAAGGTATGGATTTTATTGCTTTCAGTGGATTGCCAATAGAATTACTTCCTGAGCTATAATTACAGGGCTAAGTTACATCTCTGCAAAACTACAGCATGTCCTAGTGTGCATAAATTTATCAGAAGGCAGAAATAGACTCTGCAAATCCAAACATTTCACTCCTGGTTGTACTTGTAGGGCTAGCACATAGAGGAAACTTGTTTTTACTTATTTTGCTGTGACTGTGTTACATCTTTTCATTTTAAAGTGTAAGGCCTGCAATATTATTTTGTGCAGTCTTATTTTTAGAGTGGAACTTCAAGTATTTGCAGTTGCACCACCATCTTGTGATTTTGATTTCATTTTTGTTTAATCTTTAGCCAGTATATATAAAAAAATCCTTTGAAGTAGCCAAATGATTCTTCTCCATGTGTTGATCTGGACATACAATAATCAGAGATAGAAGGCAGGTGAAGACGCGGGAGTAGAAATATAGTAGTAGTAGTTTGCCACTATATACCTCAGGAGAGACTCTGCTCAGGTTTTGACTTTAGTTTTACATGCTTCCCCACACTCCAGGAAAAGGCAGTAGAAGTATGAGGACCTCAGTCCATGAAGTCCTTCAGTTCCCCCTACTACTGGCCTAAGACCCAGCAACAAAATCCTTGCTATAAGGTCTGCCTCACTTGTGCAACCTTCTCTGTTTAGTCGTTTATCTGCAGAGAGCTCTACTCCAAGGCATTTCCGCAATGTGTCAAGTGGTCAAACCCATAGCGGACATCCAAGGTGTGACCATAACAGCAAGAATCGGAGGCCAGCCCAGGGCACATTCCAGCTGTGGAGGGGATGGCTGATCTGGAGCCACTGAGCTCCACTCATCGCTCAGGAGATCAGCAGGGATCCTGCTCCCTGCCTTCAAGGTCCCACTGCTCTCCTCCCCACCGGCAGCAGTAAGCCTCCCACTGATGCGACGGGTGGCAAGGATTTCGCTAGAACAGCGTGTGCAAACAGAGAGGAAAAAGATCAGCTCAAGGTGGATAAGCACGGGCTGCGGCTGCTCATCTGCGGCTACTGCGGTTAGGATTCAGGATCAGGTGGACCGGTGGTATTCTCTGTATCTGCTGCCTCTCGTAAGAGCGCCTCGAAACCCAACCACCCGCTGCATAAGTACTCCGCAAATGCAGAAACATGCCGAATAAACAGCTGCAGCTCCGAGGAAATGACGCCAGCTAAATGGATTTTCCCTTTGCTTAGAATAAAAGTGTAACTAAGGAACTGTTTGGATTAGAGGAGAGCCCGCAATTAATGATTCTTATCTCATTTTCATCTCTCTCTCAGACAATCACGGTGCCCATGGCACTGAAAGATGCAAGATGGTTTTATATTTCTCTAAAGTTATCTTTCATACTTCAGAAAGCCTAAAAATTCCCACATGCAAACCAGATCACACGAATGTGGAAAGTAAAGCACTGCTTTACCTCCACAAACAATGCGTTGCTCAAGCTGTGATTTTCACTTCATTCTCATGCCAGAACAACCTGGAAACAATTTATTTTGCAAATACAGTCATTAAATCATAAGTGCAAGATAACAGACACCAGAAATAAGTGTTGCTGTCCCTTATAGTCCAATTCAGATTGACTTTAAGTATGTTAAATGACTTTCAAACTGCTATGAACATAACTATATGTGTACTTCAGGCATTTAAATTTCCCCTTGTGACTCACTCACAGAAGACGTTATTCTTGAGCAAGATTCTGTGGGTTTCTACCGCAATGTATACACATTCCATATTCTAAATACAGCATAAATGTGAAGGATTATAAATCAGGCAAAAATATTTGTATTTCAGCATTCTTGTTGCTGTGCTACAGAGCGCAGGAAAGGGCTTTGGCATGGAAAGACAGCAACGCTGGGTCACTCTGCAAGCACGGCACGGCGGTGCTGGTGCTGTCAGGAGCAGCCTCACGCACCTTCAGCCCCAGGATTTTGTGTATGCGGAGGGTGTGCTCGGGTGAGTGAACCAGATTTGAAGACTAGCCTTTCAACAGGGAATTTTGTTTCCTGATACAGCTACCGTTTATGAGTGAAAATGTCCTGACTCTGAAGAAACTTGAGTCCAGACTATTTTTATGAGAGAGAGGCCAGCTGGGCCTGGAAGAGAAGAATACCAAACGAAAGTTGGGATGTCACATTGCAGTAAAAGTGAACAAAAACGGTAATGAGCACTTAATGGATGCAGGGAACTTGGTCAAAAACACGCAACTCGTGATCAGCTATGGAGACCTCACGAAGGAGGAGCTCAAGTTCAAAACCATTTTACACTTTATTTAGATATTCATCATCCTGATGATTTCTTTGGGTGGCATATACAAGTATTTGCACCAGGCTAACCTGCAAACCTGATCCCTTGTTATTTGTGCTACGTCTGTTCATTAAAACTGAGTTAGTGTGAAAACACTTCAAAGTTAACAATGAACCAGCTTAGGTTATTCTGGGGAACTTGTGTGGGCTGCAGAGCAGAATATATACAGCACGAGTCCAGAATTCAGGAGCTCCGGGGAAAACTGGGACAAATGTATTAAAAAATCAAGGCCGAACGGGACTAAATAAAAATGTGATGTTTCATTTTCTTGGTGGTGGTGGAAATAGCTGCATGTCCCATAAGAAACTGAGGGTTTCTTTCCTCTTAAGCACATGGTAGATATTGTACCATCAGGAAAATTGGAAGGCCTCTTAAAACACTGCATAACCTAACACTAAAAGTTCCTGTATGTATGTTAACATTGGGAATATGTCAGAGAGAAAGCGGGAGATATTGTCCTGGTAACTGATGCTGTTAATTGTAACAATATATCATTTAAAGGCTGGAACTTGGTATTTGCTAGGGAATTTTTTCATGGCTTTGAGTTCTCTACAGCTTTCTAGTCTTCTGAACTGCTGATACAGAAAATTCCCCTCTGTTTTTGCCATAGCCCCAGTGAGACAGCAGATAACAATTTTTAAAGTGCAGTGAAGGTCTGGCTTTACTGTCAGTCAGCTGTAGCAAAAAGAGGGTAAGGGAGGGCTATAGAGAGAAGCTTGCAAAATTACAGTTCCTGAAAAATGTGCATGGTTTAAGGACAGAAAATTATAAGAAGCTCGAATATTTTCTTGGCTTTTGGCTTCAGAGACAATGAGTTTTGGGCTACCTTCATAAACATGTGTGCAAAAATACAAGTAGTAAAAAGCCCAGATTATTGTTCAAGTTACATATTCTAAACAATTATGTTTCTCAGACTTGGCCTTTTCTTTTTAAAGCAACTGGTCGTTAGGATCTTGAGAGTCCCAGAAAAGTGCATTAGCTGCAAGAGCACCTCCCTTTCCTTTGGGCTTGATGACTACAGCCCTAAATGAGATATTTTATTGTTTGGAGCAAATTCTTGATGCAGCATAGTTAGTACTCATGAAAATTAAGAAAATGTGATCAACCAAGAACCACCTCTTCAAAAAGGTGGTCTTAATAGTAGAAACAGATTTTTAAAGACCCACATCTGAGGGACCTTTGAATTTTAAACATGATGGTCTAAAATTTACTAAAGCCCTGCCACAACAGTAGTGAATAGTGAGCAATTCTACTTACTTGGTTCCCCAGGGGACCAAATCACTCTGGCACAAGCTACAGGTACTCTGAAATAAATCAGCTTACGTCTACCCCTGTTAAGGCTGCACTTGGAGCCTTTCATCCCTCTCTACCCTGAGTCTTCCAGTTCTCCAGCACTTCACTTGCTGAACTTCACCATGTTAAAATTCCCAATTCCCTGGCCCTTCCAGCAGTTTAAGTTGCTGCAAATCCTGCCTCCTGCAGGTCCTACACACCTACAGCTTCTCCCTCCGGAGGTTTTATCATGCTTACTGTCCAGAGGCTTTGAACCTCCTGGCTTCAGAAGCTTAGGATTTTGATAGTTTGCTCGATTGCTCTTCTACAAATACCTGTCTTAGCTCATGCTGTGCTTCCATCAGCCCCTCCACCCTTTAATTACAAAGAAACACTTACTTACTAGTGTGCTCATTAAGCAATACGAACTTCTGTAACACATACAGAGGAAAGAAAAGCCATTGAAGATCAGCTTAATATGAATGTATAAATACAATACCTCTCAAATACAGTATTTACAAAGCTCAGTCACAGCTGCAAGGACAGAACTGCTCTGCAGCACTATCTAGTGAAACTAAGTGCACTTTGCTTGCAATCAAATTGCACATATTCGGGCATCAGCTATTGTATCAGCCCAGATACGGTGCAGTCTTGGCTTTGGGCTGGGAACACATGTTCCAGGATTCACCTTGGGCCGTAGGACAGCACCACCATGCAGTTATTCAAGGAATGATTCATATGTGCCTGTTTAGAAGGTGTTTTTCAGTCTAAGCCACGTTTCTCATTTTTGTACTGCTGCTAAAGATTCCTGGTGTCCAGTGGAGCAGTGCTCCAGCACCCACTCAGTTCGGTAATCCTGCAAGGCAACGCAGCATTTAACAAGTATTTCCAAATGATTCAACAAAGACCGAGCTGACTGCTTAGTATGTGACCACAGCAAAAGGGTTTTTCCGTAAGGAGGGCTTGGTCTTACATCCTTTTCCTGCTGTATCACATGGCAGGAGACATAAGTGATACCCTGGAAGAAGGAGCAGAAGTCAGGCTCACGTTTGCTGGCCGCTCTGTGGAAGGGAGAGCGGTGGCCGCCGGCCCCGCCGCTGCGGGTGCTGCGGGTGCTGCGGGTGCTGCGGGTGCTGCAGGTGCTGGGGGTGCTGCGGGTGCTGC